>NW_027363715.1:0-515811 GCF_046119375.1 Phyllobates terribilis
AATGATTGAAGCTACTGACTGAATGAAAGGAGCTGGCATCTCACTCTCTTTGAATCTTCTTTATCATGCTAAGAGGAGCAGGAAAAAGCAAAAAATTTCAGAATTGCACCTTGCAATGTGGAGAAATTACTGTTTGTGCATTTACAATATTCATTGATTTTTGCCATTGAAAAACATCATGTTATTCATATACCAGAAATGATTGAAGCTACTGACTGAATGAAGGAGCTGGCATCTCACTCTCTTTGAATCTTCTTTATCATGCTAAGAGGAGCAGGAAAAAGCAAAAAATTTCAGAATTGCACCTTGCAATGCGGAGAAATTACTGTTTGTGCATTTACAATATTCATTGATTTTTGCCATTGAAAAACGTCCAGAAATGATTGAAGCTACTGACTGAATGAAAGGAGCTGGCATCTCACTCTCTTTGAATCTTCTTTATCATGCTAAGAGGAGCAGGAAAAAGCAAAAAATTTCAGAATTGCACCTTGCAATGCGGAGAAATTACTGTTTGTGCATTTACAATATTCATTGATTTTTGCCATTGAAAAACATCATGTTATTCATATACCAGAAATGTTTGAAGCTACTGACTGAATGAAAGGAGCTGGCATCTCACTCTCTTTGAATCTTCTTTATCATGCTAAGAGGAGCAGGAAAAAGCAAAAAATTTCAGAATTGCACCTTGCAATGCGGAGAAATTACTGTTTGTGCATTTACAATATTCATTGATTTTTGCCATTGAAAAACGTCCAGAAATGATTGAAGCTACTGACTGAATGAAAGGAGCTGGCATCTCACTCTCTTTGAATCTTCTTTATCATGCTAAGAGGAGCAGGAAAAAGCAAAAAATTTCAGAATTGCACCTTGCAATGCGGAGAAATTACTGTTTGTGCATTTACAATATTCATTGATTTTTGCCATTGAAAAACGTCCAGAAATGATTGAAGCTACTGACTGAATGAAAGGAGCTGGCATCTCACTCTCTTTGAATCTTCTTTATCATGCTAAGAGGAGCAGGAAAAAGCAAAAAATTTCAGAATTGCAACTTGCAATGCGGAGAAATTACTGTTTGTGCATTTACAATATTCATTGATTTTTGCCATTGAAAAACATCATGTTATTCATATACCAGAAATGATTGAAGCTACTGACTGAATGAAAGGAGCTGGCATCTCACTCTCTTTGAATCTTCTTTATCATGCTAAGAGGAGCAGGAAAAAGCAAAAAATTTCAGAATTGCACCTTGCAATGCGGAGAAATTACTGTTTGTGCATTTACAATATTCATTGATTTTTGCCATTGAAAAACGTCCAGAAATGATTGAAGCTACTGACTGAATGAAAGGAGCTGGCATCTCACTCTCTTTGAATCTTCTTTATCATGCTAAGAGGAGCAGGAAAAAGCAAAAAATTTCAGAATTGCACCTTGCAATGCGGAGAAATTACTGTTTGTGCATTTACAATATTCATTGATTTTTGCCATTGAAAAACGTCCAGAAATGATTGAAGCTACTGACTGAATGAAAGGAGCTGGCATCTCACTCTCTTTGAATCTTCTTTATCATGCTAAGAGGAGCAGGAAAAAGCAAAAAATTTCAGAATTGCACCTTGCAATGCGTAGAAATTACTGTTTGTGCATTTACAATATTCATTAATTTTTGCCATTGAAAAACATCATGTTATTCATATCCCAGAAATGTTTGAAGCTACTGACTGAATGAAAGAAGCTGGCATCTCACTCTCTTTGAATCTTCTTTATCATGCTAAGAGGAGCAGGAAAAAGCAAAAAATTTCAGAATTGCACCTTGCAATGCGGAGAAATTACTGTTTGTGCATTTACAATATTCATTGATTTTTGCCATTGAAAAACGTCCAGAAATGATTGAAGCTACTGACTGAATGAAAGGAGCTGGCATCTCACTCTCTTTGAATCTTCTTTATCATGCTAAGAGGAGCAGGAAAAAGCAAAAAATTTCAGAATTGCACCTTGCAATGCGGAGAAATTACTGTTTGTGCATTTACAATATTCATTGATTTTTGCCATTGAAAAACATCATGTTATTCATATACCAGAAATGTTTGAAGCTACTGACTGAATGAAAGGAGCTGGCATCTCACTCTCTTTGAATCTTCTTTATCATGCTAAGAGGAGCAGGAAAAAGCAAAAAATTTCAGAATTGCACCTTGCAATGCGGAGAAATTACTGTTTGTGCATTTACAATATTCATTGATTTTTGCCATTGAAAAACGTCCAGAAATGATTGAAGCTACTGACTGAATGAAAGGAGCTGGCATCTCACTCTCTTTGAATCTTCTTTATCATGCTAAGAGGAGCAGGAAAATGCAAGAAATTTCAGAATTGCACCTTGCAATGCGGAGAAATTACTGTTTGTGCATTTACAATATTCATTGATTTTTGCCATTGAAAAACATCCAGAAATGATTGAAGCTACTGACTGAATGAAAGGAGCTGGCATCTCACTCTCTTTGAATCTTCTTTATCATGCTAAGAGGAGCAGGAAAAAGCCAAAAATTTCAGAATTGCACCTTGCAATGCGGAGAAATTACTGTTTGTGCATTTACAATATTCATTGATTTTTGCCATTGGAAAACATCATGTTATTCATATACCAGAAATGATTGAAGCTACTGACTGAATGAAAGGAGCTGGCATCTCACTCTCTTTGAATCTTCTTTATCATGCAAAGAGGAGCAGGAAAAAGCAAAAAATTTCAGAATTGCACCTTGCAATGCGGAGAAATTACTGTTTGTGCATTTACAATATTCATTGATTTTTGCCATTGAAAAACGTCCAGAAATGATTGAAGCTACTGACTGAATGAAAGGAGCTGGCATCTCACTCTCTTTGAATCTTCTTTATCATGCTAAGAGGAGCAGGAAAAAGCAAAAAATTTCAGAATTGCACCTTGCAATGCGGAGAAATTACTGTTTGTGCATTTACAATATTCATTGATTTTTGCCATTGAAAAACGTCCAGAAATGATTGAAGCAACTGACTGAATGAAAGGAGCTGGCATCTCACTCTCTTTGAATCTTCTTTATCATGCTAAGAGGAGCAGGAAAAAGCAAAAAATTTCAGAATTGCACCTTGCAATGCGGAGAAATTACTGTTTGTGCATTTACAATATTCATTGATTTTTGCCATTGAAAAACGTCCAGAAATAATTGAAGCTACTGACTGAATGAAAGGAGCTGGCATCTCACTCTCTTTGAATCTTCTTTATCATGCTAAGAGGAGCAGGAAAAAGCAAAAAATTTCAGAATTGCACCTTGCAATGCGGAGAAATTACTGTTTGTGCATTTACAATATTCATTGATTTTTGCCATTGAAAAACATCATGTTATTCATATACCAGAAATGTTTGAAGCTACTGACTGAATGAAAGGAGCTGGCATCTCACTCTCTTTGAATCTTCTTTATCATGCTAAGAGGAGCAGGAAAAAGCAAAAAATTTCAGAATTGCACCTTGCAATGCGGAGAAATTACTGTTTGTGCATTTACAATATTCATTGATTTTTGCCATTGAAAAACGTCCAGAAATGATTGAAGCTACTGACTGAATGAAAGGAGCTGGCATCTCACTCTCTTTGAATCTTCTTTATCATGCTAAGAGGAGCAGGAAAAAGCAAAAAATTTCAGAATTGCACCTTGCAATGCGGAGAAATTACTGTTTGTGCATTTACAATATTCATTGATTTTTGCCATTGAAAAACATCATGTTATTCATATACCAGAAATGATTGAAGCTACTGACTGAATGAAAGGAGCTGGCATCTCGCTCTCTTTGAATCTTCTTTATCATGCTAAGAGGAGCAGGAAAAAGTCAAAAAATTTCAGAATTGCACCTTGCAATGCGGAGAAATTACTGTTTGTGCATTTACAATATTCATTGATTTTTGCCATTGAAAAACGTCCAGAAATGATTGAAGCTACTGACTGAATGAAAGGAGCTGGCATCTCACTCTCTTTGAATCTTCTTTATCATGCTAAGAGGAGCAGGAAAAAGCAAAAAATTTCAGAATTGCACCTTGCAATGTGGAGAAATTACTGTTTGTGCATTTACAATATTCATTGATTTTTGCCATTGAAAAACATCATGTTATTCATATACCAGAAATGATTGAAGCTACTGACTGAATGAAGGAGCTGGCATCTCACTCTCTTTGAATCTTCTTTATCATGCTAAGAGGAGCAGGAAAAAGCAAAAAATTTCAGAATTGCACCTTGCAATGCGGAGAAATTACTGTTTGTGCATTTACAATATTCATTGATTTTTGCCATTGAAAAACGTCCAGAAATGATTGAAGCTACTGACTGAATGAAAGGAGCTGGCATCTCACTCTCTTTGAATCTTCTTTATCATGCTAAGAGGAGCAGGAAAAAGCAAAAAATTTCAGAATTGCACCTTGCAATGCGGAGAAATTACTGTTTGTGCATTTACAATATTCATTGATTTTTGCCATTGAAAAACATCATGTTATTCATATACCAGAAATGTTTGAAGCTACTGACTGAATGAAAGGAGCTGGCATCTCACTCTCTTTGAATCTTCTTTATCATGCTAAGAGGAGCAGGAAAAAGCAAAAAATTTCAGAATTGCACCTTGCAATGCGGAGAAATTACTGTTTGTGCATTTACAATATTCATTGATTTTTGCCATTGAAAAACGTCCAGAAATGATTGAAGCTACTGACTGAATGAAAGGAGCTGGCATCTCACTCTCTTTGAATCTTCTTTATCATGCTAAGAGGAGCAGGAAAAAGCAAAAAATTTCAGAATTGCACCTTGCAATGCGGAGAAATTACTGTTTGTGCATTTACAATATTCATTGATTTTTGCCATTGAAAAACGTCCAGAAATGATTGAAGCTACTGACTGAATGAAAGGAGCTGGCATCTCACTCTCTTTGAATCTTCTTTATCATGCTAAGAGGAGCAGGAAAAAGCAAAAAATTTCAGAATTGCAACTTGCAATGCGGAGAAATTACTGTTTGTGCATTTACAATATTCATTGATTTTTGCCATTGAAAAACATCATGTTATTCATATACCAGAAATGATTGAAGCTACTGACTGAATGAAAGGAGCTGGCATCTCACTCTCTTTGAATCTTCTTTATCATGCTAAGAGGAGCAGGAAAAAGCAAAAAATTTCAGAATTGCACCTTGCAATGCGGAGAAATTACTGTTTGTGCATTTACAATATTCATTGATTTTTGCCATTGAAAAACGTCCAGAAATGATTGAAGCTACTGACTGAATGAAAGGAGCTGGCATCTCACTCTCTTTGAATCTTCTTTATCATGCTAAGAGGAGCAGGAAAAAGCAAAAAATTTCAGAATTGCACCTTGCAATGCGGAGAAATTACTGTTTGTGCATTTACAATATTCATTGATTTTTGCCATTGAAAAACGTCCAGAAATGATTGAAGCTACTGACTGAATGAAAGGAGCTGGCATCTCACTCTCTTTGAATCTTCTTTATCATGCTAAGAGGAGCAGGAAAAAGCAAAAAATTTCAGAATTGCACCTTGCAATGCGTAGAAATTACTGTTTGTGCATTTACAATATTCATTAATTTTTGCCATTGAAAAACATCATGTTATTCATATCCCAGAAATGTTTGAAGCTACTGACTGAATGAAAGAAGCTGGCATCTCACTCTCTTTGAATCTTCTTTATCATGCTAAGAGGAGCAGGAAAAAGCAAAAAATTTCAGAATTGCACCTTGCAATGCGGAGAAATTACTGTTTGTGCATTTACAATATTCATTGATTTTTGCCATTGAAAAACGTCCAGAAATGATTGAAGCTACTGACTGAATGAAAGGAGCTGGCATCTCACTCTCTTTGAATCTTCTTTATCATGCTAAGAGGAGCAGGAAAAAGCAAAAAATTTCAGAATTGCACCTTGCAATGCGGAGAAATTACTGTTTGTGCATTCACAATATTCATTGATTTTTGCCATTGAAAAACATCATGTTATTCATATACCAGAAATGTTTGAAGCTACTGACTGAATGAAAGGAGCTGGCATCTCACTCTCTTTGAATCTTCTTTATCATGCTAAGAGGAGCAGGAAAAAGCAAAAAATTTCAGAATTGCACCTTGCAATGCGGAGAAATTACTGTTTGTGCATTTACAATATTCATTGATTTTTGCCATTGAAAAACGTCCAGAAATGATTGAAGCTACTGACTGAATGAAAGGAGCTGGCATCTCACTCTCTTTGAATCTTCTTTATCATGCTAAGAGGAGCAGGAAAATGCAAGAAATTTCAGAATTGCACCTTGCAATGCGGAGAAATTACTGTTTGTGCATTTACAATATTCATTGATTTTTGCCATTGAAAAACATCCAGAAATGATTGAAGCTACTGACTGAATGAAAGGAGCTGGCATCTCACTCTCTTTGAATCTTCTTTATCATGCTAAGAGGAGCAGGAAAAAGCCAAAAATTTCAGAATTGCACCTTGCAATGCGGAGAAATTACTGTTTGTGCATTTACAATATTCATTGATTTTTGCCATTGAAAAACATCATGTTATTCATATACCAGAAATGATTGAAGCTACTGACTGAATGAAAGGAGCTGGCATCTCACTCTCTTTGAATCTTCTTTATCATGCAAAGAGGAGCAGGAAAAAGCAAAAAATTTCAGAATTGCACCTTGCAATGCGGAGAAATTACTGTTTGTGCATTTACAATATTCATTGATTTTTGCCATTGAAAAACGTCCAGAAATGATTGAAGCTACTGACTGAATGAAAGGAGCTGGCATCTCACTCTCTTTGAATCTTCTTTATCATGCTAAGAGGAGCAGGAAAAAGCAAAAAATTTCAGAATTGCACCTTGCAATGCGGAGAAATTACTGTTTGTGCATTTACAATATTCATTGATTTTTGCCATTGAAAAACGTCCAGAAATGATTGAAGCAACTGACTGAATGAAAGGAGCTGGCATCTCACTCTCTTTGAATCTTCTTTATCATGCTAAGAGGAGCAGGAAAAAGCAAAAAATTTCAGAATTGCACCTTGCAATGCGGAGAAATTACTGTTTGTGCATTTACAATATTCATTGATTTTTGCCATTGAAAAACGTCCAGAAATAATTGAAGCTACTGACTGAATGAAAGGAGCTGGCATCTCACTCTCTTTGAATCTTCTTTATCATGCTAAGAGGAGCAGGAAAAAGCAAAAAATTTCAGAATTGCAACTTGCAATGCGGAGAAATTACTGTTTGTGCATTTACAATATTCATTGATTTTTGCCATTGAAAAACATCATGTTATTCATATACCAGAAATGATTGAAGCTACTGACTGAATGAAAGGAGCTGGCATCTCACTCTCTTTGAATCTTCTTTATCATGCTAAGAGGAGCAGGAAAAAGCAAAAAATTTCAGAATTGCACCTTGCAATGCGGAGAAATTACTGTTTGAGCATTTACAATATTCATTGATTTTTGCCATTGAAAAACGTCCAGAAATGATTGAAGCTACTGACTGAATGAAAGGAGCTGGCATCTCACTCTCTTTGAGTCTTCTTTATCATGCTAAGAGGAGCAGGAAAAAGCAAAAAATTTCAGAATTGCACCTTGCAATGCGGAGAAATTACTGTTTGTGCTTTTACAATATTCATTGATTTTTGCCATTGAAAAACATCATGTTATTCATATACCAGAAATGTTTGAAGCTACTGACTGAATGAAAGGAGCTGGCATCTCACTCTCTTTGAATCTTCTTTATCATGCTAAGAGGAGCAGGAAAAAGCAAAAAATTTCAGAATTGCACCTTGCAATGCGGAGAAATTACTGTTTGTGCATTTACAATATTCATTGATTTTTGCCATTGAAAAATGTCCAGAAATGATTGAAGCTGCTGACTGAATGAAAGGAGCTGGCATCTCACTCTCTTTGAATCTTCTTTATCATGCTAAGAGGAGCAGGAAAAAGCAAAAAATTTCAGAATTGCACCTTGCAATGCGGAGAAATTACTGTTTGTGCATTTACAATATTCATTGATTTTTGCCATTGAAAAACATCATGTTATTCATATACCAGAAATGATTGAAGCTACTGACTGAATGAAAGGAGCTGGCATCTCACTCTCTTTGAATCTTCTTTATCATGCTAAGAGGAGCAGGAAAAAGCAAAAAATTTCAGAATTGCACCTTGCAATGCGGAGAAATTACTGTTTGTGCATTTACAATATTCATTGATTTTTGCCATTGAAAAACGTCCAGAAATGATTGAAGCTACTGACTGAATGAAAGGAGCTGGCATCTCACTCTCTTTGAATCTTCTTTATCATGCTAAGAGGAGCAGGAAAAAGCAAAAAATTTCAGAATTGCACCTTGCAATGCGGAGAAATTACTGTTTGTGCATTTACAATATTCATTGATTTTTGCCATTGAAAAACGTCCAGAAATGATTGAAGCTACTGACTGAATGAAAGGAGCTGGCATCTCACTCTCTTTGAATCTTCTTTATCATGCTAAGAGGAGCAGGAAAAAGCAAAAAATTTCAGAATTGCACCTTGCAATGCGGAGAAATTACTGTTTGTGCATTTACAATATTCATTGATTTTTGCCATTGAAAAACATCATGTTATTCATATACCAGAAATGATTGAAGCTACTGACTGAATGAAAGGAGCTGGCATCTCGCTCTCTTTGAATCTTCTTTATCATGCTAAGAGGAGCAGGAAAAAGCAAAAAATTTCAGAATTGCACCTTGCAATGCGGAGAAATTACTGTTTGTGCATTTACAATATTCATTGATTTTTGCCATTGAAAAACGTCCAGAAATGATTGAAGCTACTGACTGAATGAAAGGAGCTGGCATCTCACTCTCTTTGAATCTTCTTTATCATGCTAAGAGGAGCAGGAAAAAGCAAAAAATTTCAGAATTGCACCTTGCAATGTGGAGAAATTACTGTTTGTGCATTTACAATATTCATTGATTTTTGCCATTGAAAAACATCATGTTATTCATATACCAGAAATGATTGAAGCTACTGACTGAATGAAAGGAGCTGGCATCTCACTCTCTTTGAATCTTCTTTATCATGCTAAGAGGAGCAGGAAAAAGCAAAAAATTTCAGAATTGCACCTTGCAATGCGGAGAAATTACTGTTTGTGCATTTACAATATTCATTGATTTTTGCCATTGAAAAACGTCCAGAAATGATTGAAGCTACTGACTGAATGAAAGGAGCTGGCATCTCACTCTCTTTGAATCTTCTTTATCATGCTAAGAGGAGCAGGAAAAAGCAAAAAATTTCAGAATTGCACCTTGCAATGCGGAGAAATTACTGTTTGTGCTTTTACAATATTCATTGATTTTTGCCATTGAAAAACATCATGTTATTCATATACCAGAAATGTTTGAAGCTACTGACTGAATGAAAGGAGCTGGCATCTCACTCTCTTTGAATCTTCTTTATCATGCTAAGAGGAGCAGGAAAAAGCAAAAAATTTCAGAATTGCACCTTGCAATGCGGAGAAATTACTGTTTGTGCATTTACAATATTCATTGATTTTTGCCATTGAAAAACGTCCAGAAATGATTGAAGCTACTGACTGAATGAATGGAGCTGGCATCTCACTCTCTTTGAATCTTCTTTATCATGCTAAGAGGAGCAGGAAAAAGCAAAAAATTTCAGAATTGCACCTTGCAATGCGGAGAAATTACTGTTTGTGCATTTACAATATTCATTGAATTTTGCCATTGAAAAACGTCCAGAAATGATTGAAGCTACTGACTGAATGAAAGGAGCTGGCATCTCACTCTCTTTGAATCTTCTTTATCATGCTAAGAGGAGCAGGAAAAAGCAAAAAATTTCAGAATTGCAACTTGCAATGCGGAGAAATTACTGTTTGTGCATTTACAATATTCATTGATTTTTGCCATTGAAAAACATCATGTTATTCATATACCAGAAATGATTGAAGCTACTGACTGAATGAAAGGAGCTGGCATCTCACTCTCTTTGAATCTTCTTTATCATGCTAAGAGGAGCAGGAAAAAGCAAAAAATTTCAGAATTGCACCTTGCAATGCGGAGAAATTACTGTTTGTGCATTTACAATATTCATTGATTTTTGCCATTGAAAAACGTCCAGAAATGATTGAAGCTACTGACTGAATGAAAGGAGCTGGCATCTCACTCTCTTTGAATCTTCTTTATCATGCTAAGAGGAGCAGGAAAAAGCAAAAAATTTCAGAATTGCACCTTGCAATGCGGAGAAATTACTGTTTGTGCTTTTACAATATTCATTGATTTTTGCCATTGAAAAACATCATGTTATTCATATACCAGAAATGTTTGAAGCTACTGACTGAATGAAAGGAGCTGGCATCTCACTCTCTTTGAATCTTCTTTATCATGCTAAGAGGAGCAGGAAAAAGCAAAAAATTTCAGAATTGCACCTTGCAATGCGGAGAAATTACTGTTTGTGCATTTACAATATTCATTGATTTTTGCCATTGAAAAACGTCCAGAAATGATTGAAGCTACTGACTGAATGAAAGGAGCTGGCATCTCACTCTCTTTGAATCTTCTTTATCATGCTAAGAGGAGCAGGAAAAAGCAAAAAATTTCAGAATTTCACCTTGCAATGCGGAGAAATTACTGTTTGTGCATTTACAATATTCATTGATTTTTGCCATTGAAAAACGTCCAGAAATGATTGAAGCTACTGACTGAATGAAAGGAGCTGGCATCTCACTCTCTTTGAATCTTCTTTATCATGCTAAGAGGAGCAGGAAAAAGCAAAAAATTTCAGAATTGCACCTTGCAATGCGGAGAAATTACTGTTTGTGCTTTTACAATATTCATTGATTTTTGCCATTGAAAAACATCATGTTATTCATATACCAGAAATGTTTGAAGCTACTGACTGAATGAAAGGAGCTGGCATCTCACTCTCTTTGAATCTTCTTTATCATGCTAAGAGGAGCAGGAAAAAGCAAAAAATTTCAGAATTGCACCTTGCAATGCGGAGAAATTACTGTTTGTGCATTTACAATATTCATTGATTTTTGCCATTGAAAAACGTCCAGAAATGATTGAAGCTACTGACTGAATGAAAGGAGCTGGCATCTCACTCTCTTTGAATCTTCTTTATCATGCTAAGAGGAGCAGGAAAAAGCAAAAAATTTCAGAATTGCACCTTGCAATGCGGAGAAATTACTGTTTGTGCATTTACAATATTCATTGATTTTTGCCATTGAAAAACGTCCAGAAATGATTGAAGCTACTGACTGAATGAAAGGAGCTGGCATCTCACTCTCTTTGAATCTTCTTTATCATGCTAAGAGGAGCAGGAAAAAGCAAAAAATTTCAGAATTGCAACTTGCAATGCGGAGAAATTACTGTTTGTGCATTTACAATATTCATTGATTTTTGCCATTGAAAAACATCATGTTATTCATATACCAGAAATGATTGAAGCTACTGACTGAATGAAAGGAGCTGGCATCTCACTCTCTTTGAATCTTCTTTATCATGCTAAGAGGAGCAGGAAAAAGCAAAAAATTTCAGAATTGCACCTTGCAATGCGGAGAAATTACTGTTTGTGCATTTACAATATTCATTGATTTTTGCCATTGAAAAACATCATGTTATTCATATACCAGAAATGATTGAAGCTACTGACTGAATGAAAGGAGCTGGCATCTCACTCTCTTTGAATCTTCTTTATCATGCTAAGAGGAGCAGGAAAAAGCAAAAAATTTCAGAATTGCACCTTGCAATGCGGAGAAATTACTGTTTGTGCATTTACAATATTCATTGATTTTTGCCATTGAAAAACGTCCAGAAATGACTGAAGCTACTGACTGAATGAAAGGAGCTGGCATCTCACTCTCTTTGAATCTTCTTTATCATGCTAAGAGGAGCAGGAAAAAGCAAAAAATTTCAGAATTGCACCTTGCAATGCGGAGAAATTACTGTTTGTGCATTTACAATATTCATTGATTTTTGCCATTGAAAAACGTCCAGAAATGATTGAAGCTACTGACTGAATGAAAGGAGCTGGCATCTCACTCTCTTTGAATCTTCTTTATCATGCTAGGATTAGCAGGAAAAAGCAAAAAATTTCAGAATTGCACCTGGCAATGTGGAGATATTACTGTTTGTGCATTTACAATATTCATTGAATTTTGCCATTGAAAAACGTCCAGAAATGTTTGAAGCTACTGACTGAATGAAAGGAGCTGGCATCTCACTCTATTTGAATCTTCTTTATCATGCTAGGATTAGCAGGAAAAAGCAAAAAATTTCAGAATTGCACCTTGCAATGTGGAGATATTACTGTTTGTGCATTTACAATATTCATTGATTTTTGCCATTGAAAAACGTCCAGAAATGTTTATACCAGAAATGTTTGAAGCTACTGACTGAATGAAAGGAGCTGGCATCTCACTCTCTTTGAATCTTCTTTATCATGCTAAGAGGAGCAGGAAAAAGCAAAAAATTTCAGAATTGCACCTTGCAATGCGGAGAAATTACTGTTTGTGCATTTACAATATTCATTGATTTTTGCCATTGAAAAATGTCCAGAAATGACTGAAGCTACTGACTGAATGAAAGGAGCTGGCATCTCACTCTCTTTGAATCTTCTTTATCATGCTAAGAGGAGCAGGAAAAAGCAAAAAATTTCAGAATTGCACCTTGCAATGCGGAGAAATTACTGTTTGTGCATTTACAATATTCATTGATTTTTGCCATTGAAAAACGTCCAGAAATGATTGAAGCTACTGACTGAATGAAAGGAGCTGGCATCTCACTCTCTTTGAATCTTCTTTATCATGCTAAGAGGAGCAGGAAAAAGCAAAAAATTTCAGAATTGCACCTTGCAATGCGGAGAAATTACTGTTTGTGCATTTACAATATTCATTGATTTTTGCCATTGAAAAACATCATGTTATTCATATACCAGAAATGATTGAAGCTACTGACTGAATGAAAGGAGCTGGCATCTCACTCTCTTTGAATCTTCTTTATCATGCTAAGAGGAGCAGGAAAAAGCAAAAAATTTCAGAATTGCACCTTGCAATGCGGAGAAATTACTGTTTGTGCATTTACAATATTCATTGATTTTTGCCATTGAAAAACGTCCAGAAATGATTGAAGCTACTGACTGAATGAAAGGAGCTGGCATCTCACTCTCTTTGAATCTTTTTTATCATGCTAAGAGGAGCAGGAAAAAGCAAAAAATTTCAGAATTGCATCTTGCAATGCGGAGAAATTACTGTTTGTGCATTTACAATATTCATTGATTTTTGCCATTGAAAAACGTCCAGAAATGATTGAAGCTACTGACTGAATGAAAGGAGCTGGCATCTCACTCTCTTTGAATCTTCTTTATCATGCTAAGAGGAGCAGGAAAAAGCAAAAAATTTCAGAATTGCACCTTGCAATGCGGAGAAATTACTGTTTGTGCATTTACAATATTCATTGATTTTTGCCATTGAAAAACGTCCAGAAATGATTGAAGCTACTGACTGAATGAAAGGAGCTGGAATCTCACTCTCTTTGAATCTTCTTTATCATGCTAAGAGGAGCAGGAAAAAGCAAAAAATTTCAGAATTGCAACTTGCAATGCGGAGAAATTACTGTTTGTGCATTTACAATATTCATTGATTTTTGCCATTGAAAAACATCATGTTATTCATATACCAGAAATGATTGAAGCTACTGACTGAATGAAAGGAGCTGGCATCTCACTCTCTTTGAATCTTCTTTATCATGCTAAGAGGAGCAGGAAAAAGCAAAAAATTTCAGAATTGCACCTTGCAATGCGGAGAAATTACTGTTTGTGCATTTACAATATTCATTGATTTTTGCCATTGAAAAACGTCCAGAAATGATTGAAGCTACTGACTGAATGAAAGGAGCTGGCATCTCACTCTCTTTGAATCTTCTTTATCATGCTAAGAGGAGCAGGAAAAAGCAAAAAATTTCAGAATTGCACCTTGCAATGCGGAGAAATTACTGTTTGTGCATTTACAATATTCATTAATTTTTGCCATTGAAAAACATCATGTTATTCATATCCCAGAAATGTTTGAAGCTACTGACTGAATGAAAGAAGCTGGCATCTCACTCTCTTTGAATCTTCTTTATCATGCTAAGAGGAGCAGGAAAAAGCAAAAAATTTCAGAATTGCACCTTGCAATGCGGAGAAATTACTGTTTGTGCATTTACAATATTCATTGATTTTTGCCATTGAAAAACGTCCAGAAATGATTGAAGCTACTGACTGAATGAAAGGAGCTGGCATCTCACTCTCTTTGAATCTTCTTTATCATGCTAAGAGGAGCAGGAAAAAGCAAAAAATTTCAGAATTGCACCTTGCAATGCGGAGAAATTACTGTTTGTGCATTTACAATATTCATTGATTTTTGCCATTGAAAAACATCATGTTATTCATATACCAGAAATGTTTGATGCTACTGACTGAATGAAAGGAGCTGGCATCTCACTCTCTTTGAATCTTCTTTATCATGCTAAGAGGAGCAGGAAAAGGCAAAAAATTTCAGAATTGCACCTTGCAATGCGGAGAAATTACTGTTTGTGCATTTACAATATTCATTGATTTTTGCCATTGAAAAACGTCCAGAAATGATTGAAGCTACTGACTGAATGAAAGGAGCTGGCATCTCACTCTCTTTGAATCTTCTTTATCATGCTAAGAGGAGCAGGAAAATGCAAGAAATTTCAGAATTGCACCTTGCAATGCGGAGAAATTACTGTTTGTGCATTTACAATATTCATTGATTTTTGCCATTGAAAAACATCCAGAAATGATTGAAGCTACTGACTGAATGAAAGGAGCTGGCATCTCACTCTCTTTGAATCTTCTTTATCATGCTAAGAGGAGCAGGAAAAAGCCAAAAATTTCAGAATTGCACCTTGCAATGCGGAGAAATTACTGTTTGTGCATTTACAATATTCATTGATTTTTGCCATTGAAAAACATCATGTTATTCATATACCAGAAATGATTGAAGCTACTGACTGAATGAAAGGAGCTGGCATCTCACTCTCTTTGAATCTTCTTTATCATGCAAAGAGGAGCAGGAAAAAGCAAAAAATTTCAGAATTGCACCTTGCAATGCGGAGAAATTACTGTTTGTGCATTTACAATATTCATTGATTTTTGCCATTGAAAAACGTCCAGAAATGATTGAAGCTACTGACTGAATGAAAGGAGCTGGCATCTCACTCTCTTTGAATCTTCTTTATCATGCTAAGAGGAGCAGGAAAAAGCAAAAAATTTCAGAATTGCAACTTGCAATGCGGAGAAATTACTGTTTGTGCATTTACAATATTCACTGATTTTTGCCATTGAAAAACGTCCAGAAATGATTGAAGCAACTGACTGAATGAAAGGAGCTGGCATCTCACTCTCTTTGAATCTTCTTTATCATGCTAAGAGGAGCAGGAAAAAGCAAAAAATTTCAGAATTGCACCTTGCAATGCGGAGAAATTACTGTTTGTGCATTTACAATATTCATTGATTTTTGCCATTGAAAAACGTCCAGAAATAATTGAAGCTACTGACTGAATGAAAGGAGCTGGCATCTCACTCTCTTTGAATCTTCTTTATCATGCTAAGAGGAGCAGGAAAAAGCAAAAAATTTCAGAATTGCAACTTGCAATGCGGAGAAATTACTGTTTGTGCATTTACAATATTCATTGATTTTTGCCATTGAAAAACATCATGTTATTCATATACCAGAAATGATTGAAGCTACTGACTGAATGAAAGGAGCTGGCATCTCACTCTCTTTGAATCTTCTTTATCATGCTAAGAGGAGCAGGAAAAAGCAAAAAATTTCAGAATTGCACCTTGCAATGCGGAGAAATTACTGTTCGTGCTTTTACAATATTCATTGATTTTTGCCATTGAAAAACATCATGTTATTCATATTCCAGAAATGTTTGAAGCTACTGACTGAATGAAAGGAGCTGGCATCTCACTCTCTTTGAATCTTCTTTATCATGCTAAGAGGAGCAGGAAAAAGCAAAAAATTTCAGAATTGCACCTTGCAATGCGGAGAAATTACTGTTTGTGCATTTACAATATTCATTGATTTTTGCCATTGAAAAATGTCCAGAAATGATTGAAGCTGCTGACTGAATGAAAGGAGCTGGCATCTCACTCTCTTTGAATCTTCTTTATCATGCTAAGAGGAGCAGGAAAAAGCAAAAAATTTCAGAATTGCACCTTGCAATGCGGAGAAATTACTGTTTGTGCATTTACAATATTCATTGATTTTTGCCATTGAAAAACATCATGTTATTCATATACCAGAAATGATTGAAGCTACTGACTGAATGAAAGGAGCTGGCATCTCACTCTCTTTGAATCTTCTTTATCATGCTAAGAGGAGCAGGAAAAAGCAAAAAATTTCAGAATTGCACCTTGCAATGCGGAGAAATTACTGTTTGTGCATTTACAATATTCATTGATTTTTGCCATTGAAAAACGTCCAGAAATGATTGAAGCTACTGACTGAATGAAAGGAGCTGGCATCTCACTCTCTTTGAATCTTCTTTATCATGCTAAGAGGAGCAGGAAAAAGCAAAAAATTTCAGAATTGCACCTTGCAATGCGGAGAAATTACTGTTTGTGCTTTTACAATATTCATTGATTTTTGCCATTGAAAAACATCATGTTATTCATATACCAGAAATGTTTGAAGCTACTGACTGAATGAAAGGAGCTGGCATCTCACTCTCTTTGAATCTTCTTTATCATGCTAAGAGGAGCAGGAAAAAGCAAAAAATTTCAGAATTGCACCTTGCAATGCGGAGAAATTACTGTTTGTGCATTTACAATATTCATTGATTTTTGCCATTGAAAAACGTCAAGAAATGATTGAAGCTACTGACTGAATGAAAGGAGCTGGCATCTCACTCTCTTTGAATCTTCTTTATCATGCTAAGAGGAGCAGGAAAAAGCAAAAAATTTCAGAATTGCACCTTGCAATGCGGAGAAATTACTGTTTGTGCATTTACAATATTCATTGATTTTTGCCATTGAAAAACGTCCAGAAATGATTGAAGCTACTGACTGAATGAAAGGAGCTGGCATCTCACTCTCTTTGAATCTTCTTTATCATGCTAAGAGGAGCAGGAAAAAGCAAAAAATTTCAGAATTGCAACTTGCAATGCGGAGAAATTACTGTTTGTGCATTTACAATATTCATTGATTTTTGCCATTGAAAAACATCATGTTATTCATATACCAGAAATGATTGAAGCTACTGACTGAATGAAAGGAGCTGGCATCTCACTCTCTTTGAATCTTCTTTATCATGCTAAGAGGAGCAGGAAAAAGCAAAAAATTTCAGAATTGCACCTTGCAATGCGGAGAAATTACTGTTTGTGCATTTACAATATTCATTGATTTTTGCCATTGAAAAACATCATGTTATTCATATACCAGAAATGTTTGAAGCTACTGACTGAATGAAAGGAGCTGGCATCGCACTCTCTTTGAATCTTCTTTATCATGCTAAGAGGAGCAGGAAAAAGCAAAAAATTTCAGAATTGCACCTTGCAATGCGGAGAAATTACTGTTTGTGCTTTTACAATATTCATTGATTTTTGCCATTGAAAAACGTCCAGAAATGATTGAAGCTACTGACTGAATGAAAGGAGCTGGCATCTCACTCTCTTTGAATGTTCTTTATCATGCTAAGAGGAGCAGGAAAATGCAAGAAATTTCAGAATTGCACCTTGCAATGCGGAGAAATTACTGTTTGTGCATTTACAATATTCATTGATTTTTGCCATTGAAAAACATCCAGAAATGATTGAAGCTACTGACTGAATGAAAGGAGCTGGCATCTCACTCTCTTTGAATCTTCTTTATCATGCTAAGAGGAGCAGGAAAAAGCCAAAAATTTCAGAATTGCACCTTGCAATGCGGAGAAATTACTGTTTGTGCATTTACAATATTCATTGATTTTTGCCATTGAAAAACATCATGTTATTCATATACCAGAAATGATTGAAGCTACTGACTGAATGAAAGGAGCTGGCATCTCACTCTCTTTGAATCTTCTTTATCATGCAAAGAGGAGCAGGAAAAAGCAAAAAATTTCAGAATTGCACCTTGCAATGCGGAGAAATTACTGTTTGTGCATTTACAATATTCATTGATTTTTGCCATTGAAAAACGTCCAGAAATGATTGAAGCTACTGACTGAATGAAAGGAGCTGGCATCTCACTCTCTTTGAATCTTCTTTATCATGCTAAGAGGAGCAGGAAAAAGCAAAAAATTTCAGAATTGCACCTTGCAATGCGGAGAAATTACTGTTTGTGCATTTACAATATTCACTGATTTTTGCCATTGAAAAACGTCCAGAAATGATTGAAGCAACTGACTGAATGAAAGGAGCTGGCATCTCACTCTCTTTGAATCTTCTTTATCATGCTAAGAGGAGCAGGAAAAAGCAAAAAATTTCAGAATTGCACCTTGCAATGCGGAGAAATTACTGTTTGTGCATTTACAATATTCATTGATTTTTGCCATTGAAAAACGTCCAGAAATAATTGAAGCTACTGACTGAATGAAAGGAGCTGGCATCTCACTCTCTTTGAATCTTCTTTATCATGCTAAGAGGAGCAGGAAAAAGCAAAAAATTTCAGAATTGCAACTTGCAATGCGGAGAAATTACTGTTTGTGCATTTACAATATTCATTGATTTTTGCCATTGAAAAACATCATGTTATTCATATACCAGTAATGATTGAAGCTACTGACTGAATGAAAGGAGCTGGAATCTCACTCTCTTTGAATCTTCTTTATCATGCTAAGAGGAGCAGGAAAAAGCAAAAAATTTCAGAATGGCACCTTGCAATGCGGAGAAATTACTGTTTGTGCATTTACAATATTCATTGATTTTTGCCATTGAAAAACGTCCAGAAATGATTGAAGCTACTGACTGAATGAAAGGAGCTGGCATCTCACTCTCTTTGAATCTTCTTTATCATGCTAAGAGGAGCAGGAAAAAGCAAAAAATTTCAGAATTGCACCTTGCAATGCGGAGAAATTACTGTTTGTGCTTTTACAATATTCTTTGATTTTTGCCATTGAAACACATCATGTTATTCATATACCAGAAATGTTTGAAGCTACTGACTGAATGAAAGGAGCTGGCATCTCACTCTCTTTGAATCTTCTTTATCATGCTAAGAGGAGCAGGAAAAAGCAAAACATTTCAGAATTGCACCTTGCAATGCGGAGAAATTACTGTTTGTGCATTTACAATATTCATTGATTTTTGCCATTGAAAAATGTCCAGAAATGATTGAAGCTGCTGACTGAATGAAAGGAGCTGGCATCTCACTCTCTTTGAATCTTCTTTATCATGCTAAGAGGAGCAGGAAAAAGCAAAAAATTTCAGAATTGCACCTTGCAATGCGGAGAAATTACTGTTTGTGCATTTACAATATTCATTGATTTTTGCCATTGAAAAACATCATGTTATTCATATACCAGAAATGATTGAAGCTACTGACTGAATGAAAGGAGCTGGCATCTCACTCTCTTTGAATCTTCTTTATCATGCTAAGAGGAGCAGGAAAAAGCAAAAAATTTCAGAATTGCACCTTGCAATGCGGAGAAATTACTGTTTGTGCATTTACAATATTCATTGATTTTTGCCATTGAAAAACGTCCAGAAATGATTGAAGCTACTGACTGAATGAAAGGAGCTGGCATCTCACTCTCTTTGAATCTTCTTTATCATGCTAAGAGGAGCAGGAAAAAGCAAAAAATTTCAGAATTGCACCTTGCAATGCGGAGAAATTACTGTTTGTGCATTTACAATATTCATTGATTTTTGCCATTGAAAAACGTCCAGAAATGATTGAAGCTACTGACTGAATGAAAGGAGCTGGCATCTCACTCTCTTTGAATCTTCTTTATCATGCTAAGAGGAGCAGGAAAAAGCAAAAAATTTCAGAATTGCACCTTGCAATGCGGAGAAATTACTGTTTGTGCATTTACAATATTCATTGATTTTTGCCATTGAAAAACATCATGTTATTCATATACCAGAAATGTTTGAAGCTACTGACTGAATGAAAGGAGCTGGCATCTCACTCTCTTTGAATCTTCTTTATCATGCTAAGAGGAGCAGGAAAAAGCAAAAAATTTCAGAATTGCACCTTGCAATGCGGAGAAATTACTGTTTGTGCATTTACAATATTCATTGATTTTTGCCATTGAAAAATGTCCAGAAATGATTGAAGCTGCTGACTGAATGAAAGGAGCTGGCATCTCACTCTCTTTGAATCTTCTTTATCATGCTAAGAGGAGCAGGAAAAAGCAAAAAATTTCAGAATTGCACCTTGCAATGCGGAGAAATTACTGTTTGTGCATTTACAATATTCATTGATTTTTGCCATTGAAAAACATCATGTTATTCATATACCAGAAATGATTGAAGCTACTGACTGAATGAAAGGAGCTGGCATCTCACTCTCTTTGAATCTTCTTTATCATGCTAAGAGGAGCAGGAAAAAGCAAAAAATTTCAGAATTGCACCTTGCAATGCGGAGAAATTACTGTTTGTGCATTTACAATATTCATTGATTTTTGCCATTGAAAAACGTCCAGAAATGATTGAAGCTACTGACTGAATGAAAGGAGCTGGCATCTCACTCTCTTTGAATCTTCTTTATCATGCTAAGAGGAGCAGGAAAAAGCAAAAAATTTCAGAATTGCACCTTGCAATGCGGAGAAATTACTGTTTGTGCATTTACAATATTCATTGATTTTTGCCATTGAAAAACGTCCAGAAATGATTGAAGCTACTGACTGAATGAAAGGAGCTGGCATCTCACTCTCTTTGAATCTTCTTTATCATGCTAAGAGGAGCAGGAAAAAGCAAAAAATTTCAGAATTGCACCTTGCAATGCGGAGAAATTACTGTTTGTGCATTTACAATATTCATTGATTTTTGCCATTGAAAAACATCATGTTATTCATATACCAGAAATGTTTGAAGCTACTGACTGAATGAAAGGAGCTGGCATCTCACTCTCTTTGAATCTTCTTTATCATGCTAAGAGGAGCAGGAAAAAGCAAAAAATTTCAGAATTACACCTTGCAATGCGGAGAAATTACTGTTTGTGCATTTACAATATTCATTGATTTTTGCCATTGAAAAACGTCCAGAAATGATTGAAGCTACTGACTGAATGAAAGGAGCTGGCATCTCACTCTCTTTGAATCTTCTTTATCATGCTAAGAGGAGCAGGAAAAAGCAAAAAATTTCAGAATTGCACCTTGCAATGCGGAGAAATTACTGTTTGTGCATTTACAATATTCATTGATTTTTGCCATTGAAAAACATCATGTTATTCATATACCAGAAATGATTGAAGCTACTGACTGAATGAAAGGAGCTGGCATCTCGCTCTCTTTGAATCTTCTTTATCATGCTAAGAGGAGCAGGAAAAAGCAAAACATTTCAGAATTGCACCTTGCAATGCGGAGAAATTACTGTTTGTGCATTTACAATATTCATTGATTTTTGCCATTGAAAAATGTCCAGAAATGATTGAAGCTGCTGACTGAATGAAAGGAGCTGGCATCTCACTCTCTTTGAATCTTCTTTATCATGCTAAGAGGAGCAGGAAAAAGCAAAAAATTTCAGAATTGCACCTTGCAATGCGGAGAAATTACTGTTTGTGCATTTACAATATTCATTGATTTTTGCCATTGAAAAACATCATGTTATTCATATACCAGAAATGATTGAAGCTACTGACTGAATGAAAGGAGCTGGCATCTCACTCTCTTTGAATCTTCTTTATCATGCTAAGAGGAGCAGGAAAAAGCAAAAAATTTCAGAATTGCACCTTGCAATGCGGAGAAATTACTGTTTGTGCATTTACAATATTCATTGATTTTTGCCATTGAAAAACGTCCAGAAATGATTGAAGCTACTGACTGAATGAAAGGAGCTGGCATCTCACTCTCTTTGAATCTTCTTTATCATGCTAAGAGGAGCAGGAAAAAGCAAAAAATTTCAGAATTGCACCTTGCAATGCGGAGAAATTACTGTTTGTGCATTTACAATATTCATTGATTTTTGCCATTGAAAAACGTCCAGAAATGATTGAAGCTACTGACTGAATGAAAGGAGCTGGCATCTCACTCTCTTTGAATCTTCTTTATCATGCTAAGAGGAGCAGGAAAAAGCAAAAAATTTCAGAATTGCACCTTGCAATGCGGAGAAATTACTGTTTGTGCATTTACAATATTCATTGATTTTTGCCATTGAAAAACATCATGTTATTCATATACCAGAAATGTTTGAAGCTACTGACTGAATGAAAGGAGCTGGCATCTCACTCTCTTTGAATCTTCTTTATCATGCTAAGAGGAGCAGGAAAAAGCAAAAAATTTCAGAATTGCACCTTGCAATGCGGAGAAATTACTGTTTGTGCATTTACAATATTCATTGATTTTTGCCATTGAAAAATGTCCAGAAATGATTGAAGCTGCTGACTGAATGAAAGGAGCTGGCATCTCACTCTCTTTGAATCTTCTTTATCATGCTAAGAGGAGCAGGAAAAAGCAAAAAATTTCAGAATTGCACCTTGCAATGCGGAGAAATTACTGTTTGTGCATTTACAATATTCATTGATTTTTGCCATTGAAAAACATCATGTTATTCATATACCAGAAATGATTGAAGCTACTGACTGAATGAAAGGAGCTGGCATCTCACTCTCTTTGAATCTTCTTTATCATGCTAAGAGGAGCAGGAAAAAGCAAAAAATTTCAGAATTGCACCTTGCAATGCGGAGAAATTACTGTTTGTGCATTTACAATATTCATTGATTTTTGCCATTGAAAAACGTCCAGAAATGATTGAAGCTACTGACTGAATGAAAGGAGCTGGCATCTCACTCTCTTTGAATCTTCTTTATCATGCTAAGAGGAGCAGGAAAAAGCAAAAAATTTCAGAATTGCACCTTGCAATGCGGAGAAATTACTGTTTGTGCATTTACAATATTCATTGATTTTTGCCATTGAAAAACGTCCAGAAATGATTGAAGCTACTGACTGAATGAAAGGAGCTGGCATCTCACTCTCTTTGAATCTTCTTTATCATGCTAAGAGGAGCAGGAAAAAGCAAAAAATTTCAGAATTGCACCTTGCAATGCGGAGAAATTACTGTTTGTGCATTTACAATATTCATTGATTTTTGCCATTGAAAAACATCATGTTATTCATATACCAGAAATGTTTGAAGCTACTGACTGAATGAAAGGAGCTGGCATCTCACTCTCTTTGAATCTTCTTTATCATGCTAAGAGGAGCAGGAAAAAGCAAAAAATTTCAGAATTACACCTTGCAATGCGGAGAAATTACTGTTTGTGCATTTACAATATTCATTGATTTTTGCCATTGAAAAACGTCCAGAAATGATTGAAGCTACTGACTGAATGAAAGGAGCTGGCATCTCACTCTCTTTGAATCTTCTTTATCATGCTAAGAGGAGCAGGAAAAAGCAAAAAATTTCAGAATTGCACCTTGCAATGCGGAGAAATTACTGTTTGTGCATTTACAATATTCATTGATTTTTGCCATTGAAAAACATCATGTTATTCATATACCAGAAATGATTGAAGCTACTGACTGAATGAAAGGAGCTGGCATCTCGCTCTCTTTGAATCTTCTTTATCATGCTAAGAGGAGCAGGAAAAAGCAAAACATTTCAGAATTGCACCTTGCAATGCGGAGAAATTACTGTTTGTGCATTTACAATATTCATTGATTTTTGCCATTGAAAAATGTCCAGAAATGATTGAAGCTGCTGACTGAATGAAAGGAGCTGGCATCTCACTCTCTTTGAATCTTCTTTATCATGCTAAGAGGAGCAGGAAAAAGCAAAAAATTTCAGAATTGCACCTTGCAATGCGGAGAAATTACTGTTTGTGCATTTACAATATTCATTGATTTTTGCCATTGAAAAACATCATGTTATTCATATACCAGAAATGATTGAAGCTACTGACTGAATGAAAGGAGCTGGCATCTCACTCTCTTTGAATCTTCTTTATCATGCTAAGAGGAGCAGGAAAAAGCAAAAAATTTCAGAATTGCACCTTGCAATGCGGAGAAATTACTGTTTGTGCATTTACAATATTCATTGATTTTTGCCATTGAAAAACGTCCAGAAATGATTGAAGCTACTGACTGAATGAAAGGAGCTGGCATCTCACTCTCTTTGAATCTTCTTTATCATGCTAAGAGGAGCAGGAAAAAGCAAAAAATTTCAGAATTGCACCTTGCAATGCGGAGAAATTACTGTTTGTGCATTTACAATATTCATTGATTTTTGCCATTGAAAAACGTCCAGAAATGATTGAAGCTACTGACTGAATGAAAGGAGCTGGCATCTCACTCTCTTTGAATCTTCTTTATCATGCTAAGAGGAGCAGGAAAAAGCAAAAAATTTCAGAATTGCACCTTGCAATGCGGAGAAATTACTGTTTGTGCATTTACAATATTCATTGATTTTTGCCATTGAAAAACATCATGTTATTCATATACCAGAAATGTTTGAAGCTACTGACTGAATGAAAGGAGCTGGCATCTCACTCTCTTTGAATCTTCTTTATCATGCTAAGAGGAGCAGGAAAAAGCAAAAAATTTCAGAATTGCACCTTGCAATGCGGAGAAATTACTGTTTGTGCATTTACAATATTCATTGATTTTTGCCATTGAAAAACGTCCAGAAATGATTGAAGCTACTGACTGAATGAAAGGAGCTGGCATCTCACTCTCTTTGAATCTTCTTTATCATGCTAAGAGGAGCAGGAAAAAGCAAAAAATTTCAGAATTGCACCTTGCAATGCGGAGAAATTACTGTTTGTGCATTTACAATATTCATTGATTTTTGCCATTGAAAAACATCATGTTATTCATATACCAGAAATGATTGAAGCTACTGACTGAATGAAAGGAGCTGGCATCTCGCTCTCTTTGAATCTTCTTTATCATGCTAAGAGGAGCAGGAAAAAGCAAAAAATTTCAGAATTGCACCTTGCAATGCGGAGAAATTACTGTTTGTGCATTTACAATATTCATTGATTTTTGCCATTGAAAAACGTCCAGAAGAGATTGAAGCTACTGACTGAATGAAAGGAGCTGGCATCTCACTCTCTTTGAATCTTCTTTATCATGCTAAGAGGAGCAGGAAAAAGCAAAAAATTTCAGAATTGCACCTTGCAATGTGGAGAAATTACTGTTTGTGCATTTACAATATTCATTGATTTTTGCCATTGAAAAACATCATGTTATTCATATACCAGAAATGATTGAAGCTACTGACTGAATGAAAGGAGCTGGCATCTCACTCTCTTTGAATCTTCTTTATCATGCTAAGAGGAGCAGGAAAAAGCAAAAAATTTCAGAATTGCACCTTGCAATGCGGAGAAATTACTGTTTGTGCATTTACAATATTCATTGATTTTTGCCATTGAAAAACGTCCAGAAATGATTGAAGCTACTGACTGAATGAAAGGAGCTGGCATCTCACTCTCTTTGAATCTTCTTTATCATGCTAAGAGGAGCAGGAAAAAGCAAAAAATTTCAGAATTGCACCTTGCAATGCGGAGAAATTACTGTTTGTGCTTTTACAATATTCATTGATTTTTGCCATTGAAAAACATCATGTTATTCATATACCAGAAATGTTTGAAGCTACTGACTGAATGAAAGGAGCTGGCATCTCACTCTCTTTGAATCTTCTTTATCATGCTAAGAGGAGCAGGAAAAAGCAAAAAATTTCAGAATTGCACCTTGCAATGCGGAGAAATTACTGTTTGTGCATTTACAATATTCATTGATTTTTGCCATTGAAAAACGTCCAGAAATGATTGAAGCTACTGACTGAATGAAAGGAGCTGGCATCTCACTCTCTTTGAATCTTCTTTATCATGCTAAGAGGAGCAGGAAAAAGCAAAAAATTTCAGAATTGCACCTTGCAATGCGGAGAAATTACTGTTTGTGCATTTACAATATTCATTGATTTTTGCCATTGAAAAACGTCCAGAAATGATTGAAGCTACTGACTGAATGAAAGGAGCTGGCATCTCACTCTCTTTGAATCTTCTTTATCATGCTAAGAGGAGCAGGAAAAAGCAAAAAATTTCAGAATTGCAACTTGCAATGCGGAGAAATTACTGTTTGTGCATTTACAATATTCATTGATTTTTGCCATTGAAAAACATCATGTTATTCATATACCAGAAATGATTGAAGCTACTGACTGAATGAAAGGAGCTGGCATCTCACTCTCTTTGAATCTTCTTTATCATGCTAAGAGGAGCAGGAAAAAGCAAAAAATTTCAGAATTGCACCTTGCAATGCGGAGAAATTACTGTTTGTGCATTTACAATATTCATTGATTTTTGCCATTGAAAAACGTCCAGAAATGATTGAAGCTACTGACTGAATGAAAGGAGCTGGCATCTCACTCTCTTTGAATCTTCTTTATCATGCTAAGAGGAGCAGGAAAAAGCAAAAAATTTCAGAATTGCACCTTGCAATGCGGAGAAATTACTGTTTGTGCATTTACAATATTCATTGATTTTTGCCATTGAAAAACGTCCAGAAATGATTGAAGCTACTGACTGAATGAAAGGAGCTGGCATCTCACTCTCTTTGAATCTTCTTTATCATGCTAAGAGGAGCAGGAAAAAGCAAAAAATTTCAGAATTGCACCTTGCAATGCGGAGAAATTACTGTTTGTGCATTTACAATATTCATTAATTTTTGCCATTGAAAAACATCATGTTATTCATATCCCAGAAATGTTTGAAGCTACTGACTGAATGAAAGAAGCTGGCATCTCACTCTCTTTGAATCTTCTTTATCATGCTAAGAGGAGCAGGAAAAAGCAAAAAATTTCAGAATTGCACCTTGCAATGCGGAGAAATTACTGTTTGTGCATTTACAATATTCATTGATTTTTGCCATTGAAAAACGTCCAGAAATGATTGAAGCTACTGACTGAATGAAAGGAGCTGGCATCTCACTCTCTTTGAATCTTCTTTATCATGCTAAGAGGAGCAGGAAAAAGCAAAAAATTTCAGAATTGCACCTTGCAATGCGGAGAAATTACTGTTTGTGCATTTACAATATTCATTGATTTTTGCCATTGAAAAACATCATGTTATTCATATACCAGAAATGTTTGAAGCTACTGACTGAATGAAAGGAGCTGGCATCTCACTCTCTTTGAATCTTCTTTATCATGCTAAGAGGAGCAGGAAAAAGCAAAAAATTTCAGAATTGCACCTTGCAATGCGAAGAAATTACTGTTTGTGCATTTACAATATTCATTGATTTTTGCCATTGAAAAACGTCCAGAAATGATTGAAGCTACTGACTGAATGAAAGGAGCTGGCATCTCACTCTCTTTGAATCTTCTTTATCATGCTAAGAGGAGCAGGAAAATGCAAGAAATTTCAGAATTGCACCTTGCAATGCGGAGAAATTACTGTTTGTGCATTTACAATATTCATTGATTTTTGCCATTGAAAAACATCCAGAAATGATTGAAGCTACTGACTGAATGAAAGGAGCTGGCATCTCACTCTCTTTGAATCTTCTTTATCATGCTAAGAGGAGCAGGAAAAAGCCAAAAATTTCAGAATTGCACCTTGCAATGCGGAGAAATTACTGTTTGTGCATTTACAATATTCATTGATTTTTGCCATTGAAAAACATCATGTTATTCATATACCAGAAATGATTGAAGCTACTGACTGAATGAAAGGAGCTGGCATCTCACTCTCTTTGAATCTTCTTTATCATGCAAAGAGGAGCAGGAAAAAGCAAAAAATTTCAGAATTGCACCTTGCAATGCGGAGAAATTACTGTTTGTGCATTTACAATATTCATTGATTTTTGCCATTGAAAAACGTCCAGAAATGATTGAAGCTACTGACTGAATGAAAGGAGCTGGCATCTCACTCTCTTTGAATCTTCTTTATCATGCTAAGAGGAGCAGGAAAAAGCAAAAAATTTCAGAATTGCACCTTGCAATGCGGAGAAATTACTGTTTGTGCATTTACAATATTCATTGATTTTTGCCATTGAAAAACGTCCAGAAATGATTGAAGCAACTGACTGAATGAAAGGAGCTGGCATCTCACTCTCTTTGAATCTTCTTTATCATGCTAAGAGGAGCAGGAAAAAGCAAAAAATTTCAGAATTGCACCTTGCAATGCGGAGAAATTACTGTTTGTGCATTTACAATATTCATTGATTTTTGCCATTGAAAAACGTCCAGAAATAATTGAAGCTACTGACTGAATGAAAGGAGCTGGCATCTCACTCTCTTTGAATCTTCTTTATCATGCTAAGAGGAGCAGGAAAAAGCAAAAAATTTCAGAATTGCAACTTGCAATGCGGAGAAATTACTGTTTGTGCATTTACAATATTCATTGATTTTTGCCATTGAAAAACATCATGTTATTCATATACCAGAAATGATTGAAGCTACTGACTGAATGAAAGGAGCTGGCATCTCACTCTCTTTGAATCTTCTTTATCATGCTAAGAGGAGCAGGAAAAAGAAAAAATTTCAGAATTGCACCTTGCAATGCGGAGAAATTACTGTTTGTGCATTTACAATATTCATTGATTTTTGCCATTGAAAAACGTCCAGAAATGATTGAAGCTACTGACTGAATGAAAGGAGCTGGCATCTCACTCTCTTTGAATCTTCTTTATCATGCTAAGAGGAGCAGGAAAAAGCAAAAAATTTCAGAATTGCACCTTGCAATGCGGAGAAATTACTGTTTGTGCTTTTACAATATTCATTGATTTTTGCCATTGAAAAACATCATGTTATTCATATACCAGAAATGTTTGAAGCTACTGACTGAATGAAAGGAGCTGGCATCTCACTCTCTTTGAATCTTCTTTATCATGCTAAGAGGAGCAGGAAAAAGCAAAAAATTTCAGAATTGCACCTTGCAATGCGGAGAAATTACTGTTTGTGCATTTACAATATTCATTGATTTTTGCCATTGAAAAATGTCCAGAAATGATTGAAGCTGCTGACTGAGTGAAAGGAGCTGGCATCTCACTCTCTTTGAATCTTCTTTATCATGCTAAGAGGAGCAGGAAAAAGCAAAAAATTTCAGAATTGCACCTTGCAATGCGGAGAAATTACTGTTTGTGCATTTACAATATTCATTGATTTTTGCTATTGAAAAACATCATGTTATTCATATACCAGAAATGATTGAAGCTACTGACTGAATGAAACGAGCTGGCATCTCACTCTCTTTGAATCTTCTTTATCATGCTAAGAGGAGCAGGAAAAAGCAAAAAATTTCAGAATTGCACCTTGCAATGCGGAGAAATTACTGTTTGTGCATTTACAATATTCATTGATTTTTGCCATTGAAAAACGTCCAGAAATGATTGAAGCTACTGACTGAATGAAAGGAGCTGGCATCTCACTCTCTTTGAATCTTCTTTATCATGCTAAGAGGAGCAGGAAAAAGCAAAAAATTTCAGAATTGCACCTTGCAATGCGGAGAAATTACTGTTTGTGCATTTACAATATTCATTGATTTTTGCCATTGAAAAACGTCCAGAAATGATTGAAGCTACTGACTGAATGAAAGGAGCTGGCATCTCACTCTCTTTGAATCTTCTTTATCATGCTAAGAGGAGCAGGAAAAAGCAAAAAATTTCAGAATTGCACCTTGCAATGCGGAGAAATTACTGTTTGTTCATTTACAATATTCATTGATTTTTGCCTTTGAAAAACATCATGTTATTCATATACCAGAAATGTTTGAAGCTACTGACTGAATGAAAGGAGCTGGCATCTCACTCTCTTTGAATCTTCTTTATCATGCTAAGAGGAGCAGGAAAAAGCAAAAAATTTCAGAATTGCACCTTGCAATGCGGAGAAATTACTGTTTGTGCATTTACAATATTCATTGATTTTTGCCATTGAAAAACGTCCAGAAATGATTGAAGCTACTGACTGAATGAAAGGAGCTGGCATCTCACTCTCTTTGAATCTTCTTTATCATGCTAAGAGGAGCAGGAAAAAGCAAAAAATTTCAGAATTGCACCTTGCAATGCGGAGAAATTACTGTTTGTGCATTTACAATATTCATTGATTTTTGCCATTGAAAAACATCATGTTATTCATATACCAGAAATGATTGAAGCTACTGACTGAATGAAAGGAGCTGGCATCTCGCTCTCTTTGAATCTTCTTTATCATGCTAAGAGGAGCAGGAAAAAGCAAAAAATTTCAGAATTGCACCTTGCAATGCGGAGAAATTACTGTTTGTGCATTTACAATATTCATTGATTTTTGCCATTGAAAAACGTCCAGAAATGATTGAAGCTACTGACTGAATGAAAGGAGCTGGCATCTCACTCTCTTTGAATCTTCTTTATCATGCTAAGAGGAGCAGGAAAAAGCAAAAAATTTCAGAATTGCACCTTGCAATGTGGAGAAATTACTGTTTGTGCATTTACAATATTCATTGATTTTTGCCATTGAAAAACATCATGTTATTCATATACCAGAAATGATTGAAGCTACTGACTGAATGAAAGGAGCTGGCATCTCACTCTCTTTGAATCTTCTTTATCATGCTAAGAGGAGCAGGAAAAAGCAAAAAATTTCAGAATTGCACCTTGCAATGCGGAGAAATTACTGTTTGTGCATTTACAATATTCATTGATTTTTGCCATTGAAAAACGTCCAGAAATGATTGAAGCTACTGACTGAATGAAAGGAGCTGGCATCTCACTCTCTTTGAATCTTCTTTATCATGCTAAGAGGAGCAGGAAAAAGCAAAAAATTTCAGAATTGCACCTTGCAATGCGGAGAAATTACTGTTTGTGCTTTTACAATATTCATTGATTTTTGCCATTGAAAAACATCATGTTATTCATATACCAGAAATGTTTGAAGCTACTGACTGAATGAAAGGAGCTGGCATCTCACTCTCTTTGAATCTTCTTTATCATGCTAAGAGGAGCAGGAAAAAGCAAAAAATTTCAGAATTGCAACTTGCAATGCGGAGAAATTACTGTTTGTGCATTTACAATATTCATTGATTTTTGCCATTGAAAAACGTCCAGAAATGATTGAAGCTACTGACTGAATGAAAGGAGCTGGCATCTCACTCTCTTTGAATCTTCTTTATCATGCTAAGAGGAGCAGGAAAAAGCAAAAAATTTCAGAATTGCACCTTGCAATGCGGAGAAATTACTGTTTGTGCATTTACAATATTCATTGATTTTTGCCATTGAAAAACGTCCAGAAATGATTGAAGCTACTGACTGAATGAAAGGAGCTGGCATCTCACTCTCTTTGAATCTTCTTTATCATGCTAAGAGGAGCAGGAAAAAGCAAAAAATTTCAGAATTGCACCTTGCAATGCGGAGAAATTACTGTTTGTGCTTTTACAATATTCATTGATTTTTGCCATTGAAAAACATCATGTTATTCATATACCAGAAATGTTTGAAGCTACTGACTGAATGAAAGGAGCTGGCATCTCACTCTCTTTGAATCTTCTTTATCATGCTAAGAGGAGCAGGAAAAAGCAAAAAATTTCAGAATTGCACCTTGCAATGCGGAGAAATTACTGTTTGTGCATTTACAATATTCATTAATTTTTGCCATTGAAAAACGTCCACTAATGATTGAAGCTACTGACTGAATGAAAGGAGCTGGCATCTCACTCTCTTTGAATCTTCTTTATCATGCTAAGAGGAGCAGGAAAAAGCAAAAAATTTCAGAATTGCACCTTGCAATGCGGAGAAATTACTGTTTGTGCATTTACAATATTCATTGATTTTTGCCATTGAAAAACGTCCAGAAATGATTGAAGCTACTGACTGAATGAAAGGAGCTGGCATCTCACTCTCTTTGAATCTTCTTTATCATGCTAAGAGGAGCAGGAAAAAGCAAAAAATTTCAGAATTGCACCTTGCAATGCGGAGAAATTACTGTTTGTGCATTTACAATATTCATTGATTTTTGCCATTGAAAAACATCATGTTATTCATATACCAGAAATGATTGAAGCTACTGACTGAATGAAAGGAGCTGGCATCTTACTCTCTTTGAATCTTCTTTGTCATGCTAAGAGGAGCAGGAAAAAGCAAAAAATTTCAGAATTGCACCTTGCAATGCGGAGAAATTACTGTTTGAGCATTTACAATATTCATTGATTTTTGCCATTGAAAAACGTCCAGAAATGATTGAAGCTACTGACTGAATGAAAGGAGCTGGCATCTCACTCTCTTTGAATCTTCTTTATCATGCTAAGAGGAGCAGGAAAAAGCAAAAAATTTCAGAATTGCACCTTGCAATGCGGAGAAATTACTGTTTGTGCATTTACAATATTCATTGATTTTTGCCATTGAAAAACGTCCAGAAATGATTGAAGCTACTGAATGAATGAAAGGAGCTGGCATCTCACTCTCTTTGAATCTTCTTTATCATGCTAAGAGGAGCAGGAAAAAGCAAAAAATTTCAGAATTGCACCTTGCAATGCGGAGAAATTACTGTTTGTGCATTTACAATATTCATTGATTTTTGCCATTGAAAAACATCATGTTATTCATATACCAGAAATGTTTGTAGCTACTGACTGAATGAAAGGAGCTGGCATCTCACTCTCTTTGAATCTTCTTTATCATGCTAAGAGGAGCAGGAAAAAGCAAAAAATTTCAGAATTGCACCTTGCAATGCGGAGAAATTACTGTTTGTGCATTTACAATATTCATTGATTTTTGCCATTGAAAAACGTCCAGAAATGATTGAAGCTACTGACTGAATGAAAGGAGCTGGCATCTCACTCTCTTTGAATCTTCTTTATCATGCTAAGAGGAGCAGGAAAAAGCAAAAAATTTCAGAATTGCACCTTGCAATGCGGAGAAATTACTGTTTGTGCATTTACAATATTCATTGATTTTTGCCATTGAAAAACGTCCAGAAATGATTGAAGCTACTGACTGAATGAAAGGAGCTGGCCTCTCACTCTCTTTGAATCTTCTTTATCATGCTAAGAGGAGCAGGAAAAAGCAAAAAATTTCAGAATTGCACCTTGCAATGCGGAGAAATTACTCTTTGTGCATTTACAATATTCATTGATTTTTGCCATTGAAAAACATCATGTTATTCATATACCAGAAATGTTTGAAGCTACTGACTGAATGAAAGGAGCTGGCATCTCACTCTCTTTGAATCTTCTTTATCATGCTAAGAGGAGCAGGAAAAAGCAAAAAATTTCAGAATTGCACCTTGCAATGCGGAGAAATTACTGTTTGTGCATTTACAATATTCATTGATTTTTGCCATTGAAAAACATCATGTTATTCATATACCAGAAATGTTTGAAGCTACTGACTGAATGAAAGGAGCTGGCATCTCACTCTCTTTGAATCTTCTTTATCATGCTAAGAGGAGCAGGAAAAAGCAAAAAATTTCAGAATTGCACCTTGCAATGCGGAGAAATTACTGTTTGTGCATTTACAATATTCATTGATTTTTGCCATTGAAAAACGTCCAGAAATGATTGAAGCTACTGACTGAATGAAAGGAGCTGGCATCTCACTCTCTTTGAATCTTCTTTATCATGCTAAGAGGAGCAGGAAAAAGCAAAAAATTTCAGAATTGCACCTTGCAATGCGGAGAAATTACTGTTTGTGCATTTACAATATTCATTGATTTTTGCCATTGAAAAACATCATGTTATTCATATACCAGAAATGATTGAAGCTACTGACTGAATGAAAGGAGCTGGCATCTCGCTCTCTTTGAATCTTCTTTATCATGCTAAGAGGAGCAGGAAAAAGCAAAAAATTTCAGAATTGCACCTTGCAATGCGGAGAAATTACTGTTTGTGCATTTACAATATTCATTGTTTTTTGCCATTGAAAAACGTCCAGAAATGATTGAAGCTACTGACTGAATGAAAGGAGCTGTCATCTCACTCTCTTTGAATCTTCTTTATCATGCTAAGAGGAGCAGGAAAAAGCAAAAAATTTCAGAATTGCACCTTGCAATGTGGAGAAATTACTGTTTGTGCATTTACAATATTCATTGATTTTTGCCATTGAAAAACATCATGTTATTCATATACCAGAAATGATTGAAGCTACTGACTGAATGAAAGGAGCTGGCATCTCACTCTCTTTGAATCTTCTTTATCATGCTAAGAGGAGCAGGAAAAAGCAAAAAATTTCAGAATTGCACCTTGCAATGCGGAGAAATTACTGTTTGTGCATTTACAATATTCATTGATTTTTGCCATTGAAAAACGTCCAGAAATGATTGAAGCTACTGACTGAATGAAAGGAGCTGGCATCTCACTCTCTTTGAATCTTCTTTATCATGCTAAGAGGAGCAGGAAAAAGCAAAAAATTTCAGAATTGCACCTTGCAATGCGGAGAAATTACTGTTTGTGCATTTACAATATTCATTGATTTTTGCCATTGAAAAACATCATGTTATTCATATACCAGAAATGATTGAAGCTACTGACTGAATGAAAGGAGCTGGCATCTTACTCTCTTTGAATCTTCTTTGTCATGCTAAGAGGAGCAGGAAAAAGCAAAAAATTTCAGAATTGCACCTTGCAATGCGGAGAAATTACTGTTTGTGCATTTACAATATTCATTGATTTTTGCCATTGAAAAACGTCCAGAAATGATTGAAGCTACTGACTGAATGAAAGGAGCTGGCATCTCACTCTCTTTGAATCTTCTTTATCATGCTAAGAGGAGCAGGAAAAAGCAAAAAATTTCAGAATTGCACCTTGCAATGCGGAGAAATTACTGTTTGTGCATTTACAATATTCATTGATTTTTGCCATTGAAAAACGTCCAGAAATGATTGAAGCTACTGACTGAATGAAAGGAGCTGGCATCTCACTCTCTTTGAATCTTGTTTATCATGCTAAGAGGAGCAGGAAAAAGCAAAAAATTTCAGAATTGCACCTTGCAATGCGGAGAAATTACTGTTTGTGCATTTACAATATTCATTGATTTTTGCCATTGAAAAACATCATGTTATTCATATACCAGAAATGTTTGTAGCTACTGACTGAATGAAAGGAGCTGGCATCTCACTCTCTTTGAATCTTCTTTATCATGCTAAGAGGAGCAGGAAAAAGCAAAAAATTTCAGAATTGCACCTTGCAATGCGGAGAAATTACTGTTTGTGCATTTACAATATTCATTGATTTTTGCCATTGAAAAACGTCCAGAAATGATTGAAGCTACTGACTGAATGAAAGGAGCTGGCATCTCACTCTCTTTGAATCTTCTTTATCATGCTAAGAGGAGCAGGAAAAAGCAAAAAATTTCAGAATTGCACCTTGCAATGTGGAGAAATTACTGTTTGTGCATTTACAATATTCATTGATTTTTGCCATTGAAAAACATCATGTTATTCATATACCAGAAATGATTGAAGCTACTGACTGAATGAAAGGAGCTGGCATCTCACTCTCTTTGAATCTTCTTTATCATGCTAAGAGGAGCAGGAAAAAGCAAAAAATTTCAGAATTGCACCTTGCAATGCGGAGAAATTACTGTTTGTGCATTTACAATATTCATTGATTTTTGCCATTGAAAAACGTCCAGAAATGATTGAAGCTACTGACTGAATGAAAGGAGCTGGCATCTCACTCTCTTTGAATCTTCTTTATCATGCTAAGAGGAGCAGGAAAAAGGAAAAAATTTCAGAATTGCACCTTGCAATGCGGAGAAATTACTGTTTGTGCTTTTACAATATTCATTGATTTTTGCCATTGAAAAACATCATGTTATTCATATACCAGAAATGATTGAAGCTACTGACTGAATGAAAGGAGCTGGCATCTTACTCTCTTTGAATCTTCTTTGTCATGCTAAGAGGAGCAGGAAAAAGCAAAAAATTTCAGAATTGCACCTTGCAATGCGGAGAAATTACTGTTTGTGCATTTACAATATTCATTGATTTTTGCCATTGAAAAACGTCCAGAAATGATTGAAGCTACTGACTGAATGAAAGGAGCTGGCATCTCACTCTCTTTGAATCTTCTTTATCATGCTAAGAGGAGCAGGAAAAAGCAAAAAATTTCAGAATTGCACCTTGCAATGCGGAGAAATTACTGTTTGTGCATTTACAATATTCATTGATTTTTGCCATTGAAAAACGTCCAGAAATGATTGAAGCTACTGACTGAATGAAAGGAGCTGGCATCTCACTCTCTTTGAATCTTCTTTATCATGCTAAGAGGAGCAGGAAAAAGCAAAAAATTTCAGAATTGCACCTTGCAATGCGGAGAAATTACTGTTTGTGCATTTACAATATTCATTGATTTTTGCCATTGAAAAACATCATGTTATTCATATACCAGAAATGTTTGTAGCTACTGACTGAATGAAAGGAGCTGGCATCTCACTCTCTTTGAATCTTCTTTATCATGCTAAGAGGAGCAGGAAAAAGCAAAAAATTTCAGAATTGCACCTTGCAATGCAGAGAAATTACTGTTTGTGCATTTACAATATTCATTGATTTTTGCCATTGAAAAACGTCCAGAAATGATTGAAGCTACTGACTGAATGAAAGGAGCTGGCATCTCACTCTCTTTGAATCTTCTTTATCATGCTAAGAGGAGCAGGAAAAAGCAAAAAATTTCAGAATTGCACCTTGCAATGCGGAGAAATTACTGTTTGTGCATTTACAATATTCATTGATTTTTGCCATTGAAAAACGTCCAGAAATGATTGAAGCTACTGACTGAATGAAAGGAGCTGGCATCTCACTCTCTTTGAAACTTCTTTATCATGCTAAGAGGAGCAGGAAAAAGCAAAAAATTTCAGAATTGCACCTTGCAATGCGGAGAAATTACTCTTTGTGCATTTACAATATTCATTGATTTTTGCCATTGAAAAACATCATGTTATTCATATACCAGAAATGTTTGAAGCTACTGACTGAATGAAAGGAGCTGGCATCTCACTCTCTTTGAATCTTCTTTATCATGCTAAGAGGAGCAGGAAAAAGCAAAAAATTTCAGAATTGCACCTTGCAATGCGGAGAAATTACTGTTTGTGCATTTACAATATTCATTGATTTTTGCCATTGAAAAACATCATGTTATTCATATACCAGAAATGTTTGAAGCTACTGACTGAATGAAAGGAGCTGGCATCTCACTCTCTTTGAATCTTCTTTATCATGCTAAGAGGAGCAGGAAAAAGCAAAAAATTTCAGAATTGCACCTTGCAATGTGGAGAAATTACTGTTTGTGCATTTACAATATTCATTGATTTTTACCATTGAAAAACGTCCAGAAATGATTGAAGCTACTGACTGAATGAAAGTAGCTGGCATCTCACTCTCTTTGAATCTTCTTTATCATGCTAAGAGGAGCAGGAAAAAGCAAAAAATTTCAGACTTGCACCTTGCAATGCGGAGAAATTACTGTTTGTGCATTTACAATATTCATTGATTTTTGCCATTGAAAAACATCATGTTATTCATATACCAGAAATGTTTGAAGCTACTGACTGAATGAAAGGAGCTGGCATCTCACTCTCTTTGAATCTTCTTTATCATGCTAAGAGGAGCAGGAAAAAGCAAAAAATTTCAGAATTGCACCTTGCAATGCGGAGAAATTACTGTTTGTGCATTTACAATATTCATTGATTTTTGCCATTGAAAAACGTCCAGAAATGATTGAAGCTACTGACTGAATGAAAGGAGCTGGCATCTCACTCTCTTTGAATCTTCTTTATCATGCTAAGAGGAGCAGGAAAAAGCAAAAAATTTCAGAATTGCACCTTGCAATGCGGAGAAATTACTGTTTGTGCATTTACAATATTCATTGATTTTTGCCATTGAAAAACGTCCAGAAATGATTGAAGCTACTGACTGAATGAAAGGAGCTGGCATCTCACTCTCTTTGAATCTTCTTTATCATGCTAAGAGGAGCAGGAAAAATCAAAAAATTTCAGAATTGCACCTTGCAATGCGGAGAAATTACTGTTTGTGCATTTACAATATTCAATGATTTTTGCCATTGAAAAACATGTTATTCATATACCAGAAATGTTTGAAGCTACTGACTGAATGAAAGGAGCTGGCACCTCACTCTCTTTGAATCTTCTTTATCATGCTAAGAGGAGCGGGAAAAAGCAAAAAATTTCAGAATTGCACCTTGCAATGCGGAGAAATTACTGTTTGTGCATTTACAATATTCATTGATTTTTGCCATTGAAAAACATCCAGAAATGATTGAAGGTACTGACTGAATGAAAGGAGCTGGCATCTCACCCTCTTTGAATCTTCTTTATCATGCTAAGAGGAGCAGGAAAAAGCAAAAAATTTCAGAATTGCACTTTGCAATGCGGAGAAATTACTGTTTGTGCATTTACAATATTCATTGATTTTTGCCATTGAAAAACGTCCAGAAATGATTGAAGCTACTGACTGAATGAAAGGAGCTGGCATCTCACTCTCTTTGAATCTTCTTTATCATGCTAAGAGGAGCAGGAAAAAGCCAAAAATGTCAGAATTGCACCTTGCAATGCGGAGAAATTACAGTTTGTGCATTTACAATATTCATTGATTTTTGCCATTGAAAAACATCCAGAAATGATTGAAGCTACTGACTGAATGAAAGGAGCTGGCATCTCACTCTCTTTGAATATTCTTTATCATGCTAAGAGGAGCAGGAAAAAGCAAAAAATTTCAGAATTGCACCTTGCAATGCGGAGAAATTACTGTTTGTGCATTTACAATATTCATTGATTTTTGCCATTGAAAAACATCATGTTATTCATATACCAGAAATGTTTGAAGCTACTGACTGAATGAAAGGAGCTGGCATCTCACTCTCTTTGAATCTTCTTTATCATGCTAAGAGGAGCAGGAAAAAGCAAAAAATTTCAGAATTGCACCTTGCAATGCGGAGAAATTACTGTTTGTGCATTTACAATATTCATTGATTATTGCCATTGAAAAACATCATGTTATTCATATACCAGAAATGTTTGAAGCTACTGACTGAATGAAAGGAGCTGGCATCTCACTCTCTGAATCTTCTTTATCATGCTAAGAGGAGCAGGAAAAAGCAAAAAATTTCAGAATTGCACCTTGCAATGTGGAGAAATTACTGTTTGTGCATTTACAATATTCATTGATTTTTACCATTGAAAAACGTCCAGAAATGATTGAAGCTACTGACTGAATGAAAGTAGCTGGCATCTCACTCTCTTTGAATCTTCTTTATCATGCTAAGAGGAGCAGGAAAAAGCAAAAAATTTCAGAATTGCACCTTGCAATGCAGAGAAATTACTGTTTGTGCATTTACAATATTCATTGATTTTTGCCATTGAAAAACATCATGTTATTCATATACCAGAAATGTTTGAAGCTACTGACTGAATGAAAGGAGCTGGCATCTCACTCTCTTTGAATCTTCTTTATCATGCTAAGAGGAGCAGGAAAAAGCAAAAAATTTCAGAATTGCACCTTGCAATGTGGAGAAATTACTGTTTGTGCATTTACAATATTCATTGATTTTTACCATTGAAAAACGTCCAGAAATGATTGAAGCTACTGACTGAATGAAAGTAGCTGGCATCTCACTCTCTTTGAATCTTCTTTATCATGCTAAGAGGAGCAGGAAAAAGCAAAAAATTTCAGAATTGCACCTTGCAATGCGGAGAAATTACTGTTTGTGCATTTACAATATTCATTGATTTTTGCCATTGAAAAACATCATGTTATTCATATACCAGAAATGATTGAAGCTACTGACTGAATGAAAGGAGCTGGCATCTCACTCTCTTTGAATCTTCTTTATCATGCTAAGAGGAGCAGGAAAAAGCAAAAAATTTCAGAATTGCACCTTGCAATGCGGAGAAATTACTGTTTGTGCATTTACAATATTCATTGATTTTTGCCATTGAAAAACGTCCAGAAATGATTGAAGCTACTGACTGAATGAAAGGAACTGGCATCTCACTCTCTTTGAATCTTCTTTATCATGCTAAGAGGAGCAGGAAAAAGCAAAAAATTTCAGAATTGCACCTTGCAATGCGGAGAAATTACTGTTTGTGCATTTACAAAATTCATTGATTTTTGCCATTGAAAAACATCATGTTATTCATATACCAGAAATGTTTGAAGCTACTGACTGAATGAAAGGAGCTGACATCTCACTCTCTTTGAATCTTCTTTATCATGCTAAGAGGAGCAGGAAAAAGCAAAAAATTTCAGAATTGCACCTTGCAATGCGGAGAAATTACTGTTTGTGCATTTACAATATTCATTGATTTTTGCCATTGAAAAACGTCCAGAAATGATTGAAGCTACTGACTGAATGAAAGGAGCTGGCATCTCACTCTCTTTGAATCTTCTTTATCATGCTAAGAGGAGCAGGAAAAAGCAAAAAATTTCAGAATTGCACCTTGCAATGCGGAGAAATTACTGTTTGTGCATTTACAATATTCATTGATTTTTGCCATTGAAAAACGTCCAGAAATGATTGAAGCTACTGACTGAATGAAAGGAGCTGGCATCTCACTCTCTTTGAATCTTCTTTATCATGCTAAGAGGAGCAGGAAAAAGCAAAAAATTTCAGAATTGCACCTTGCAATGCGGAGAAATTACTGTTTGTGCATTTACAATATTCATTGATTTTTGCCATTGAAAAACATCATGTTATTCATATACCAGAAATGATTGAAGCTACTGACTGAATGAAAGGAGCTGGCATCTCACTCTCTTTGAGTCTTCTTTATCATGCTAAGAGGAGCAGGAAAAAGCAAAAAATTTCAGAATTGCACCTTGCAATGCGGAGAAATTACTGTTTGTGCATTTACAATATTCATTGATTTTTGCCATTGAAAAACGTCCAGAAATGATTGAAGCTACTGACTGAATGAAAGGAACTGGCATCTCACTCTCTTTGAATCTTCATCATGCTAAGAGGAGCAGGAAAAAGCAAAAAATTTCAGAATTGCACCTTGCAATGCGGAGAAATTACTGTTTGTGCATTTACAAAATTCATTGATTTTTGCCATTGAAAAACATCATGTTATTCATATACCAGAAATGTTTGAAGCTACTGACTGAATGAAAGGAGCTGACATCTCACTCTCTTTGAATCTTCTTTATCATGCTAAGAGGAGCAGGAAAAAGCAAAAAATTTCAGAATTGCACCTTGCAATGCGGAGAAATTACTGTTTGTGCATTTACAATATTCATTGATTTTTGCCATTGAAAAACGTCCAGAAATGATTGAAGCTACTGACTGAATGAAAGGAGCTGGCATCTCACTCTCTTTGAATCTTCTTTATCATGCTAAGAGGAGCAGGAAAAAGCAAAAAATTTCAGAATTGCACCTTGCAATGCGGAGAAATTACTGTTTGTGCATTTACAATATTCATTGATTTTTGCCATTGAAAAACATCATGTTATTCATATACCAGAAATGATTGAAGCTACTGACTGAATGAAAGGAGCTGGCATCTCAATCTCTTTGAATCTTCTTTATCATGCTAAGAGGAGCAGGAAAAAGCAAAAAATTTCAGAATTGCACCTTGCAATGTGGAGAAATTACTGTTTGTGCATTTACAATATTCATTGATTTTTACCATTGAAAAACGTCCAGAAATGATTGAAGCTACTGACTGAATGAAAGTAGCTGGCATCTCACTCTCTTTGAATCTTCTTTATCATGCTAAGAGGAGCAGGAAAAAGCAAAAAATTTCAGACTTGCACCTTGCAATGCGGAGAAATTACTGTTTGTGCATTTACAATATTCATTGATTTTTGCCATTGAAAAACATCATGTTATTCATATACCAGAAATGTTTGAAGCTACTGACTGAATGAAAGGAGCTGGCATCTCACTCTCTTTGAATCTTCTTTATCATGCTAAGAGGAGCAGGAAAAAGCAAAAAATTTCAGAATTGCACCTTGCAATGCGGAGAAATTACTGTTTGTGCATTTACAATATTCATTGATTTTTGCCATTGAAAAACGTCCAGAAATGATTGAAGCTACTGACTGAATGAAAGGAGCTGGCATCTCACTCTCTTTGAATCTTGTTTATCATGCTAAGAGGAGCAGGAAAAAGCAAAAAATTTCAGAATTGCACCTTGCAATGCGGAGAAATTACTGTTTGTGCATTTACAATATTCATTGATTTTTGCCATTGAAAAACGTCCAGAAATGATTGAAGCTACTGACTGAATGAAAGGAGCTGGCATCTCACTCTCTTTGAATCTTCTTTATCATGCTAAGAGGAGCAGGAAAAAGCAAAAAAATTCAGAATTGCACCTTGCAATGCGGAGAAATTACTGTTTGTGCATTTACAATATTCATTGATTTTTGCCATTGAAAAACATCATGTTATTCATATCCCAGAAATGATTGAAGCTACTGACTGAATGAAAGGAGCTGGCATCTCACTCTCTTTGAATCTTCTTTATCATGCTAAGAGGAGCAGGAAAAAGCAAAAAATTTCAGAATTGCACCTTGCAATGCGGAGAAATTACTGTTTGTGCATTTACAATATTCATTGATTTTTGCCATTGAAAAACGTCCAGAAATGATTGAAGCTACTGACTGAATGAAAGGAGCTGGCATCTCACTCTCTTTGAATCTTCTTTATCATGCTAAGAGGAGCAGGAAAAAGCAAAAAATTTCAGAATTGCACCTTGCAATGCGGAGAAATTACTGTTTGTGCATTTACAATATTCATTGATTTTTGCCATTGAAAAACATCATGTTATTCATATACCAGAAATGATTGAAGCTACTGACTGAATGAAAGGAGCTGGCATCTCACTCTCTTTGAATCTTCTTTATCATGCTAAGAGGAGCAGGAAAAAGCAAAAAATTTCAGAATTGCACCTTGCAATGCGGAGAAATTACTGTTTGTGCATTTACAATATTCATTGATTTTTGCCATTGAAAAACGTCCAGAAATGATTGAAGCTACTGACTGAATGAAAGGAACTGGCATCTCACTCTCTTTGAATCTTCTTTATCATGCTAAGAGGAGCAGGAAAAAGCAAAAAATTTCAGAATTGCACCTTGCAATGCGGAGAAATTACTGTTTGTGCATTTACAAAATTAATTGATTTTTGCCATTGAAAAACATCATGTTATTCACATACCAGAAATGTTTGAAGCTACTGACTGAATGAAAGGAGCTGACATCTCACTCTCTTTGAATCTTCTTTATCATGCTAAGAGGAGCAGGAAAAAGCAAAAAATTTCAGAATTGCACCTTGCAATGCGGAGAAATTACTGTTTGTGCATTTACAATATTCATTGATTTTTGCCATTGAAAAACGTCCAGAAATGATTGAAGCTACTGACTGAATGAAAGGAGCTGGCATCTCACTCTCTTTGAATCTTCTTTATCATGCTAAGAGGAGCAGGAAAAAGCAAAAAATTTCAGAATTGCACCTTGCAATGCGGAGAAATTACTGTTTGTGCATTTAAAATATTCATTGATTTTTGCCATTGAAAAACATCATGTTATTCATATACCAGAAATGATTGAAGCTACTGACTGAATGAAAGGAGCTGGCATCTCACTCTCTTTGAATCTTCTTTATCATGCTAAGAGGAGCAGGAAAAAGCAAAAAATTTCAGAATTGCACCTTGCAATGTGGAGAAATTACTGTTTGTGCATTTACAATATTCATTGATTTTTACCATTGAAAAACGTCCAGAAATGATTGAAGCTACTGACTGAATGAAAGTAGCTGGCATCTCACTCTCTTTGAATCTTCTTTATCATGCTAAGAGGAGCAGGAAAAAGCAAAAAATTTCAGACTTGCACCTTGCAATGCGGAGAAATTACTGTTTGTGCATTTACAATATTCATTGATTTTTGCCATTGAAAAACATCATGTTATTCATATACCAGAAATGTTTGAAGCTACTGACTGAATGAAAGGAGCTGGCATCTCACTCTCTTTGAATCTTCTTTATCATGCTAAGAGGAGCAGGAAAAAGCAAAAAATTTCAGAATTGCACCTTGCAATGCGGAGAAATTACTGTTTGTGCATTTACAATATTCATTGATTTTTGCCATTGAAAAACGTCCAGAAATGATTGAAGCTACTGACTGAATGAAAGGAGCTGGCATCTCACTCTCTTTGAATCTTGTTTATCATGCTAAGAGGAGCAGGAAAAAGCAAAAAATTTCAGAATTGCACCTTGCAATGCGGAGAAATTACTGTTTGTGCATTTACAATATTCATTGATTTTTGCCATTGAAAAACGTCCAGAAATGATTGAAGCTACTGACTGAATGAAAGGAGCTGGCATCTCACTCTCTTTGAATCTTCTTTATCATGCTAAGAGGAGCAGGAAAAAGCAAAAAAATTCAGAATTGCACCTTGCAATGCGGAGAAATTACTGTTTGTGCATTTACAATATTCATTGATTTTTGCCATTGAAAAACATCATGTTATTCATATACCAGAAATGATTGAAGCTACTGACTGAATGAAAGGAGCTGGCATCTCACTCTCTTTGAATCTTCTTTATCATGCTAAGAGGAGCAGGAAAAAGCAAAAAATTTCAGAATTGCACCTTGCAATGCGGAGAAATTACTGTTTGTGCATTTACAATATTCATTGATTTTTGCCATTGAAAAACGTCCAGAAATGATTGAAGCTACTGACTGAATGAAAGGAACTGGCATCTCACTCTCTTTGAATCTTCTTTATCATGCTAAGAGGAGCAGGAAAAAGCAAAAAATTTCAGAATTGCACCTTGCAATGCGGAGAAATTACTGTTTGTGCATTTACAAAATTCATTGATTTTTGCCATTGAAAAACATCATGTTATTCATATACCAGAAATGTTTGAAGCTACTGACTGAATGAAAGGAGCTGACATCTCACTCTCTTTGAATCTTCTTTATCATGCTAAGAGGAGCAGGAAAAAGCAAAAAATTTCAGAATTGCACCTTGCAATGCGGAGAAATTACTGTTTGTGCATTTACAATATTCATTGATTTTTGCCATTGAAAAACGTCCAGAAATGATTGAAGCTACTGACTGAATGAAAGGAGCTGGCATCTCACTCTCTTTGAATCTTCTTTATCATGCTAAGAGGAGCAGGAAAAAGCAAAAAATTTCAGAATTGCACCTTGCAATGCGGAGAAATTACTGTTTGTGCATTTACAATATTCATTGATTTTTGCCATTGAAAAACATCATGTTATTCATATACCAGAAATGTTTGAAGCTACTGACTGAATGAAAGGAGCTGGCATCTCACTCTCTTTGAATCTTCTTTATCATGCTAAGAGGAGCAGGAAAAAGCAAAAAATTTCAGAATTGCACCTTGCAATGCGGAGAAATTACTGTTTGTGCATTTACAATATTCATTGATTTTTGCCATTGAAAAACGTCCAGAAATGATTGAAGCTACTGACTGAATGAAAGGAGCTGGCATCTCACTCTCTTTGAATCTTCTTTATCATGCTAAGAGGAGCAGGAAAAAGCAAAAAATTTCAGAATTGCACCTTGCAATGCGGAGAAATTACTGTTTGTGCATTTACAATATTCATTGATTTTTGCCATTGAAAAACGTCCAGAAATGATTGAAGCTACTGACTGAATGAAAGGAGCTGGCATCTCACTCTCTTTGAATCTTCTTTATCATGCTAAGAGGAGCAGGAAAAAGCAAAAAATTTCAGAATTGCAACTTGCAATGCGGAGAAATTACTGTTTGTGCATTTACAATATTCATTGATTTTTGCCATTGAAAAACATCATGTTATTCATATACCAGAAATGATTGAAGCTACTGACTGAATGAAAGGAGCTGGCATCTCACTCTCTTTGAATCTTCTTTATCATGCTAAGAGGAGCAGGAAAAAGCAAAAAATTTCAGAATTGCACCTTGCAATGCGGAGAAATTACTGTTTGTGCATTTACAATATTCATTGATTTTTGCCATTGAAAAACGTCCAGAAATGATTGAAGCTACTGACTGAATGAAAGGAGCTGGCATCTCACTCTCTTTGAATCTTCTTTATCATGCTAAGAGGAGCAGGAAAAAGCAAAAAATTTCAGAATTGCACCTTGCAATGCGGAGAAATTACTGTTTGTGCTTTTACAGTATTCATTGATTTTTGCCATTGAAAAACATCATATTATTCATATACCAGAAATGTTTGAAGCTACTGACTGAATGAAAGGAGCTGGCATCTCACTCTCTTTGAATCTTCTTTATCATGCTAAGAGGAGCAGGAAAAAGCAAAAAATTTCAGAATTGCACCTTGCAATGCGGAGAAATTACTGTTTGTGCATTTACAATATTCATTGATTTTTGCCATTGAAAAACGTCCAGAAATGATTGAAGCTACTGACTGAATGAAAGGAGCTGGCATCTCACTCTCTTTGAATCTTCTTTATCATGCTAAGAGGAGCAGGAAAAAGCAAAAAATTTCAGAATTGCACCTTGCAATGCGGAGAAATTACTGTTTGTGCATTTACAATATTCATTGATTTTTGCCATTGAAAAACGTCCAGAAATGATTGAAGCTACTGACTGAATGAAAGGAGCTGGCATCTCACTCTCTTTGAATCTTCTTTATCATGCTAAGAGGAGCAGGAAAAAGCAAAAAATTTCAGAATTGCACCTTGCAATGCGGAGAAATTACTGTTTGTGCATTTACAATATTCATTGATTTTTGCCATTGAAAAACATCATGTTATTCATATACCAGAAATGATTGAAGCTACTGACTGAATGAAAGGAGCTGGCATCTTACTCTCTTTGAATCTTCTTTGTCATGCTAAGAGGAGCAGGAAAAAGCAAAAAATTTCAGAATTGCACCTTGCAATGCGGAGAAATTACTGTTTGTGCATTTACAATATTCATTGATTTTTGCCATTGAAAAACGTCCAGAAATGATTGAAGCTACTGACTGAATGAAAGGAGCTGGCATCTCACTCTCTTTGAATCTTCTTTATCATGCTAAGAGGAGCAGGAAAAAGCAAAAAATTTCAGAATTGCACCTTGCAATGCGGAGAAATTACTGTTTGTGCATTTACAATATTCATTGATTTTTGCCATTGAAAAACGTCCAGAAATGATTGAAGCTACTGACTGAATGAAAGGAGCTGGCATCTCACTCTCTTTGAATCTTCTTTATCATGCTAAGAGGAGCAGGAAAAAGCAAAAAATTTCAGAATTGCACCTTGCAATGCGGAGAAATTACTGTTTGTGCATTTACAATATTCATTGATTTTTGCCATTGAAAAACATCATGTTATTCATATACCAGAAATGTTTGTAGCTACTGACTGAATGAAAGGAGCTGGCATCTCACTCTCTTTGAATCTTCTTTATCATGCTAAGAGGAGCAGGAAAAAGCAAAAAATTTCAGAATTGCACCTTGCAATGCGGAGAAATTACTGTTTGTGCATTTACAATATTCATTGATTTTTGCCATTGAAAAACGTCCAGAAATGATTGAAGCTACTGACTGAATGAAAGGAGCTGGCATCTCACTCTCTTTGAATCTTCTTTATCATGCTAAGAGGAGCAGGAAAAAGCAAAAAATTTCAGAATTGCACCTTGCAATGCGGAGAAATTACTGTTTGTGCATTTACAATATTCATTGATTTTTGCCATTGAAAAACGTCCAGAAATGATTGAAGCTACTGACTGAATGAAAGGAGCTGGCATCTCACTCTCTTTGAATCTTCTTTATCATGCTAAGAGGAGCAGGAAAAAGCAAAAAATTTCAGAATTGCACCTTGCAATGCGGAGAAATTACTGTTTGTGCTTTTACAATATTCATTGATTTTTGCCATTGAAAAACATCATATTATTCATATACCAGAAATGTTTGAAGCTACTGACTGAATGAAAGGAGCTGGCATCTCACTCTCTTTGAATCTTCTTTATCATGCTAAGAGGAGCAGGAAAAAGCAAAAAATTTCAGAATTGCACCTTGCAATGCGGAGAAATTACTGTTTGTGCATTTACAATATTCATTGATTTTTGCCATTGAAAAACGTCCAGAAATGATTGAAGCTACTGACTGAATGAAAGGAGCTGGCATCTCACTCTCTTTGAATCTTCTTTATCATGCTAAGAGGAGCAGGAAAAAGCAAAAAATTTCAGAATTGCACCTTGCAATGCGGAGAAATTACTGTTTGTGCATTTACAATATTCATTGATTTTTGCCATTGAAAAACATCATGTTATTCATATACCAGAAATGTTTGAAGCTACTGACTGAATGAAAGGAGCTGGCATCTCACTCTCTTTGAATCTTCTTTATCATGCTAAGAGGAGCAGGAAAAAGCAAAAAATTTCAGAATTGCACCTTGCAATGCGGAGAAATTACTGTTTGTGCATTTACAATATTCATTGATTTTTGCCATTGAAAAACGTCCAGAAATGATTGAAGCTACTGACTGAATGAAAGGAGCTGGCATCTCACTCTCTTTGAATCTTCTTTATCATGCTAAGAGGAGCAGGAAAAAGCAAAAAATTTCAGAATTGCACCTTGCAATGCGGAGAAATTACTGTTTGTGCATTTACAATATTCATTGATTTTTGCCATTGAAAAACGTCCAGAAATGATTGAAGCTACTGACTGAATGAAAGGAGCTGGCATCTCACTCTCTTTGAATCTTCTTTATCATGCTAAGAGGAGCAGGAAAAAGCAAAAAATTTCAGAATTGCAACTTGCAATGCGGAGAAATTACTGTTTGTGCATTTACAATATTCATTGATTTTTGCCATTGAAAAACATCATGTTATTCATATACCAGAAATGATTGAAGCTACTGACTGAATGAAAGGAGCTGGCATCTCACTCTCTTTGAATCTTCTTTATCATGCTAAGAGGAGCAGGAAAAAGCAAAAAATTTCAGAATTGCACCTTGCAATGCGGAGAAATTACTGTTTGTGCATTTACAATATTCATTGATTTTTGCCATTGAAAAACGTCCAGAAATGATTGAAGCTACTGACTGAATGAAAGGAGCTGGCATCTCACTCTCTTTGAATCTTCTTTATCATGCTAAGAGGAGCAGGAAAAAGCAAAAAATTTCAGAATTGCACCTTGCAATGCGGAGAAATTACTGTTTGTGCTTTTACAGTATTCATTGATTTTTGCCATTGAAAAACATCATATTATTCATATACCAGAAATGTTTGAAGCTACTGACTGAATGAAAGGAGCTGGCATCTCACTCTCTTTGAATCTTCTTTATCATGCTAAGAGGAGCAGGAAAAAGCAAAAAATTTCAGAATTGCACCTTGCAATGCGGAGAAATTACTGTTTGTGCATTTACAATATTCATTGATTTTTGCCATTGAAAAACGTCCAGAAATGATTGAAGCTACTGACTGAATGAAAGGAGCTGGCATCTCACTCTCTTTGAATCTTCTTTATCATGCTAAGAGGAGCAGGAAAAAGCAAAAAATTTCAGAATTGCACCTTGCAATGCGGAGAAATTACTGTTTGTGCATTTACAATATTCATTGATTTTTGCCATTGAAAAACGTCCAGAAATGATTGAAGCTACTGACTGAATGAAAGGAGCTGGCATCTCACTCTCTTTGAATCTTCTTTATCATGCTAAGAGGAGCAGGAAAAAGCAAAAAATTTCAGAATTGCACCTTGCAATGCGGAGAAATTACTGTTTGTGCATTTACAATATTCATTGATTTTTGCCATTGAAAAACATCATGTTATTCATATACCAGAAATGATTGAAGCTACTGACTGAATGAAAGGAGCTGGCATCTTACTCTCTTTGAATCTTCTTTGTCATGCTAAGAGGAGCAGGAAAAAGCAAAAAATTTCAGAATTGCACCTTGCAATGCGGAGAAATTACTGTTTGTGCATTTACAATATTCATTGATTTTTGCCATTGAAAAACGTCCAGAAATGATTGAAGCTACTGACTGAATGAAAGGAGCTGGCATCTCACTCTCTTTGAATCTTCTTTATCATGCTAAGAGGAGCAGGAAAAAGCAAAAAATTTCAGAATTGCACCTTGCAATGCGGAGAAATTACTGTTTGTGCATTTACAATATTCATTGATTTTTGCCATTGAAAAACGTCCAGAAATGATTGAAGCTACTGACTGAATGAAAGGAGCTGGCATCTCACTCTCTTTGAATCTTCTTTATCATGCTAAGAGGAGCAGGAAAAAGCAAAAAATTTCAGAATTGCACCTTGCAATGCGGAGAAATTACTGTTTGTGCATTTACAATATTCATTGATTTTTGCCATTGAAAAACATCATGTTATTCATATACCAGAAATGTTTGTAGCTACTGACTGAATGAAAGGAGCTGGCATCTCACTCTCTTTGAATCTTCTTTATCATGCTAAGAGGAGCAGGAAAAAGCAAAAAATTTCAGAATTGCACCTTGCAATGCGGAGAAATTACTGTTTGTGCATTTACAATATTCATTGATTTTTGCCATTGAAAAACGTCCAGAAATGATTGAAGCTACTGACTGAATGAAAGGAGCTGGCATCTCACTCTCTTTGAATCTTCTTTATCATGCTAAGAGGAGCAGGAAAAAGCAAAAAATTTCAGAATTGCACCTTGCAATGCGGAGAAATTACTGTTTGTGCATTTACAATATTCATTGATTTTTGCCATTGAAAAACGTCCAGAAATGATTGAAGCTACTGACTGAATGAAAGGAGCTGGCATCTCACTCTCTTTGAATCTTCTTTATCATGCTAAGAGGAGCAGGAAAAAGCAAAAAATTTCAGAATTGCACCTTGCAATGCGGAGAAATTACTGTTTGTGCTTTTACAATATTCATTGATTTTTGCCATTGAAAAACATCATATTATTCATATACCAGAAATGTTTGAAGCTACTGACTGAATGAAAGGAGCTGGCATCTCACTCTCTTTGAATCTTCTTTATCATGCTAAGAGGAGCAGGAAAAAGCAAAAAATTTCAGAATTGCACCTTGCAATGCGGAGAAATTACTGTTTGTGCATTTACAATATTCATTGATTTTTGCCATTGAAAAACGTCCAGAAATGATTGAAGCTACTGACTGAATGAAAGGAGCTGGCATCTCACTCTCTTTGAATCTTCTTTATCATGCTAAGAGGAGCAGGAAAAAGCAAAAAATTTCAGAATTGCACCTTGCAATGCGGAGAAATTACTGTTTGTGCATTTACAATATTCATTGATTTTTGCCATTGAAAAACGTCCAGAAATGATTGAAGCTACTGACTGAATGAAAGGAGCTGGCATCTCACTCTCTTTGAATCTTCTTTATCATGCTAAGAGGAGCAGGAAAAAGCAAAAAATTTCAGAATTGCACCTTGCAATGCGGAGAAATTACTGTTTGTGCATTTACAATATTCATTGATTTTTGCCATTGAAAAACATCATGTTATTCATATACCAGAAATGATTGAAGCTACTGACTGAATGAAAGGAGCTGGCATCTTACTCTCTTTGAATCTTCTTTGTCATGCTAAGAGGAGCAGGAAAAAGCAAAAAATTTCAGAATTGCACCTTGCAATGCGGAGAAATTACTGTTTGTGCATTTACAATATTCATTGATTTTTGCCATTGAAAAACGTCCAGAAATGATTGAAGCTACTGACTGAATGAAAGGAGCTGGCATCTCACTCTCTTTGAATCTTCTTTATCATGCTAAGAGGAGCAGGAAAAAGCAAAAAATTTAAGAATTGCACCTTGCAATGCGGAGAAATTACTGTTTGTGCATTTACAATATTCATTGATTTTTGCCATTGAAAAAAGTCCAGAAATGATTGAAGCTACTGACTGAATGAAAGGAGCTGGCATCTCACTCTCTTTGAATCTTCTTTATCATGCTAAGAGGAGCAGGAAAAAGCAAAAAATTTCAGAATTGCACCTTGCAATGCGGAGAAATTACTGTTTGTGCATTTACAATATTCATTGATTTTTGCCATTGAAAAACATCATGTTATTCATATACCAGAAATGTTTGTAGCTACTGACTGAATGAAAGGAGCTGGCATCTCACTCTCTTTGAATCTTCTTTATCATGCTAAGAGGAGCAGGAAAAAGCAAAAAATTTCAGAATTGCACCTTGCAATGCGGAGAAATTACTGTTTGTGCATTTACAATATTCATTGATTTTTGCCATTGAAAAACGTCCAGAAATGATTGAAGCTACTGACTGAATGAAAGGAGCTGGCATCTCACTCTCTTTGAATCTTCTTTATCATGCTAAGAGGAGCAGGAAAAAGCAAAAAATTTCAGAATTGCACCTTGCAATGCGGAGAAATTACTGTTTGTGCATTTACAATATTCATTGATTTTTGCCATTGAAAAACGTCCAGAAATGATTGAAGCTACTGACTGAATGAAAGGAGCTGGCATCTCACTCTCTTTGAATCTTCTTTATCATGCTAAGAGGAGCAGGAAAAAGCAAAAAATTTCAGAATTGCACCTTGCAATGCGGAGAAATTACTCTTTGTGCATTTACAATATTCATTGATTTTTGCCATTGAAAAACATCATGTTATTCATATACCAGAAATGTTTGAAGCTACTGACTGAATGAAAGGAGCTGGCATCTCACTCTCTTTGAATCTTCTTTATCATGCTAAGAGGAGCAGGAAAAAGCAAAAAATTTCAGAATTGCACCTTGCAATGCGGAGAAATTACTGTTTGTGCATTTACAATATTCATTGATTTTTGCCATTGAAAAACATCATGTTATTCATATACCAGAAATGTTTGTAGCTACTGACTGAATGAAAGGAGCTGGCATCTCACTCTCTTTGAATCTTCTTTATCATGCTAAGAGGAGCAGGAAAAAGCAAAAAATTTCAGAATTGCACCTTGCAATGCGGAGAAATTACTGTTTGTGCATTTACAATATTCATTGATTTTTGCCATTGAAAAACGTCCAGAAATGATTGAAGCTACTGACTGAATGAAAGGAGCTGACATCTCACTCTCTTTGAATCTTCTTTATCATGCTAAGAGGAGCAGGAAAAAGCAAAAAATTTCAGAATTGCACCTTGCAATGCGGAGAAATTACTGTTTGTGCATTTACAATATTCATTGATTTTTGCCATTGAAAAACGTCCAGAAATGATTGAAGCTACTGACTGAATGAAAGGAGCTGGCATCTCACTCTCTTTGAATCTTCTTTATCATGCTAAGAGGAGCAGGAAAAAGCAAAAAATTTCAGAATTGCACCTTGCAATGCGGAGAAATTACTCTTTGTGCATTTACAATATTCATTGATTTTTGCCATTGAAAAACATCATGTTATTCATATACCAGAAATGTTTGAAGCTACTGACTGAATGAAAGGAGCTGGCATCTCACTCTCTTTGAATCTTCTTTATCATGCTAAGAGGAGCAGGAAAAAGCAAAAAATTTCAGAATTGCACCTTGCAATGCGGAGAAATTACTGTTTGTGCATTTACAATATTCATTGATTTTTGCCATTGAAAAACATCATGTTATTCATATACCAGAAATGTTTGAAGCTACTGACTGAATGAAAGGAGCTGGCATCTCACTCTCTTTGAATCTTCTTTATCATGCTAAGAGGAGCAGGAAAAAGCAAAAAATTTCAGAATTGCACCTTGCAATGTGGAGAAATTACTGTTTGTGCATTTACAATATTCATTGATTTTTACCATTGAAAAACGTCCAGAAATGATTGAAGCTACTGACTGAATGAAAGTAGCTGGCATCTCACTCTCTTTGAATCTTCTTTATCATGCTAAGAGGAGCAGGAAAAAGCAAAAAATTTCAGACTTGCACCTTGCAATGCGGAGAAATTACTGTTTGTGCATTTACAATATTCATTGATTTTTGCCATTGAAAAACATCATGTTATTCATATACCAGAAATGTTTGAAGCTACTGACTGAATGAAAGGAGCTGGCATCTCACTCTCTTTGAATCTTCTTTATCATGCTAAGAGGAGCAGGAAAAAGCAAAAAATTTCAGAATTGCACCTTGCAATGCGGAGAAATTACTGTTTGTGCATTTACAATATTCATTGATTTTTGCCATTGAAAAACGTCCAGAAATGATTGAAGCTACTGACTGAATGAAAGGAGCTGGCATCTCACTCTCTTTGAATCTTCTTTATCATGCTAAGAGGAGCAGGAAAAAGCAAAAAATTTCAGAATTGCACCTTGCAATGCGGAGAAATTACTGTTTGTGCATTTACAATATTCATTGATTTTTGCCATTGAAAAACGTCCAGAAATGATTGAAGCTACTGACTGAATGAAAGGAGCTGGCATCTCACTCTCTTTGAATCTTCTTTATCATGCTAAGAGGAGCAGGAAAAATCAAAAAATTTCAGAATTGCACCTTGCAATGCGGAGAAATTACTGTTTGTGCATTTACAATATTCAATGATTTTTGCCATTGAAAAACATGTTATTCATATACCAGAAATGTTTGAAGCTACTGACTGAATGGAAGGAGCTGGCACCTCACTCTCTTTGAATCTTCTTTATCATGCTAAGAGGAGCGGGAAAAAGCAAAAAATTTCAGAATTGCACCTTGCAATGCGGAGAAATTACTGTTTGTGCATTTACAATATTCATTGATTTTTGCCATTGAAAAACATCCAGAAATGATTGAAGGTACTGACTGAATGAAAGGAGCTGGCATCTCACTCTCTTTGAATCTTCTTTATCATGCTAAGAGGAGCAGGAAAAAGCAAAAAATTTCAGAATTGCACCTTGCAATGCGGAGAAATTACTGTTTGTGCATTTACAATATTCATTGATTTTTGCCATTGAAAAACGTCCAGAAATGATTGAAGCTACTGACTGAATGAAAGGAGCTGGCATCTCACTCTCTTTGAATCTTCTTTATCATGCTAAGAGGAGCAGGAAAAAGCCAAAAATTTCAGAATTGCACCTTGCAATGCGGAGAAATTACAGTTTGTGCATTTACAATATTCATTGATTTTTGCCATTGAAAAACATCCAGAAATGATTGAAGCTACTGACTGAATGAAAGGAGCTGGCATCTCACTCTCTTTGAATATTCTTTATCATGCTAAGAGGAGCAGGAAAAAGCAAAAAATTTCAGAATTGCACCTTGCAATGCGGAGAAATTACTGTTTGTGCATTTACAATATTCATTGATTTTTGCCATTGAAAAACATCATGTTATTCATATACCAGAAATGTTTGAAGCTACTGACTGAATGAAAGGAGCTGGCATCTCACTCTCTTTGAATCTTCTTTATCATGCTAAGAGGAGCAGGAAAAAGCAAAAAATTTCAGAATTGCACCTTGCAATGCGGAGAAATTACTGTTTGTGCATTTACAATATTCATTGATTTTTGCCATTGAAAAACATCATGTTATTCATATACCAGAAATGTTTGAAGCTACTGACTGAATGAAAGGAGCTGGCATCTCACTCTCTGAATCTTCTTTATCATGCTAAGAGGAGCAGGAAAAAGCAAAAAATTTCAGAATTGCACCTTGCAATGTGGAGAAATTACTGTTTGTGCATTTACAATATTCATTGATTTTTACCATTGAAAAACGTCCAGAAATGATTGAAGCTACTGACTGAATGAAAGTAGCTGGCATCTCACTCTCTTTGAATCTTCTTTATCATGCTAAGAGGAGCAGGAAAAAGCAAAAAATTTCAGAATTGCACCTTGCAATGCAGAGAAATTACTGTTTGTGCATTTACAATATTCATTGATTTTTGCCATTGAAAAACATCATGTTATTCATATACCAGAAATGTTTGAAGCTACTGACTGAATGAAAGGAGCTGGCATCTCACTCTCTTTGAATCTTCTTTATCATGCTAAGAGGAGCAGGAAAAAGCAAAAAATTTCAGAATTGCACCTTGCAATGTGGAGAAATTACTGTTTGTGCATTTACAATATTCATTGATTTTTACCATTGAAAAACGTCCAGAAATGATTGAAGCTACTGACTGAATGAAAGTAGCTGGCATCTCAATCTCTTTGAATCTTCTTTATCATGCTAAGAGGAGCAGGAAAAAGCAAAAAATTTCAGAATTGCACCTTGCAATGCGGAGAAATTACTGTTTGTGCATTTACAATATTCATTGATTTTTGCCATTGAAAAACATCATGTTATTCATATACCAGAAATGATTGAAGCTACTGACTGAATGAAAGGAGCTGGCATCTCACTCTCTTTGAATCTTCTTTATCATGCTAAGAGGAGCAGGAAAAAGCAAAAAATTTCAGAATTGCACCTTGCAATGCGGAGAAATTACTGTTTGTGCATTTACAATATTCATTGATTTTTGCCATTGAAAAACGTCCAGAAATGATTGAAGCTACTGACTGAATGAAAGGAACTGGCATCTCACTCTCTTTGAATCTTCTTTATCATGCTGAGGAGCAGGAAAAAGCAAAAAATTTCAGAATTGCACCTTGCAATGCGGAGAAATTACTGTTTGTGCATTTACAAAATTCATTGATTTTTGCCATTGAAAAACATCATGTTATTCATATACCAGAAATGTTTGAAGCTACTGACTGAATGAAAGGAGCTGACATCTCACTCTCTTTGAATCTTCTTTATCATGCTAAGAGGAGCAGGAAAAAGCAAAAAATTTCAGAATTGCACCTTGCAATGCGGAGAAATTACTGTTTGTGCATTTACAATATTCATTGATTTTTGCCATTGAAAAACGTCCAGAAATGATTGAAGCTACTGACTGAATGAAAGGAGCTGGCATCTCACCCTCTTTGAATCTTCTTTATCATGCTAAGAGGAGCAGGAAAAAGCAAAAAATTTCAGAATTGCACCTTGCAATGCGGAGAAATTACTGTTTGTGCATTTACAATATTCATTGATTTTTGCCATTGAAAAACGTCCAGAAATGATTGAAGCTACTGACTGAATGAAAGGAGCTGGCATCTCACTCTCTTTGAATCTTCTTTATCATGCTAAGAGGAGCAGGAAAAAGCAAAAAATTTCAGAATTGCACCTTGCAATGCGGAGAAATTACTGTTTGTGCATTTACAATATTCATTGATTTTTGCCATTGAAAAACATCATGTTATTCATATACCAGAAATGATTGAAGCTACTGACTGAATGAAAGGAGCTGGCATCTCACTCTCTTTGAATCTTCTTTATCATGCTAAGAGGAGCAGGAAAAAGCAAAAAATTTCAGAATTGCACCTTGCAATGCGGAGAAATTACTGTTTGTGCATTTACAATATTCATTGATTTTTGCCATTGAAAAACGTCCAGAAATGATTGAAGCTACTGACTGAATGAAAGGAACTGGCATCTCACTCTCTTTGAATCTTCTTTATCATGCTAAGAGGAGCAGGAAAAAGCAAAAAATTTCAGAATTGCACCTTGCAATGCGGAGAAATTACTGTTTGTGCATTTACAAAATTCATTGATTTTTGCCATTGAAAAACATCATGTTATTCATATACCAGAAATGTTTGAAGCTACTGACTGAATGAAAGGAGCTGACATCTCACTCTCTTTGAATCTTCTTTATCATGCTAAGAGGAGCAGGAAAAAGCAAAAAATTTCAGAATTGCACCTTGCAATGCGGAGAAATTACTGTTTGTGCATTTACAATATTCATTGATTTTTGCCATTGAAAAACGTCCAGAAATGATTGAAGCTACTGACTGAATGAAAGGAGCTGGCATCTCACTCTCTTTGAATCTTCTTTATCATGCTAAGAGGAGCAGGAAAAAGCAAAAAATTTCAGAATTGCACCTTGCAATGCGGAGAAATTACTGTTTGTGCATTTACAATATTCATTGATTTTTGCCATTGAAAAACATCATGTTATTCATATACCAGAAATGATTGAAGCTACTGACTGAATGAAAGGAGCTGGCATCTCACTCTCTTTGAATCTTCTTTATCATGCTAAGAGGAGCAGGAAAAAGCAAAAAATTTCAGAATTGCACCTTGCAATGTGGAGAAATTACTGTTTGTGCATTTACAATATTCATTGATTTTTACCATTGAAAAACGTCCAGAAATGATTGAAGCTACTGACTGAATGAAAGTAGCTGGCATCTCACTCTCTTTGAATCTTCTTTATCATGCTAAGAGGAGCAGGAAAAAGCAAAAAATTTCAGACTTGCACCTTGCAATGCGGAGAAATTACTGTTTGTGCATTTACAATATTCATTGATTTTTGCCATTGAAAAACATCATGTTATTCATATACCAGAAATGTTTGAAGCTACTGACTGAATGAAAGGAGCTGGCATCTCACTCTCTTTGAATCTTCTTTATCATGCTAAGAGGAGCAGGAAAAAGCAAAAAATTTCAGAATTGCACCTTGCAATGCGGAGAAATTACTGTTTGTGCATTTACAATATTCATTGATTTTTGCCATTGAAAAACGTCCAGAAATGATTGAAGCTACTGACTGAATGAAAGGAGCTGGCATCTCACTCTCTTTGAATCTTGTTTATCATGCTAAGAGGAGCAGGAAAAAGCAAAAAATTTCAGAATTGCACCTTGCAATGCGGAGAAATTACTGTTTGTGCATTTACAATATTCATTGATTTTTGCCATTGAAAAACGTCCAGAAATGATTGAAGCTACTGACTGAATGAAAGGAGCTGGCATCTCACTCTCTTTGAATCTTCTTTATCATGCTAAGAGGAGCAGGAAAAAGCAAAGAATTTCAGAATTGCACCTTGCAATGCGGAGAAATTACTGTTTGTGCATTTACAATATTCATTGATTTTTGCCATTGAAAAACATCATGTTATTCATATACCAGAAATGTTTGAAGCTACTGACTGAATGAAAGGAGCTGGCATCTCACTCTCTTTGAATCTTCTTTATCATGCTAAGAGGAGCAGGAAAAAGCAAAAAATTTCAGAATTGCACCTTGCAATGCGGAGAAATTACTGTTTGTGCATTTACAATATTCATTGATTTTTGCCATTGAAAAACATCATGTTATTCATATACCAGAAATGTTTGAAGCTACTGACTGAATGAAAGGAGCTGGCATCTCACTCTCTGAATCTTCTTTATCATGCTAAGAGGAGCAGGAAAAAGCAAAAAATTTCAGAATTGCACCTTGCAATGTGGAGAAATTACTGTTTGTGCATTTACAATATTCATTGATTTTTACCATTGAAAAACGTCCAGAAATGATTGAAGCTACTGACTGAATGAAAGTAGCTGGCATCTCACTCTCTTTGAATCTTCTTTATCATGCTAAGAGGAGCAGGAAAAAGCAAAAAATTTCAGAATTGCACCTTGCAATGCAGAGAAATTACTGTTTGTGCATTTACAATATTCATTGATTTTTGCCATTGAAAAACATCATGTTATTCATATACCAGAAATGTTTGAAGCTACTGACTGAATGAAAGGAGCTGGCATCTCACTCTCTTTGAATCTTCTTTATCATGCTAAGAGGAGCAGGAAAAAGCAAAAAATTTCAGAATTGCACCTTGCAATGTGGAGAAATTACTGTTTGTGCATTTACAATATTCATTGATTTTTACCATTGAAAAACGTCCAGAAATGATTGAAGCTACTGACTGAATGAAAGTAGCTGGCATCTCACTCTCTTTGAATCTTCTTTATCATGCTAAGAGGAGCAGGAAAAAGCAAAAAATTTCAGAATTGCACCTTGCAATGCGGAGAAATTACTGTTTGTGCATTTACAATATTCATTGATTTTTGCCATTGAAAAACATCATGTTATTCATATACCAGAAATGATTGAAGCTACTGACTGAATGAAAGGAGCTGGCATCTCACTCTCTTTGAATCTTCTTTATCATGCTAAGAGGAGCAGGAAAAAGCAAAAAATTTCAGAATTGCACCTTGCAATGCGGAGAAATTACTGTTTGTGCATTTACAATATTCATTGATTTTTGCCATTGAAAAACGTCCAGAAATGATTGAAGCTACTGACTGAATGAAAGGAACTGGCATCTCACTCTCTTTGAATCTTCTTTATCATGCTGAGGAGCAGGAAAAAGCAAAAAATTTCAGAATTGCACCTTGCAATGCGGAGAAATTACTGTTTGTGCATTTACAAAATTCATTGATTTTTGCCATTGAAAAACATCATGTTATTCATATACCAGAAATGTTTGAAGCTACTGACTGAATGAAAGGAGCTGACATCTCACTCTCTTTGAATCTTCTTTATCATGCTAAGAGGAGCAGGAAAAAGCAAAAAATTTCAGAATTGCACCTTGCAATGCGGAGAAATTACTGTTTGTGCATTTACAATATTCATTGATTTTTGCCATTGAAAAACGTCCAGAAATGATTGAAGCTACTGACTGAATGAAAGGAGCTGGCATCTCACTCTCTTTGAATCTTCTTTATCATGCTAAGAGGAGCAGGAAAAAGCAAAAAATTTCAGAATTGCACCTTGCAATGCGGAGAAATTACTGTTTGTGCATTTACAATATTCATTGATTTTTGCCATTGAAAAACGTCCAGAAATGATTGAAGCTACTGACTGAATGAAAGGAGCTGGCATCTCACTCTCTTTGAATCTTCTTTATCATGCTAAGAGGAGCAGGAAAAAGCAAAAAATTTCAGAATTGCACCTTGCAATGCGGAGAAATTACTGTTTGTGCATTTACAATATTCATTGATTTTTGCCATTGAAAAACATCATGTTATTCATATACCAGAAATGATTGAAGCTACTGACTGAATGAAAGGAGCTGGCATCTCACTCTCTTTGAATCTTCTTTATCATGCTAAGAGGAGCAGGAAAAAGCAAAAAATTTCAGAATTGCACCTTGCAATGCGGAGAAATTATTGTTTGTGCATTTACAATATTCATTGATTTTTGCCATTGAAAAACGTCCAGAAATGATTGAAGCTACTGACTGAATGAAAGGAGCTGGCATCTCACTCTCTTTGAATATTCTTTATCATGCTAAGAGGAGCAGGAAAAAGCAAAAAATTTCAGAATTGCACCTTGCAATGCGGAGAAATTACTGTTTGTGCATTTACAATATTCATTGATTTTTGCCATTGAAAAACGTCCAGAAATGATTGAAGCTACTGACTGAATGAAAGGAGCTGGCATCTCACTCTCTTTGAATCTTCTTTATCATGCTAAGAGGAGCAGGAAAAAGCAAAAAATTTCAGAATTGCACCTTGCAATGCGGAGAAATTACTGTTTGTGCATTTACAATATTCATTGATTTTTGCCATTGAAAAACATCATGTTATTCATATACCAGAAATGATTGAAGCTACTGACTGAATGAAAGGAGCTGGCATCTCACTCTCTTTGAATCTTCTTTATCATGCTAAGAGGAGCAGGAAAAAGCAAAAAATTTCAGAATTGCACCTTGCAATGTGGAGAAATTACTGTTTGTGCATTTACAATATTCATTGATTTTTACCATTGAAAAACGTCCAGAAATGATTGAAGCTACTGACTGAATGAAAGTAGCTGGCATCTCACTCTCTTTGAATCTTCTTTATCATGCTAAGAGGAGCAGGAAAAAGCAAAAAATTTCAGACTTGCACCTTGCAATGCGGAGAAATTACTGTTTGTGCATTTACAATATTCATTGATTTTTGCCATTGAAAAACATCATGTTATTCATATACCAGAAATGTTTGAAGCTACTGACTGAATGAAAGGAGCTGGCATCTCACTCTCTTTGAATCTTCTTTATCATGCTAAGAGGAGCAGGAAAAAGCAAAAAATTTCAGAATTGCACCTTGCAATGCGGAGAAATTACTGTTTGTGCATTTACAATATTCATTGATTTTTGCCATTGAAAAACGTCCAGAAATGATTGAAGCTACTGACTGAATGAAAGGAGCTGGCATCTCACTCTCTTTGAATCTTGTTTATCATGCTAAGAGGAGCAGGAAAAAGCAAAAAATTTCAGAATTGCACCTTGCAATGCGGAGAAATTACTGTTTGTGCATTTACAATATTCATTGATTTTTGCCATTGAAAAACGTCCAGAAATGATTGAAGCTACTGACTGAATGAAAGGAGCTGGCATCTCACTCTCTTTGAATCTTCTTTATCATGCTAAGAGGAGCAGGAAAAAGCAAAAAAATTCAGAATTGCACCTTGCAATGCGGAGAAATTACTGTTTGTGCATTTACAATATTCATTGATTTTTGCCATTGAAAAACATCATGTTATTCATATACCAGAAATGATTGAAGCTACTGACTGAATGAAAGGAGCTGGCATCTCACTCTCTTTGAATCTTCTTTATCATGCTAAGAGGAGCAGGAAAAAGCAAAAAATTTCAGAATTGCACCTTGCAATGCGGAGAAATTACTGTTTGTGCATTTACAATATTCATTGATTTTTGCCATTGAAAAACGTCCAGAAATGATTGAAGCTACTGACTGAATGAAAGGAGCTGGCATCTCACTCTCTTTGAATCTTCTTTATCATGCTAAGAGGAGCAGGAAAAAGCAAAAAATTTCAGAATTGCACCTTGCAATGCGGAGAAATTACTGTTTGTGCATTTACAATATTCATTGATTTTTGCCATTGAAAAACATCATGTTATTCATATACCAGAAATGATTGAAGCTACTGACTGAATGAAAGGAGCTGGCATCTCACTCTCTTTGAATCTTCTTTATCATGCTAAGAGGAGCAGGAAAAAGCAAAAAATTTCAGAATTGCACCTTGCAATGCGGAGAAATTACTGTTTGTGCATTTACAATATTCATTGATTTTTGCCATTGAAAAACGTCCAGAAATGATTGAAGCTACTGACTGAATGAAAGGAACTGGCATCTCACTCTCTTTGAATCTTCTTTATCATGCTAAGAGGAGCAGGAAAAAGCAAAAAATTTCAGAATTGCACCTTGCAATGCGGAGAAATTACTGTTTGTGCATTTACAAAATTCATTGATTTTTGCCATTGAAAAACGTCCAGAAATGATTGAAGCTACTGACTGAATGAAAGGAGCTGGCATCTCACTCTCTTTGAATCTTCTTTATCATGCTAAGAGGAGCAGGAAAAAGCAAAAAATTTCAGAATTGCACCTTGCAATGCGGAGAAATTACTGTTTGTGCATTTACAATATTCATTGATTTTTGCCATTGAAAAACATCATGTTATTCATATACCAGAAATGATTGAAGCTACTGACTGAATGAAAGGAGCTGGCATCTCACTCTCTTTGAATCTTCTTTATCATGCTAAGAGGAGCAGGAAAAAGCAAAAAATTTCAGAATTGCACCTTGCAATGTGGAGAAATTACTGTTTGTGCATTTACAATATTCATTGATTTTTACCATTGAAAAACGTCCAGAAATGATTGAAGCTACTGACTGAATGAAAGTAGCTGGCATCTCACTCTCTTTGAATCTTCTTTATCATGCTAAGAGGAGCAGGAAAAAGCAAAAAATTTCAGACTTGCACCTTGCAATGCGGAGAAATTACTGTTTGTGCATTTACAATATTCATTGATTTTTGCCATTGAAAAACATCATGTTATTCATATACCAGAAATGTTTGAAGCTACTGACTGAATGAAAGGAGCTGGCATCTCACTCTCTTTGAATCTTCTTTATCATGCTAAGAGGAGCAGGAAAAAGCAAAAAATTTCAGAATTGCACCTTGCAATGCGGAGAAATTACTGTTTGTGCATTTACAATATTCATTGATTTTTGCCATTGAAAAACATCATGTTATTCATATACCAGAAATGTTTGAAGCTACTGACTGAATGAAAGGAGCTGGCATCTCACTCTCTTTGAATCTTCTTTATCATGCTAAGAGGAGCAGGAAAAAGCAAAAAATTTCAGAATTGCACCTTGCAATGTGGAGAAATTACTGTTTGTGCATTTACAATATTCATTGATTTTTACCATTGAAAAACGTCCAGAAATGATTGAAGCTACTGACTGAATGAAAGTAGCTGGCATCTCACTCTCTTTGAATCTTCTTTATCATGCTAAGAGGAGCAGGAAAAAGCAAAAAATTTCAGACTTGCACCTTGCAATGCGGAGAAATTACTGTTTGTGCATTTACAATATTCATTGATTTTTGCCATTGAAAAACATCATGTTATTCATATACCAGAAATGTTTGAAGCTACTGACTGAATGAAAGGAGCTGGCATCTCACTCTCTTTGAATCTTCTTTATCATGCTAAGAGGAGCAGGAAAAAGCAAAAAATTTCAGAATTGCACCTTGCAATGCGGAGAAATTACTGTTTGTGCATTTACAATATTCATTGATTTTTGCCATTGAAAAACGTCCAGAAATGATTGAAGCTACTGACTGAATGAAAGGAGCTGGCATCTCACTCTCTTTGAATCTTGTTTATCATGCTAAGAGGAGCAGGAAAAAGCAAAAAATTTCAGAATTGCACCTTGCAATGCGGAGAAATTACTGTTTGTGCATTTACAATATTCATTGATTTTTGCCATTGAAAAACGTCCAGAAATGATTGAAGCTACTGACTGAATGAAAGGAGCTGGCATCTCACTCTCTTTGAATCTTCTTTATCATGCTAAGAGGAGCAGGAAAAAGCAAAAAAATTCAGAATTGCACCTTGCAATGCGGAGAAATTACTGTTTGTGCATTTACAATATTCATTGATTTTTGCCATTGAAAAACATCATGTTATTCATATACCAGAAATGATTGAAGCTACTGACTGAATGAAAGGAGCTGGCATCTCACTCTCTTTGAATCTTCTTTATCATGCTAAGAGGAGCAGGAAAAAGCAAAAAATTTCAGAATTGCACCTTGCAATGCGGAGAAATTACTGTTTGTGCATTTACAATATTCATTGATTTTTGCCATTGAAAAACGTCCAGAAATGATTGAAGCTACTGACTGAATGAAAGGAGCTGGCATCTCACTCTCTTTGAATCTTCTTTATCATGCTAAGAGGAGCAGGAAAAAGCAAAAAATTTCAGAATTGCACCTTGCAATGCGGAGAAATTACTGTTTGTGCATTTACAATATTCATTGATTTTTGCCATTGAAAAACATCATGTTATTCATATACCAGAAATGATTGAAGCTACTGACTGAATGAAAGGAGCTGGCATCTCACTCTCTTTGAATCTTCTTTATCATGCTAAGAGGAGCAGGAAAAAGCAAAAAATTTCAGAATTGCACCTTGCAATGCGGAGAAATTACTGTTTGTGCATTTACAATATTCATTGATTTTTGCCATTGAAAAACGTCCAGAAATGATTGAAGCTACTGACTGAATGAAAGGAACTGGCATCTCACTCTCTTTGAATCTTCTTTATCATGCTAAGAGGAGCAGGAAAAAGCAAAAAATTTCAGAATTGCACCTTGCAATGCGGAGAAATTACTGTTTGTGCATTTACAAAATTCATTGATTTTTGCCATTGAAAAACGTCCAGAAATGATTGAAGCTACTGACTGAATGAAAGGAGCTGGCATCTCACTCTCTTTGAATCTTCTTTATCATGCTAAGAGGAGCAGGAAAAAGCAAAAAATTTCAGAATTGCACCTTGCAATGCGGAGAAATTACTGTTTGTGCATTTACAATATTCATTGATTTTTGCCATTGAAAAACATCATGTTATTCATATACCAGAAATGATTGAAGCTACTGACTGAATGAAAGGAGCTGGCATCTCACTCTCTTTGAATCTTCTTTATCATGCTAAGAGGAGCAGGAAAAAGCAAAAAATTTCAGAATTGCACCTTGCAATGTGGAGAAATTACTGTTTGTGCATTTACAATATTCATTGATTTTTACCATTGAAAAACGTCCAGAAATGATTGAAGCTACTGACTGAATGAAAGTAGCTGGCATCTCACTCTCTTTGAATCTTCTTTATCATGCTAAGAGGAGCAGGAAAAAGCAAAAAATTTCAGACTTGCACCTTGCAATGCGGAGAAATTACTGTTTGTGCATTTACAATATTCATTGATTTTTGCCATTGAAAAACATCATGTTATTCATATACCAGAAATGTTTGAAGCTACTGACTGAATGAAAGGAGCTGGCATCTCACTCTCTTTGAATCTTCTTTATCATGCTAAGAGGAGCAGGAAAAAGCAAAAAATTTCAGAATTGCACCTTGCAATGCGGAGAAATTACTGTTTGTGCATTTACAATATTCATTGATTTTTGCCATTGAAAAACGTCCAGAAATGATTGAAGCTACTGACTGAATGAAAGGAGCTGGCATCTCACTCTCTTTGAATCTTGTTTATCATGCTAAGAGGAGCAGGAAAAAGCAAAAAATTTCAGAATTGCACCTTGCAATGCGGAGAAATTACTGTTTGTGCATTTACAATATTCATTGATTTTTGCCATTGAAAAACGTCCAGAAATGATTGAAGCTACTGACTGAATGAAAGGAGCTGGCATCTCACTCTCTTTGAATCTTCTTTATCATGCTAAGAGGAGCAGGAAAAAGCAAAAAAATTCAGAATTGCACCTTGCAATGCGGAGAAATTACTGTTTGTGCATTTACAATATTCATTGATTTTTGCCATTGAAAAACATCATGTTATTCATATACCAGAAATGATTGAAGCTACTGACTGAATGAAAGGAGCTGGCATCTCACTCTCTTTGAATCTTCTTTATCATGCTAAGAGGAGCAGGAAAAAGCAAAAAATTTCAGAATTGCACCTTGCAATGCGGAGAAATTACTGTTTGTGCATTTACAATATTCATTGATTTTTGCCATTGAAAAACGTCCAGAAATGATTGAAGCTACTGACTGAATGAAAGGAACTGGCATCTCACTCTCTTTGAATCTTCTTTATCATGCTAAGAGGAGCAGGAAAAAGCAAAAAATTTCAGAATTGCACCTTGCAATGCGGAGAAATTACTGTTTGTGCATTTACAAAATTCATTGATTTTTGCCATTGAAAAACATCATGTTATTCATATACCAGAAATGTTTGAAGCTACTGACTGAATGAAAGGAGCTGACATCTCACTCTCTTTGAATCTTCTTTATCATGCTAAGAGGAGCAGGAAAAAGCAAAAAATTTCAGAATTGCACCTTGCAATGCGGAGAAATTACTGTTTGTGCATTTACAATATTCATTGATTTTTGCCATTGAAAAACGTCCAGAAATGATTGAAGCTACTGACTGAATGAAAGGAGCTGGCATCTCACTCTCTTTGAATCTTCTTTATCATGCTAAGAGGAGCAGGAAAAAGCAAAAAATTTCAGAATTGCACCTTGCAATGCGGAGAAATTACTGTTTGTGCATTTACAATATTCATTGATTTTTGCCATTGAAAAACATCATGTTATTCATATACCAGAAATGTTTGAAGCTACTGACTGAATGAAAGGAGCTGGCATCTCACTCTCTTTGAATCTTCTTTATCATGCTAAGAGGAGCAGGAAAAAGCAAAAAATTTCAGAATTGCACCTTGCAATGCGGAGAAATTACTGTTTGTGCATTTACAATATTCATTGATTTTTGCCATTGAAAAACGTCCAGAAATGATTGAAGCTACTGACTGAATGAAAGGAGCTGGCATCTCACTCTCTTTGAATCTTCTTTATCATGCTAAGAGGAGCAGGAAAAAGCAAAAAATTTCAGAATTGCACCTTGCAATGCGGAGAAATTACTGTTTGTGCATTTACAATATTCATTGATTTTTGCCATTGAAAAACGTCCAGAAATGATTGAAGCTACTGACTGAATGAAAGGAGCTGGCATCTCACTCTCTTTGAATCTTCTTTATCATGCTAAGAGGAGCAGGAAAAAGCAAAAAATTTCAGAATTGCAACTTGCAATGCGGAGAAATTACTGTTTGTGCATTTACAATATTCATTGATTTTTGCCATTGAAAAACATCATGTTATTCATCTACCAGAAATGATTGAAGCTACTGACTGAATGAAAGGAGCTGGCATCTCACTCTCTTTGAATCTTCTTTATCATGCTAAGAGGAGCAGGAAAAAGCAAAAAATTTCAGAATTGCACCTTGCAATGCGGAGAAATTACTGTTTGTGCATTTACAATATTCATTGATTTTTGCCATTGAAAAACGTCCAGAAATGATTGAAGCTACTGACTGAATGAAAGAAGCTGGCATCTCACTCTCTTTGAATCTTCTTTATCATGCTAAGAGGAGCAGGAAAAAGCAAAAAATTTCAGAATTGCACCTTGCAATGCGGAGAAATTACTGTTTGTGCTTTTACAATATTCATTGATTTTTGCCATTGAAAAACATCATATTATTCATATACCAGAAATGTTTGAAGCTACTGACTGAATGAAAGGAGCTGGCATCTCACTCTCTTTGAATCTTCTTTATCATGCTAAGAGGAGCAGGAAAAAGCAAAAAATTTCAGAATTGCACCTTGCAATGCGGAGAAATTACTGTTTGTGCATTTACAATATTCATTGATTTTTGCCATTGAAAAACGTCCAGAAATGATTGAAGCTACTGACTGAATGAAAGGAGCTGGCATCTCACTCTCTTTGAATCTTCTTTATCATGCTAAGAGGAGCAGGAAAAAGCAAAAAATTTCAGAATTGCACCTTGCAATGCGGAGAAATTACTGTTTGTGCATTTACAAAATTCATTGATTTTTGCCATTGAAAAACGTCCAGAAATGATTGAAGCTACTGACTGAATGAAAGGAGCTGGCATCTCACTCTCTTTGAATCTTCTTTATCATGCTAAGAGGAGCAGGAAAAAGCAAAAAATTTCAGAATTGCACCTTGCAATGCGGAGAAATTACTGTTTGTGCATTTACAATATTCATTGATTTTTGCCATTGAAAAACATCATGTTATTCATATACCAGAAATGATTGAAGCTACTGACTGAATGAAAGGAGCTGGCATCTCACTCTCTTTGAATCTTCTTTATCATGCTAAGAGGAGCAGGAAAAAGCAAAAAATTTCAGAATTGCACCTTGCAATGTGGAGAAATTACTGTTTGTGCATTTACAATATTCATTGATTTTTACCATTGAAAAACGTCCAGAAATGATTGAAGCTACTGACTGAATGAAAGTAGCTGGCATCTCACTCTCTTTGAATCTTCTTTATCATGCTAAGAGGAGCAGGAAAAAGCAAAAAATTTCAGACTTGCACCTTGCAATGCGGAGAAATTACTGTTTGTGCATTTACAATATTCATTGATTTTTGCCATTGAAAAACATCATGTTATTCATATACCAGAAATGTTTGAAGCTACTGACTGAATGAAAGGAGCTGGCATCTCACTCTCTTTGAATCTTCTTTATCATGCTAAGAGGAGCAGGAAAAAGCAAAAAATTTCAGAATTGCACCTTGCAATGCGGAGAAATTACTGTTTGTGCATTTACAATATTCATTGATTTTTGCCATTGAAAAACGTCCAGAAATGATTGAAGCTACTGACTGAATGAAAGGAGCTGGCATCTCACTCTCTTTGAATCTTGTTTATCATGCTAAGAGGAGCAGGAAAAAGCAAAAAATTTCAGAATTGCACCTTGCAATGCGGAGAAATTACTGTTTGTGCATTTACAATATTCATTGATTTTTGCCATTGAAAAACGTCCAGAAATGATTGAAGCTACTGACTGAATGAAAGGAGCTGGCATCTCACTCTCTTTGAATCTTCTTTATCATGCTAAGAGGAGCAGGAAAAAGCAAAAAAATTCAGAATTGCACCTTGCAATGCGGAGAAATTACTGTTTGTGCATTTACAATATTCATTGATTTTTGCCATTGAAAAACATCATGTTATTCATATACCAGAAATGATTGAAGCTACTGACTGAATGAAAGGAGCTGGCATCTCACTCTCTTTGAATCTTCTTTATCATGCTAAGAGGAGCAGGAAAAAGCAAAAAATTTCAGAATTGCACCTTGCAATGCGGAGAAATTACTGTTTGTGCATTTACAATATTCATTGATTTTTGCCATTGAAAAACGTCCAGAAATGATTGAAGCTACTGACTGAATGAAAGGAACTGGCATCTCACTCTCTTTGAATCTTCTTTATCATGCTAAGAGGAGCAGGAAAAAGCAAAAAATTTCAGAATTGCACCTTGCAATGCGGAGAAATTACTGTTTGTGCATTTACAAAATTCATTGATTTTTGCCATTGAAAAACATCATGTTATTCATATACCAGAAATGTTTGAAGCTACTGACTGAATGAAAGGAGCTGACATCTCACTCTCTTTGAATCTTCTTTATCATGCTAAGAGGAGCAGGAAAAAGCAAAAAATTTCAGAATTGCACCTTGCAATGCGGAGAAATTACTGTTTGTGCATTTACAATATTCATTGATTTTTGCCATTGAAAAACGTCCAGAAATGATTGAAGCTACTGACTGAATGAAAGGAGCTGGCATCTCACTCTCTTTGAATCTTCTTTATCATGCTAAGAGGAGCAGGAAAAAGCAAAAAATTTCAGAATTGCACCTTGCAATGCGGAGAAATTACTGTTTGTGCATTTACAATATTCATTGATTTTTGCCATTGAAAAACATCATGTTATTCATATACCAGAAATGTTTGAAGCTACTGACTGAATGAAAGGAGCTGGCATCTCACTCTCTTTGAATCTTCTTTATCATGCTAAGAGGAGCAGGAAAAAGCAAAAAATTTCAGAATTGCACCTTGCAATGCGGAGAAATTACTGTTTGTGCATTTACAATATTCATTGATTTTTGCCATTGAAAAACGTCCAGAAATGATTGAAGCTACTGACTGAATGAAAGGAGCTGGCATCTCACTCTCTTTGAATCTTCTTTATCATGCTAAGAGGAGCAGGAAAAAGCAAAAAATTTCAGAATTGCACCTTGCAATGCGGAGAAATTACTGTTTGTGCATTTACAATATTCATTGATTTTTGCCATTGAAAAACGTCCAGAAATGATTGAAGCTACTGACTGAATGAAAGGAGCTGGCATCTCACTCTCTTTGAATCTTCTTTATCATGCTAAGAGGAGCAGGAAAAAGCAAAAAATTTCAGAATTGCAACTTGCAATGCGGAGAAATTACTGTTTGTGCATTTACAATATTCATTGATTTTTGCCATTGAAAAACATCATGTTATTCATCTACCAGAAATGATTGAAGCTACTGACTGAATGAAAGGAGCTGGCATCTCACTCTCTTTGAATCTTCTTTATCATGCTAAGAGGAGCAGGAAAAAGCAAAAAATTTCAGAATTGCACCTTGCAATGCGGAGAAATTACTGTTTGTGCATTTACAATATTCATTGATTTTTGCCATTGAAAAACGTCCAGAAATGATTGAAGCTACTGACTGAATGAAAGAAGCTGGCATCTCACTCTCTTTGAATCTTCTTTATCATGCTAAGAGGAGCAGGAAAAAGCAAAAAATTTCAGAATTGCACCTTGCAATGCGGAGAAATTACTGTTTGTGCTTTTACAATATTCATTGATTTTTGCCATTGAAAAACATCATATTATTCATATACCAGAAATGTTTGAAGCTACTGACTGAATGAAAGGAGCTGGCATCTCACTCTCTTTGAATCTTCTTTATCATGCTAAGAGGAGCAGGAAAAAGCAAAAAATTTCAGAATTGCACCTTGCAATGCGGAGAAATTACTGTTTGTGCATTTACAATATTCATTGATTTTTGCCATTGAAAAACGTCCAGAAATGATTGAAGCTACTGACTGAATGAAAGGAGCTGGCATCTCACTCTCTTTGAATCTTCTTTATCATGCTAAGAGGAGCAGGAAAAAGCAAAAAATTTCAGAATTGCACCTTGCAATGCGGAGAAATTACTGTTTGTGCATTTACAATATTCATTGATTTTTGCCATTGAAAAACATCATGTTATTCATATACCAGAAATGATTGAAGCTACTGACTGAATGAAAGGAGCTGGCATCTTACTCTCTGAATCTTCTTTATCATGCTAAGAGGAGCAGGAAAAAGCAAAAAATTTCAGAATTGCACCTTGCAATGTGGAGAAATTACTGTTTGTGCATTTACAATATTCATTGATTTTTACCATTGAAAAACGTCCAGAAATGATTGAAGCTACTGACTGAATGAAAGTAGCTGGCATCTCACTCTCTTTGAATCTTCTTTATCATGCTAAGAGGAGCAGGAAAAAGCAAAAAATTTCAGAATTGCACCTTGCAATGCAGAGAAATTACTGTTTGTGCATTTACAATATTCATTGATTTTTGCCATTGAAAAACATCATGTTATTCATATACCAGAAATGTTTGAAGCTACTGACTGAATGAAAGGAGCTGGCATCTCACTCTCTTTGAATCTTCTTTATCATGCTAAGAGGAGCAGGAAAAAGCAAAAAATTTCAGAATTGCACCTTGCAATGTGGAGAAATTACTGTTTGTGCATTTACAATATTCATTGATTTTTACCATTGAAAAACGTCCAGAAATGATTGAAGCTACTGACTGAATGAAAGTAGCTGGCATCTCACTCTCTTTGAATCTTCTTTATCATGCTAAGAGGAGCAGGAAAAAGCAAAAAATTTCAGAATTGCACCTTGCAATGCGGCGAAATTACTGTTTGTGCATTTACAATATTCATTGATTTTTGCCATTGAAAAACATCATGTTATTCATATACCAGAAATGATTGAAGCTACTGACTGAATGAAAGGAGCTGGCATCTCACTCTCTTTGAATCTTCTTTATCATGCTAAGAGGAGCAGGAAAAAGCAAAAAATTTCAGAATTGCACCTTGCAATGCGGAGAAATTACTGTTTGTGCATTTACAATATTCATTGATTTTTGCCATTGAAAAACGTCCAGAAATGATTGAAGCTACTGACTGAATGAAAGGAACTGGCATCTCACTCTCTTTGAATCTTCTTTATCATGCTGAGGAGCAGGAAAAAGCAAAAAATTTCAGAATTGCACCTTGCAATGCGGAGAAATTACTGTTTGTGCATTTACAAAATTCATTGATTTTTGCCATTGAAAAACATCATGTTATTCATATACCAGAAATGTTTGAAGCTACTGACTGAATGAAAGGAGCTGACATCTCACTCTCTTTGAATCTTCTTTATCATGCTAAGAGGAGCAGGAAAAAGCAAAAAATTTCAGAATTGCACCTTGCAATGCGGAGAAATTACTGTTTGTGCATTTACAATATTCATTGATTTTTGCCATTGAAAAACGTCCAGAAATGATTGAAGCTACTGACTGAATGAAAGGAGCTGGCATCTCACTCTCTTTGAATCTTCTTTATCATGCTAAGAGGAGCAGGAAAAAGCAAAAAATTTCAGAATTGCACCTTGCAATGCGGAGAAATTACTGTTTGTGCATTTACAATATTCATTGATTTTTGCCATTGAAAAACGTCCAGAAATGATTGAAGCTACTGACTGAATGAAAGGAGCTGGCATCTCACTCTCTTTGAATCTTCTTTATCATGCTAAGAGGAGCAGGAAAAAGCAAAAAATTTCAGAATTGCACCTTGCAATGCGGAGAAATTACTGTTTGTGCATTTACAATATTCATTGATTTTTGCCATTGAAAAACATCATGTTATTCATATACCAGAAATGATTGAAGCTACTGACTGAATGAAAGGAGCTGGCATCTCACTCTCTTTGAATCTTCTTTATCATGCTAAGAGGAGCAGGAAAAAGCAAAAAATTTCAGAATTGCACCTTGCAATGCGGAGAAATTACTGTTTGTGCATTTACAATATTCATTGATTTTTGCCATTGAAAAACGTCCAGAAATGATTGAAGCTACTGACTGAATGAAAGGAACTGGCATCTCACTCTCTTTGAATCTTCTTTATCATGCTAAGAGGAGCAGGAATAAGCAAAAAATTTCAGAATTGCACCTTGCAATGCGGAGAAATTACTGTTTGTGCATTTACAAAATTCATTGATTTTTGCCATTGAAAAACATCATGTTATTCATATACCAGAAATGTTTGAAGCTACTGACTGAATGAAAGGAGCTGACATCTCACTCTCTTTGAATCTTCTTTATCATGCTAAGAGGAGCAGGAAAAAGCAAAAAATTTCAGAATTGCACCTTGCAATGCGGAGAAATTACTGTTTGTGCATTTACAATATTCATTGATTTTTGCCATTGAAAAACGTCCAGAAATGATTGAAGCTACTGACTGAATGAAAGGAGCTGGCATCTCACTCTCTTTGAATCTTCTTTATCATGCTAAGAGGAGCAGGAAAAAGCAAAAAATTTCAGAATTGCACCTTGCAATGCGGAGAAATTACTGTTTGTGCATTTACAATATTCATTGATTTTTGCCATTGAAAAACATCATGTTATTCATATACCAGAAATGATTGAAGCTACTGACTGAATGAAAGGAGCTGGCATCTCACTCTCTTTGAATCTTCTTTATCATGCTAAGAGGAGCAGGAAAAAGCAAAAAATTTCAGAATTGCACCTTGCAATGTGGAGAAATTACTGTTTGTGCATTTACAATATTCATTGATTTTTGCCATTGAAAAACGTCCAGAAATGATTGAAGCTACTGACTGAATGAAAGTAGCTGGCATCTCACTCTCTTTGAATCTTCTTTATCATGCTAAGAGGAGCAGGAAAAAGCAAAAAATTTCAGACTTGCACCTTGCAATGCGGAGAAATTACTGTTTGTGCATTTACAATATTCATTGATTTTTGCCATTGAAAAACATCATGTTATTCATATACCAGAAATGTTTGAAGCTACTGACTGAATGAAAGGAGCTGGCATCTCACTCTCTTTGAATCTTCTTTATCATGCTAAGAGGAGCAGGAAAAAGCAAAAAATTTCAGAATTGCACCTTGCAATGCGGAGAAATTACTGTTTGTGCATTTACAATATTCATTGATTTTTGCCATTGAAAAACGTCCAGAAATGATTGAAGCTACTGACTGAATGAAAGGAGCTGGCATCTCACTCTCTTTGAATCTTGTTTATCATGCTAAGAGGAGCAGGAAAAAGCAAAAAATTTCAGAATTGCACCTTGCAATGCGGAGAAATTACTGTTTGTGCATTTACAATATTCATTGATTTTTGCCATTGAAAAACGTCCAGAAATGATTGAAGCTACTGACTGAATGAAAGGAGCTGGCATCTCACTCTCTTTGAATCTTCTTTATCATGCTAAGAGGAGCAGGAAAAAGCAAAAAAATTCAGAATTGCACCTTGCAATGCGGAGAAATTACTGTTTGTGCATTTACAATATTCATTGATTTTTGCCATTGAAAAACATCATGTTATTCATATACCAGAAATGATTGAAGCTACTGACTGAATGAAAGGAGCTGGCATCTCACTCTCTTTGAATCTTCTTTATCATGCTAAGAGGAGCAGGAAAAAGCAAAAAATTTCAGAATTGCACCTTGCAATGCGGAGAAATTACTGTTTGTGCATTTACAATATTCATTGATTTTTGCCATTGAAAAACGTCCAGAAATGATTGAAGCTACTGACTGAATGAAAGGAGCTGGCATCTCACTCTCTTTGAATCTTCTTTATCATGCTAAGAGGAGCAGGAAAAAGCAAAAAATTTCAGAATTGCACCTTGCAATGCGGAGAAATTACTGTTTGTGCATTTACAATATTCATTGATTTTTGCCATTGAAAAACATCATGTTATTCATATACCAGAAATGATTGAAGCTACTGACTGAATGAAAGGAGCTGGCATCTCACTCTCTTTGAATCTTCTTTATCATGCTAAGAGGAGCAGGAAAAAGCAAAAAATTTCAGAATTGCACCTTGCAATGCGGAGAAATTACTGTTTGTGCATTTACAATATTCATTGATTTTTGCCATTGAAAAACGTCCAGAAATGATTGAAGCTACTGACTGAATGAAAGGAACTGGCATCTCACTCTCTTTGAATCTTCTTTATCATGCTAAGAGGAGCAGGAAAAAGCAAAAAATTTCAGAATTGCACCTTGCAATGCGGAGAAATTACTGTTTGTGCATTTACAAAATTCATTGATTTTTGCCATTGAAAAACATCATGTTATTCATATACCAGAAATGTTTGAAGCTACTGACTGAATGAAAGGAGCTGACATCTCACTCTCTTTGAATCTTCTTTATCATGCTAAGAGGAGCAGGAAAAATCAAAAAATTTCAGAATTGCACCTTGCAATGCGGAGAAATTACTGTTTGTGCATTTACAATATTCATTGATTTTTGCCATTGAAAAACGTCCAGAAATGATTGAAGCTACTGACTGAATGAAAGGAGCTGGCATCTCACTCTCTTTGAATCTTCTTTATCATGCTAAGAGGAGCAGGAAAAAGCAAAAAATTTCAGAATTGCACCTTGCAATGCGGAGAAATTACTGTTTGTGCATTTACAATATTCATTGATTTTTGCCATTGAAAAACATCATGTTATTCATATACCAGAAATGATTGAAGCTACTGACTGAATGAAAGGAGCTGGCATCTCACTCTCTTTGAATCTTCTTTATCTTGCTAAGAGGAGCAGGAAAAAGCAAACAATTTCAGAATTGCACCTTGCAATGTGGAGAAATTACTGTTTGTGCATTTACAATATTCATTGATTTTTACCATTGAAAAACGTCCAGAAATGATTGAAGCTACTGACTGAATGAAAGTAGCTGGCATCTCACTCTCTTTGAATCTTCTTTATCATGCTAAGAGGAGCAGGAAAAAGCAAAAAATTTCAGACTTGCACCTTGCAATGCGGAGAAATTACTGTTTGTGCATTTACAATATTCATTGATTTTTGCCATTGAAAAACGTCCAGAAATGATTGAAGCTACTGACTGAATGAAAGGAGCTGGCATCTCACTCTCTTTGAATCTTGTTTATCATGCTAAGAGGAGCAGGAAAAAGCAAAAAATTTCAGAATTGCACCTTGCAATGCGGAGAAATTACTGTTTGTGCATTTACAATATTCATTGATTTTTGCCATTGAAAAACGTCCAGAAATGATTGAAGCTACTGACTGAATGAAAGGAGCTGGCATCTCACTCTCTTTGAATCTTCTTTATCATGCTAAGAGGAGCAGGAAAAAGCAAAAAAATTCAGAATTGCACCTTGCAATGCGGAGAAATTACTGTTTGTGCATTTACAATATTCATTGATTTTTGCCATTGAAAAACATCATGTTATTCATATACCAGAAATGATTGAAGCTACTGACTGAATGAAAGGAGCTGGCATCTCACTCTCTTTGAATCTTCTTTATCATGCTAAGAGGAGCAGGAAAAAGCAAAAAATTTCAGAATTGCACCTTGCAATGCGGAGAAATTACTGTTTGTGCATTTACAATATTCATTGATTTTTGCCATTGAAAAACGTCCAGAAATGATTGAAGCTACTGACTGAATGAAAGGAACTGGCATCTCACTCTCTTTGAATCTTCTTTATCATGCTAAGAGGAGCAGGAAAAAGCAAAAAATTTCAGAATTGCACCTTGCAATGCGGAGAAATTACTGTTTGTGCATTTACAAAATTCATTGATTTTTGCCATTGAAAAACATCATGTTATTCATATACCAGAAATGTTTGAAGCTACTGACTGAATGAAAGGAGCTGACATCTCACTCTCTTTGAATCTTCTTTATCATGCTAAGAGGAGCAGGAAAAAGCAAAAAATTTCAGAATTGCACCTTGCAATGCGGAGAAATTACTGTTTGTGCATTTACAATATTCATTGATTTTTGCCATTGAAAAACGTCCAGAAATGATTGAAGCTACTGACTGAATGAAAGGAGCTGGCATCTCACTCTCTTTGAATCTTCTTTATCATGCTAAGAGGAGCAGGAAAAAGCAAAAAATTTCAGAATTGCACCTTGCAATGCGGAGAAATTACTGTTTGTGCATTTACAATATTCATTGATTTTTGCCATTGAAAAACATCATGTTATTCATATACCAGAAATGTTTGAAGCTACTGACTGAATGAAAGGAGCTGGCATCTCACTCTCTTTGAATCTTCTTTATCATGCTAAGAGGAGCAGGAAAAAGCAAAAAATTTCAGAATTGCACCTTGCAATGCGGAGAAATTACTGTTTGTGCATTTACAATATTCATTGATTTTTGCCATTGAAAAACGTCCAGAAATGATTGAAGCTACTGACTGAATGAAAGGAGCTGGCATCTCACTCTCTTTGAATCTTCTTTATCATGCTAAGAGGAGCAGGAAAAAGCAAAAAATTTCAGAATTGCACCTTGCAATGCGGAGAAATTACTGTTTGTGCATTTACAATATTCATTGATTTTTGCCATTGAAAAACGTCCAGAAATGATTGAAGCTACTGACTGAATGAAAGGAGCTGGCATCTCACTCTCTTTGAATCTTCTTTATCATGCTAAGAGGAGCAGGAAAAAGCAAAAAATTTCAGAATTGCAACTTGCAATGCGGAGAAATTACTGTTTGTGCATTTACAATATTCATTGATTTTTGCCATTGAAAAACATCATGTTATTCATATACCAGAAATGATTGAAGCTACTGACTGAATGAAAGGAGCTGGCATCTCACTCTCTTTGAATCTTCTTTATCATGCTAAGAGGAGCAGGAAAAAGCAAAAAATTTCAGAATTGCACCTTGCAATGCGGAGAAATTACTGTTTGTGCATTTACAATATTCATTGATTTTTGCCATTGAAAAACGTCCAGAAATGATTGAAGCTACTGACTGAATGAAAGGAGCTGGCATCTCACTCTCTTTGAATCTTCTTTATCATGCTAAGAGGAGCAGGAAAAAGCAAAAAATTTCAGAATTGCACCTTGCAATGCGGAGAAATTACTGTTTGTGCTTTTACAATATTCATTGATTTTTGCCATTGAAAAACATCATATTATTCATATACCAGAAATGTTTGAAGCTACTGACTGAATGAAAGGAGCTGGCATCTCACTCTCTTTGAATCTTCTTTATCATGCTAAGAGGAGCAGGAAAAAGCAAAAAATTTCAGAATTGCACCTTGCAATGCGGAGAAATTACTGTTTGTGCATTTACAATATTCATTGATTTTTGCCATTGAAAAACGTCCAGAAATGATTGAAGCTACTGACTGAATGAAAGGAGCTGGCATCTCACTCTCTTTGAATCTTCTTTATCATGCTAAGAGGAGCAGGAAAAAGCAAAAAATTTCAGAATTGCACCTTGCAATGCGGAGAAATTACTGTTTGTGCATTTACAATATTCATTGATTTTTGCCATTGAAAAACGTCCAGAAATGATTGAAGCTACTGACTGAATGAAAGGAGCTGGCATCTCACTCTCTTTGAATCTTCTTTATCATGCTAAGAGGAGCAGGAAAAAGCAAAAAATTTCAGAATTGCACCTTGCAATGCGGAGAAATTACTGTTTGTGCATTTACAATATTCATTGATTTTTGCCATTGAAAAACATCATGTTATTCATATACCAGAAATGATTGAAGCTACTGACTGAATGAAAGGAGCTGGCATCTTACTCTCTTTGAATCTTCTTTGTCATGCTAAGAGGAGCAGGAAAAAGCAAAAAATTTCAGAATTGCACCTTGCAATGCGGAGAAATTACTGTTTGTGCATTTACAATATTCATTGATTTTTGCCATTGAAAAACGTCCAGAAATGATTGAAGCTACTGACTGAATGAAAGGAGCTGGCATCTCACTCTCTTTGAATCTTCTTTATCATGCTAAGAGGAGCAGGAAAAAGCAAAAAATTTCAGAATTGCACCTTGCAATGCGGAGAAATTACTGTTTGTGCATTTACAATATTCATTGATTTTTGCCATTGAAAAACGTCCAGAAATGATTGAAGCTACTGACTGAATGAAAGGAGCTGGCATCTCACTCTCTTTGAATCTTCTTTATCATGCTAAGAGGAGCAGGAAAAAGCAAAAAATTTCAGAATTGCACCTTGCAATGCGGAGAAATTACTGTTTGTGCATTTACAATATTCATTGATTTTTGCCATTGAAAAACATCATGTTATTCATATACCAGAAATGTTTGTAGCTACTGACTGAATGAAAGGAGATGGCATCTCACTCTCTTTGAATCTTCTTTATCATGCTAAGAGGAGCAGGAAAAAGCAAAAAATTTCAGAATTGCACCTTGCAATGCGGAGAAATTACTGTTTGTGCATTTACAATATTCATTGATTTTTGCCATTGAAAAACGTCCAGAAATGATTGAAGCTACTGACTGAATGAAAGGAGCTGGCATCTCACTCTCTTTGAATCTTCTTTATCATGCTAAGAGGAGCAGGAAAAAGCAAAAAATTTCAGAATTTCACCTTGCAATGCGGAGAAATTACTGTTTGTGCATTTACAATATTCATTGATTTTTGCCATTGAAAAACGTCCAGAAATGATTGAAGCTACTGACTGAATGAAAGGAGCTGGCATCTCACTCTCTTTGAATCTTCTTTATCATGCTAAGAGGAGCAGGAAAAAGCAAAAAATTTCAGAATATCACCTTGCAATGCGGAGAAATTACTCTTTGTGCATTTACAATATTCATTGATTTTTGCCATTGAAAAACATCATGTTATTCATATACCAGAAATGTTTGAAGCTACTGACTGAATGAAAGGAGCTGGCATCTCACTCTCTTTGAATCTTCTTTATCATGCTAAGAGGAGCAGGAAAAAGCAAAAAATTTCAGAATTGCACCTTGCAATGCGGAGAAATTACTGTTTGTGCATTTACAATATTCATTGATTTTTGCCATTGAAAAACGTCCAGAAATGATTGAAGCTACTGACTGAATGAAAGGAGCTGGCATCTCACTCTCTTTGAATCTTCTTTATCATGCTAAGAGGAGCAGGAAAAAGCAAAAAATTTCAGAATTGCACCTTGCAATGCGGAGAAATTACTGTTTGTGCATTTACAATATTCATTGATTTTTGCCATTGAAAAACATCATGTTATTCATATACCAGAAATGTTTGTAGCTACTGACTGAATGAAAGGAGCTGGCATCTCACTCTCTTTGAATCTTCATTATCATGCTAAGAGGAGCAGGAAAAAGCAAAAAATTTCAGAATTGCACCTTGCAATGCGGAGAAATTACTGTTTGTGCATTTACAATATTCATTGATTTTTGCAATTGAAAAACGTCCAGAAATGATTGAAGCTACTGACTGAATGAAAGGAGCTGGCATCTCACTCTCTTTGAATCTTCTTTATCATGCTAAGAGGAGCAGGAAAAAGCAAAAAATTTCAGAATTGCACCTTGCAATGCGGAGAAATTACTGTTTGTGCATTTACAATATTCATTGATTTTTGCCATTGAAAAACGTCCAGAAATGATTGAAGCTACTGACTGAATGAAAGGAGCTGGCATCTCACTCTCTTTGAATCTTCTTTATCATGCTAAGAGGAGCAGGAAAAAGCAAAAAATTTCAGAATTGCACCTTGCAATGCGGAGAAATTACTCTTTGTGCATTTACAATATTCATTGATTTTTGCCATTGAAAAACATCATGTTATTCATATACCAGAAATGTTTGAAGCTACTGACTGAATGAAAGGAGCTGGCATCTCACTCTCTTTGAATCTTCTTTATCATGCTAAGAGGAGCAGGAAAAAGCAAAAAATTTCAGAATTGCACATTGCAATGCGGAGAAATTACTGTTTGTGCATTTACAATATTCATTGATTTTTGCCATTGAAAAACATCATGTTATTCATATACCAGAAATGTTTGAAGCTACTGACTGAATGAAAGGAGCTGGCATCTCACTCTCTTTGAATCTTCTTTATCATGCTGAGGAGCAGGAAAAAGCAAAAAATTTCAGAATTGCACCTTGCAATGTGGAGAAATTACTGTTTGTGCATTTACAATATTCATTGATTTTTACCATTGAAAAACGTCCAGAAATGATTGAAGCTACTGACTGAATGAAAGTAGCTGGCATCTCACTCTCTTTGAATCTTCTTTATCATGCTAAGAGGAGCAGGAAAAAGCAAAAAATTTCAGACTTGCACCTTGCAATGCGGAGAAATTACTGTTTGTGCATTTACAATATTCATTGATTTTTGCCATTGAAAAACATCATGTTATTCATATACCAGAAATGTTTGAAGCTACTGACTGAATGAAAGGAGCTGGCATCTCACTCTCTTTGAATCTTCTTTATCATGCTAAGAGGAGCAGGAAAAAGCAAAAAATTTCAGAATTGCACCTTGCAATGCGGAGAAATTACTGTTTGTGCATTTACAATATTCATTGATTTTTGCCATTGAAAAACGTCCAGAAATGATTGAAGCTACTGACTGAATGAAAGGAGCTGGCATCTCACTCTCTTTGAATCTTCTTTATCATGCTAAGAGGAGCAGGAAAAAGCAAAAAATTTCAGAATTGCACCTTGCAATGCGGAGAAATTACTGTTTGTGCATTTACAATATTCATTGATTTTTGCCATTGAAAAACGTCCAGAAATGATTGAAGCTACTGACTGAATGAAAGGAGCTGGCATCTCACTCTCTTTGAATCTTCTTTATCATGCTAAGAGGAGCAGGAAAAATCAAAAAATTTCAGAATTGCACCTTGCAATGTGGAGAAATTACTGTTTGTGCATTTACAATAGTCAATGATTTTTGCCATTGAAAAACATGTTATTCATATACCAGAAATGTTTGAAGCTACTGACTGAATGAAAGGAGCTGGCACCTCACTCTCTTTGAATCTTCTTTATCATGCTAAGAGGAGCGGGAAAAAGCAAAAAATTTCAGAATTGCACCTTGCAATGCGGAGAAATTACTGTTTGTGCATTTACAATATTCATTGATTTTTGCCATTGAAAAACATCCAGAAATGATTGAAGGTACTGACTGAATGAAAGGAGCTGGCATCTCACTCTCTTTGAATCTTCTTTATCATGCTAAGATGAGCAGGAAAAAGCAAAAAATTTCAGAATTGCACCTTGCAATGCGGAGAAATTACTGTTTGTGCATTTACAATATTCATTGATTTTTGCCATTGAAAAACGTCCAGAAATGATTGAAGCTACTGACTGAATGAAAGGAGCTGGCATCTCACTCTCTTTGAATCTTCTTTATCATGCTAAGAGGAGCAGGAAAAAGCCAAAAATTTCAGAATTGCACCTTGCAATGCGGAGAAATTACAGTTTGTGCATTTACAATATTCATTGATTTTTGCCATTGAAAAACATCCAGAAATGATTGAAGCTACTGACTGAATGAAAGGAGCTGGCATCTCACTCTCTTTGAATATTCTTTATCATGCTAAGAGGAGCAGGAAAAAGCAAAAAATTTCAGAATTGCACCTTGCAATGCGGAGAAATTACTGTTTGTGCATTTACAATATTCATTGATTTTTGCCATTGAAAAACATCATGTTATTCATATACCAGAAATGTTTGAAGCTACTGACTGAATGAAAGGAGCTGGCATCTCACTCTCTTTGAATCTTCTTTATCATGCTAAGAGGAGCAGGAAAAAGCAAAAAATTTCAGAATTGCACCTTGCAATGCGGAGAAATTACTGTTTGTGCATTTACAATATTCATTGATTTTTGCCATTGAAAAACATCATGTTATTCATATACCAGAAATGTTTGAAGCTACTGACTGAATGAAAGGAGCTGGCATCTCACTCTCTTTGAATCTTCTTTATCATGCTAAGAGGAGCAGGAAAAAGCAAAAAATTTCAGAATTGCACCTTGCAATGTGGAGAAATTACTGTTTGTGCATTTACAATATTCATTGATTTTTACCATTGAAAAACGTCCAGAAATGATTGAAGCTACTGACTGAATGAAAGTAGCTGGCATCTCACTCTCTTTGAATCTTCTTTATCATGCTAAGAGGAGCAGGAAAAAGCAAAAAATTTCAGAATTGCACCTTGCAATGCAGAGAAATTACTGTTTGTGCATTTACAATATTCATTGATTTTTGCCATTGAAAAACATCATGTTATTCATATACCAGAAATGTTTGAAGCTACTGACTGAATGAAAGGAGCTGGCATCTCACTCTCTTTGAATCTTCTTTATCATGCTAAGAGGAGCAGGAAAAAGCAAAAAATTTCAGAATTGCACCTTGCAATGTGGAGAAATTACTGTTTGTGCATTTACAATATTCATTGATTTTTACCATTGAAAAACGTCCAGAAATGATTGAAGCTACTGACTGAATGAAAGTAGCTGGCATCTCACTCTCTTTGAATCTTCTTTATCATGCTAAGAGGAGCAGGAAAAAGCAAAAAATTTCAGACTTGCACCTTGCAATGCGGAGAAATTACTGTTTGTGCATTTACAATATTCATTGATTTTTGCCATTGAAAAACATCATGTTATTCATATACCAGAAATGTTTGAAGCTACTGACTGAATGAAAGGAGCTGGCATCTCACTCTCTTTGAATCTTCTTTATCATGCTAAGAGGAGCAGGAAAAAGCAAAAAATTTCAGAATTGCACCTTGCAATGCGGAGAAATTACTGTTTGTGCATTTACAATATTCATTGATTTTTGCCATTGAAAAACATCCAGAAATGATTGAAGCTACTGACTGAATGAAAGGAGCTGGCATCTCACTCTCTTTGAATCTTGTTTATCATGCTAAGAGGAGCAGGAAAAAGCAAAAAATTTCAGAATTGCACCTTGCAATGCGGAGAAATTACTGTTTGTGCATTTACAATATTCATTGATTTTTGCCATTGAAAAACGTCCAGAAATGATTGAAGCTACTGACTGAATGAAAGGAGCTGGCATCTCACTCTCTTTGAATCTTCTTTATCATGCTAAGAGGAGCAGGAAAAAGCAAAAAATTTCAGAATTGCACCTTGCAATGCGGAGAAATTACTGTTTTTGCATTTACAATATTCATTGATTTTTGCCATTGAAAAACATCATGTTATTCATATACCAGAAATGATTGAAGCTACTGACTGAATGAAAGGAGCTGGCATCTCACTCTCTTTGAATCTTCTTTATCATGCTAAGAGGAGCAGGAAAAAGCAAAAAATTTCAGAATTGCACCTTGCAATGCGGAGAAATTACTGTTTGTGCATTTACAATATTCATTGATTTTTGCCATTGAAAAACGTCCAGAAATGATTGAAGCTACTGACTGAATGAAAGGAACTGGCATCTCACTCTCTTTGAATCTTCTTTATCATGCTAAGAGGAGCAGGAAAAAGCAAAAAATTTCAGAATTGCACCTTGCAATGCGGAGAAATTACTGTTTGTGCATTTACAAAATTCATTGATTTTTGCCATTGAAAAACGTCCAGAAATGATTGAAGCTACTGACTGAATGAAAGGAGCTGGCATCTCACTCTCTTTGAATCTTCTTTATCATGCTAAGAGGAGCAGGAAAAAGCAAAAAATTTCAGAATTGCACCTTGCAATGCGGAGAAATTACTGTTTGTGCATTTACAATATTCATTGATTTTTGCCATTGAAAAACATCATGTTATTCATATACCAGAAATGATTGAAGCTACTGACTGAATGAAAGGAGCTGGCATCTCACTCTCTTTGAATCTTCTTTATCATGCTAAGAGGAGCAGGAAAAAGCAAAAAATTTCAGAATTGCACCTTGCAATGCGGAGAAATTACTGTTTGTGCATTTACAATATTCATTGATTTTTGCCATTGAAAAACGTCCAGAAATGATTGAAGCTACTGACTGAATGAAAGGAACTGGCATCTCACTCTCTTTGAATCTTCTTTATCATGCTAAGAGGAGCAGGAAAAAGCAAAAAATTTCAGAATTGCACCTTGCAATGCGGAGAAATTACTGTTTGTGCATTTACAATATTCATTGATTTTTGCCATTGAAAAACGTCCAGAAATGATTGAAGCTACTGACTGAATGAAAGGAGCTGGCATCTCACTCTCTTTGAATCTTCTTTATCATGCTAAGAGGAGCAGGAAAAAGCAAAAAATTTCAGAATTGCACCTTGCAATGCGGAGAAATTACTGTTTGTGCATTTACAATATTCATTGATTTTTGCCATTGAAAAACGTCCAGAAATGATTGAAGCTACTGACTGAATGAAAGGAGCTGGCATCTCACTCTCTTTGAATCTTCTTTATCATGCTAAGAGGAGCAGGAAAAAGCAAAAAATTTCAGAATTGCACCTTGCAATGTGGAGAAATTACTGTTTGTGCATTTACAATATTCAATGATTTTTGCCATTGAAAAACATGTTATTCATATACCAGAAATGTTTGAAGCTACTGACTGAATGAAAGGAGCTGGCACCTCACTCTCTTTGAATCTTCTTTATCATGCTAAGAGGAGCGGGAAAAAGCAAAAAATTTCAGAATTGCACCTTGCAATGCGGAGAAATTACTGTTTGTGCATTTACAATATTCATTGATTTTTGCCATTGAAAAACATCCAGAAATGATTGAAGGTACTGACTGAATGAAAGGAGCTGGCATCTCACTCTCTTTGAATCTTCTTTATCATGCTAAGAGGAGCAGGAAAAAGCAAAAAATTTCAGAATTGCACCTTGCAATGCGGAGAAATTACTGTTTGTGCATTTACAATATTCATTGATTTTTGCCATTGAAAAACGTCCAGAAATGATTGAAGCTACTGACTGAATGAAAGGAGCTGGCATCTCACTCTCTTTGAATCTTCTTTATCATGCTAAGAGGAGCAGGAAAAAGCCAAAAATTTCAGAATTGCACCTTGCAATGCGGAGAAATTACAGTTTGTGCATTTACAATATTCATTGATTTTTGCCATTGAAAAACATCCAGAAATGATTGAAGCTACTGACTGAATGAAAGGAGCTGGCATCTCACTCTCTTTGAATATTCTTTATCATGCTAAGAGGAGCAGGAAAAAGCAAAAAATTTCAGAATTGCACCTTGCAATGCGGAGAAATTACTGTTTGTGCATTTACAATATTCATTGATTTTTGCCATTGAAAAACATCATGTTATTCATATACCAGAAATGTTTGAAGCTACTGACTGAATGAAAGGAGCTGGCATCTCACTCTCTTTGAATCTTCTTTATCATGCTAAGAGGAGCAGGAAAAAGCAAAAAATTTCAGAATTGCACCTTGCAATGCGGAGAAATTACTGTTTGTGCATTTACAATATTCATTGATTTTTGCCATTGAAAAACATCATGTTATTCATATACCAGAAATGTTTGAAGCTACTGACTGAATGAAAGGAGCTGGCATCTCACTCTCTTTGAATCTTCTTTATCATGCTAAGAGGAGCAGGAAAAAGCAAAAAATTTCAGAATTGCACCTTGCAATGTGGAGAAATTACTGTTTGTGCATTTACAATATTCATTGATTTTTACCATTGAAAAACGTCCAGAAATGATTGAAGCTACTGACTGAATGAAAGTAGCTGGCATCTCACTCTCTTTGAATCTTCTTTATCATGCTAAGAGGAGCAGGAAAAAGCAAAAAATTTCAGAATTGCACCTTGCAATGCAGAGAAATTACTGTTTGTGCATTTACAATATTCATTGATTTTTGCCATTGAAAAACATCATGTTATTCATATACCAGAAATGTTTGAAGCTACTGACTGAATGAAAGGAGCTGGCATCTCACTCTCTTTGAATCTTCTTTATCATGCTAAGAGGAGCAGGAAAAAGCAAAAAATTTCAGAATTGCACCTTGCAATGTGGAGAAATTACTGTTTGTGCATTTACAATATTCATTGATTTTTACCATTGAAAAACGTCCAGAAATGATTGAAGCTACTGACTGAATGAAAGTAGCTGGCATCTCACTCTCTTTGAATCTTCTTTATCATGCTAAGAGGAGCAGGAAAAAGCAAAAAATTTCAGACTTGCACCTTGCAATGCGGAGAAATTACTGTTTGTGCATTTACAATATTCATTGATTTTTGCCATTGAAAAACATCATGTTATTCATATACCAGAAATGTTTGAAGCTACTGACTGAATGAAAGGAGCTGGCATCTCACTCTCTTTGAATCTTCTTTATCATGCTAAGAGGAGCAGGAAAAAGCAAAAAATTTCAGAATTGCACCTTGCAATGCGGAGAAATTACTGTTTGTGCATTTACAATATTCATTGATTTTTGCCATTGAAAAACATCCAGAAATGATTGAAGCTACTGACTGAATGAAAGGAGCTGGCATCTCACTCTCTTTGAATCTTGTTTATCATGCTAAGAGGAGCAGGAAAAAGCAAAAAATTTCAGAATTGCACCTTGCAATGCGGAGAAATTACTGTTTGTGCATTTACAATATTCATTGATTTTTGCCATTGAAAAACGTCCAGAAATGATTGAAGCTACTGACTGAATGAAAGGAGCTGGCATCTCACTCTCTTTGAATCTTCTTTATCATGCTAAGAGGAGCAGGAAAAAGCAAAAAATTTCAGAATTGCACCTTGCAATGCGGAGAAATTACTGTTTTTGCATTTACAATATTCATTGATTTTTGCCATTGAAAAACATCATGTTATTCATATACCAGAAATGATTGAAGCTACTGACTGAATGAAAGGAGCTGGCATCTCACTCTCTTTGAATCTTCTTTATCATGCTAAGAGGAGCAGGAAAAAGCAAAAAATTTCAGAATTGCACCTTGCAATGCGGAGAAATTACTGTTTGTGCATTTACAATATTCATTGATTTTTGCCATTGAAAAACGTCCAGAAATGATTGAAGCTACTGACTGAATGAAAGGAGCTGGCATCTCACTCTCTTTGAATCTTCTTTATCATGCTAAGAGGAGCAGGAAAAAGCAAAAAAATTCAGAATTGCACCTTGCAATGCGGAGAAATTACTGTTTGTGCATTTACAATATTCATTGATTTTTGCCATTGAAAAACATCATGTTATTCATATACCAGAAATGATTGAAGCTACTGACTGAATGAAAGGAGCTGGCATCTCACTCTCTTTGAATCTTCTTTATCATGCTAAGAGGAGCAGGAAAAAGCAAAAAATTTCAGAATTGCACCTTGCAATGCGGAGAAATTACTGTTTGTGCATTTACAATATTCATTGATTTTTGCCATTGAAAAACGTCCAGAAATGATTGAAGCTACTGACTGAATGAAAGGAACTGGCATCTCACTCTCTTTGAATCTTCTTTATCATGCTAAGAGGAGCAGGAAAAAGCAAAAAATTTCAGAATTGCACCTTGCAATGCGGAGAAATTACTGTTTGTGCATTTACAAAATTCATTGATTTTTGCCATTGAAAAACATCATGTTATTCATATACCAGAAATGTTTGAAGCTACTGACTGAATGAAAGGAGCTGACATCTCACTCTCTTTGAATCTTCTTTATCATGCTAAGAGGAGCAGGAAAAAGCAAAAAATTTCAGAATTGCACCTTGCAATGCGGAGAAATTACTGTTTGTGCATTTACAATATTCATTGATTTTTGCCATTGAAAAACGTCCAGAAATGATTGAAGCTACTGACTGAATGAAAGGAGCTGGCATCTCACTCTCTTTGAATCTTCTTTATCATGCTAAGAGGAGCAGGAAAAAGCAAAAAATTTCAGAATTGCACCTTGCAATGCGGAGAAATTACTGTTTGTGCATTTACAATATTCATTGATTTTTGCCATTGAAAAACATCATGTTATTCATATACCAGAAATGTTTGAAGCTACTGACTGAATGAAAGGAGCTGGCATCTCACTCTCTTTGAATCTTCTTTATCATGCTAAGAGGAGCAGGAAAAAGCAAAAAATTTCAGAATTGCACCTTGCAATGCGGAGAAATTACTGTTTGTGCATTTACAATATTCATTGATTTTTGCCATTGAAAAACATCATGTTATTCATATACCAGAAATGATTGAAGCTACTGACTGAATGAAAGGAGCTGGCATCTCACTCTCTTTGAATCTTCTTTATCATGCTAAGAGGAGCAGGAAAAAGCAAAAAATTTCAGAATTGCACCTTGCAATGCGGAGAAATTACTGTTTGTGCATTTACAATATTCATTGATTTTTGCCATTGAAAAACGTCCAGAAATGATTGAAGCTACTGACTGAATGAAAGGAGCTGGCATCTCACTCTCTTTGAATCTTCTTTATCATGCTAAGAGGAGCAGGAAAAAGCAAAAAATTTCAGAATTGCACCTTGCAATGCGGAGAAATTACTGTTTGTGCATTTACAATATTCATTGATTTTTGCCATTGAAAAACATCATGTTATTCATATACCAGAAATGTTTGAAGCTACTGACTGAATGAAAGGAGCTGGCATCTCACTCTCTTTGAATCTTCTTTATCATGCTAAGAGGAGCAGGAAAAAGCAAAAAATTTCAGAATTGCACCTTGCAATGCGGAGAAATTACTGTTTGTGCATTTACAATATTCATTGATTTTTGCCATTGAAAAACGTCCAGAAATAATTGAAGCTACTGACTGAATGAAAGGAGCTGGCATCTCACTCTCTTTGAATCTTCTTTATCATGCTAAGAGGAGCAGGAAAAAGCAAAAAATTTCACAATTGCACCTTGCAATGCGGAGAAATTACTGTTTGTACATTTACAATATTCATTGATTTTTGCCATTGAAAAACATCATGTTATTCATATACCAGAAATGATTGAAGCTACTGACTGAATGAAAGGAGCTGGCATCTCGCTCTCTTTGAATCTTCTTTATCATGCTAAGAGGAGCAGGAAAAAGCAAAAAATTTCAGAATTGCACCTTGCAATGCGGAGAAATTACTGTTTGTGCATTTACAATATTCATTGATTTTTGCCATTGAAAAACGTCCAGAAATGATTGAAGCTACTGACTGAATGAAAGGAGCTGGCATCTCACTCTCTTTGAATCTTCTTTATCATGCTAAGAGGAGCAGGAAAAAGCAAAAAATTTCAGAATTGCACCTTGCAATGTGGAGAAATTACTGTTTGTGCATTTACAATATTCATTGATTTTTGCCATTGAAAAACATCATGTTATTCATATACCAGAAATGATTGAAGCTACTGACTGAATGAAAGGAGCTGGCATCTCACTCTCTTTGAATCTTCTTTATCATGCTAAGAGGAGCAGGAAAAAGCAAAAAATTTCAGAATTGCACCTTGCAATGCGGAGAAATTACTGTTTGTGCATTTACAATATTCATTGATTTTTGCCATTGAAAAACGTCCAGAAATGATTGAAGCTACTGACTGAATGAAAGGAGCTGGCATCTCACTCTCTTTGAATCTTCTTTATCATGCTAAGAGGAGCAGGAAAAAGCAAAAAATTTCAGAATTGCACCTTGCAATGCGGAGAAATTACTGTTTGTGCTTTTACAATATTCATTGATTTTTGCCATTGAAAAACATCATGTTATTCATATACCAGAAATGTTTGAAGCTACTGACTGAATGAAAGGAGCTGGCATCTAACTCTCTTTGAATCTTCTTTATCATGCTAAGAGGAGCAGGAAAAAGCAAAAAATTTCAGAATTGCACCTTGCAATGCGGAGAAATTACTGTTTGTGCATTTACAATATTCATTGATTTTTGCCATTGAAAAACGTCCAGAAATGATTGAAGCTACTGACTGAATGAAAGGAACTGGCATCTCACTCTCTTTGAATCTTCTTTATCATGCTAAGAGGAGCAGGAAAAAGCAAAAAATTTCAGAATTGCACCTTGCAATGCGGAGAAATTACTGTTTGTGCATTTACAATATTCATTGATTTTTGCCATTGAAAAACGTCCAGAAATGATTGAAGCTACTGACTGAATGAAAGGAGCTGGCATCTCACTCTCTTTGAATCTTCTTTATCATGCTAAGAGGAGCAGGAAAAAGCAAAAAATTTCAGAATTGCACCTTGCAATGCGGAGAAATTACTGTTTGTGCATTTACAATATTCATTGATTTTTGCCATTGAAAAACATCATGTTATTCATATACCAGAAATGTTTGAAGCTACTGACTGAATGAAAGGAGCTGGCATCTCACTCTCTTTGAATCTTCTTTATCATGCTAAGAGGAGCAGGAAAAAGCAAAAAATTTCAGAATTGCACCTTGCAATGCGGAGAAATTACTGTTTGTGCATTTACAATATTCATTGATTTTTGCCATTGAAAAACATCATGTTATTCATATACCAGAAATGATTGAAGCTACTGACTGAATGAAAGGAGCTGGCATCTCACTCTCTTTGAATCTTCTTTATCATGCTAAGAGGAGCAGGAAAAAGCAAAAAATTTCAGAATTGCACCTTGCAATGCGGAGAAATTACTGTTTGTGCATTTACAATATTCATTGATTTTTGCCATTGAAAAACGTCCAGAAATGATTGAAGCTACTGACTGAATGAAAGGAGCTGGCATCTCACTCTCTTTGAATCTTCTTTATCATGCTAAGAGGAGCAGGAAAAAGCAAAAAATTTCAGAATTGCACCTTGCAATGCGGAGAAATTACTGTTTGTGCATTTACAATATTCATTGATTTTTGCCATTGAAAAACATCATGTTATTCATATACCAGAAATGTTTGAAGCTACTGACTGAATGAAAGGAGCTGGCATCTCACTCTCTTTGAATCTTCTTTATCATGCTAAGAGGAGCAGGAAAAAGCAAAAAATTTCAGAATTGCACCTTGCAATGCGGAGAAATTACTGTTTGTGCATTTACAATATTCATTGATTTTTGCCATTGAAAAACGTCCAGAAATAATTGAAGCTACTGACTGAATGAAAGGAGCTGGCATCTCACTCTCTTTGAATCTTCTTTATCATGCTAAGAGGAGCAGGAAAAAGCAAAAAATTTCACAATTGCACCTTGCAATGCGGAGAAATTACTGTTTGTACATTTACAATATTCATTGATTTTTGCCATTGAAAAACATCATGTTATTCATATACCAGAAATGATTGAAGCTACTGACTGAATGAAAGGAGCTGGCATCTCGCTCTCTTTGAATCTTCTTTATCATGCTAAGAGGAGCAGGAAAAAGCAAAAAATTTCAGAATTGCACCTTGCAATGCGGAGAAATTACTGTTTGTGCATTTACAATATTCATTGATTTTTGCCATTGAAAAACGTCCAGAAATGATTGAAGCTACTGACTGAATGAAAGGAGCTGGCATCTCACTCTCTTTGAATCTTCTTTATCATGCTAAGAGGAGCAGGAAAAAGCAAAAAATTTCAGAATTGCACCTTGCAATGTGGAGAAATTACTGTTTGTGCATTTACAATATTCATTGATTTTTGCCATTGAAAAACATCATGTTATTCATATACCAGAAATGATTGAAGCTACTGACTGAATGAAAGGAGCTGGCATCTCACTCTCTTTGAATCTTCTTTATCATGCTAAGAGGAGCAGGAAAAAGCAAAAAATTTCAGAATTGCACCTTGCAATGCGGAGAAATTACTGTTTGTGCATTTACAATATTCATTGATTTTTGCCATTGAAAAACGTCCAGAAATGATTGAAGCTACTGACTGAATGAAAGGAGCTGGCATCTCACTCTCTTTGAATCTTCTTTATCATGCTAAGAGGAGCAGGAAAAAGCAAAAAATTTCAGAATTGCACCTTGCAATGCGGAGAAATTACTGTTTGTGCTTTTACAATATTCATTGATTTTTGCCATTGAAAAACATCATGTTATTCATATACCAGAAATGTTTGAAGCTACTGACTGAATGAAAGGAGCTGGCATCTAACTCTCTTTGAATCTTCTTTATCATGCTAAGAGGAGCAGGAAAAAGCAAAAAATTTCAGAATTGCACCTTGCAATGCGGAGAAATTACTGTTTGTGCATTTACAATATTCATTGATTTTTGCCATTGAAAAACGTCCAGAAATGATTGAAGCTACTGACTGAATGAAAGGAACTGGCATCTCACTCTCTTTGAATCTTCTTTATCATGCTAAGAGGAGCAGGAAAAAGCAAAAAATTTCAGAATTGCACCTTGCAATGCGGAGAAATTACTGTTTGTGCATTTACAATATTCATTGATTTTTGCCATTGAAAAACATCATGTTATTCATATACCAGAAATGTTTGAAGCTACTGACTGAATGAAAGGAGCTGGCATCTCACTCTCTTTGAATCTTCTTTATCATGCTAAGAGGAGCAGGAAAAAGCAAAAAATTTCAGAATTGCAACTTGCAATGCGGAGAAATTACTGTTTGTGCATTTACAATATTCATTGATTTTTGCCATTGAAAAACATCATGTTATTCATATACCAGAAATGATTGAAGCTACTGACTGAATGAAAGGAGCTGGCATCTCACTCTCTTTGAATCTTCTTTATCATGCTAAGAGGAGCAGGAAAAAGCAAAAAATTTCAGAATTGCACCTTGCAATGCGGAAAAATTACTGTTTGTGCATTTACAATATTCATTGATTTTTGCCATTGAAAAACGTCAAGAAATGATTGAAGCTACTGACTGAATGAAAGGAGCTGGCATCTCACTCTCTTTGAATCTTCTTTATCATGCTAAGAGGAGCAGGAGAAAGCAAAAAATTTCAGAATTGCACCTTGCAATGCGGAGAAATTACTGTTTGTGCTTCTACAATATTCATTGATTTTTGCCATTGAAAAACATCATGTTATTCATATACAAGAAATGTTTGAAGCTACTGACTGAATGAAAGGAGCTGGCATCTCACTCTCTTTGAATCTTCTTTATCATGCTAAGAGGAGCAGGAAAAAGCAAAAAATTTCAGAATTGCACCTTGCAATGCGGAGAAATTACTGTTTGTGCATTTACAATATTCATAGATTTTTGCCATTGAAAAACGTCCAGAAATGATTGAAGCTACTGACTGAATGAAAGGAGCTGGCATCTCACTCTCTTTGAATCTTCTTTATCATGCTAAGAGGAGCAGGAAAAAGCAAAAAATTTCAGAATTGCACCTTGCAATGCGGAGAAATTACTGTTTGTGCATTTACAATATTCATTGATTTTTGCCATTGAAAAACGTCCAGAAATGATTGAAGCTACTGACTGAATGAAAGGAGCTGGCATCTCACTCTCTTTGAATCTTCTTTATCATGCTAAGAGGAGCAGGAAAAAGCAAAAAATTTCAGAATTGCACCTTGCAATGCGGAGAAATTACTGTTTGTGCATTTACAATATTCATTGATTTTTGCCATTGAAAAACATCATGTTATTCATATACCAGAAATGATTGAAGCTACTGACTGAATGAAAGGAGCTGGCATCTTACTCTCTTTGAATCTTCTTTGTCATGCTAAGAGGAGCAGGAAAAAGCAAAAAATTTCAGAATTGCACCTTGCAATGCGGAGAAATTACTGTTTGTGCATTTACAATATTCATTGATTTTTGCCATTGAAAAACGTCCAGAAATGATTGAAGCTACTGACTGAATGAAAGGAGCTGGCATCTCACTCTCTTTGAATCTTCTTTATCATGCTAAGAGGAGCAGGAAAAAGCAAAAAATTTCAGAATTGCACCTTGCAATGCGGAGAAATTACTGTTTGTGCATTTACAATATTCATTGATTTTTGCCATTGAAAAACGTCCAGAAATGATTGAAGCTACTGACTGAATGAAAGGAGCTGGCATCTCACTCTCTTTGAATCTTCTTTATCATGCTAAGAGGAGCAGGAAAAAGCAAAAAATTTCAGAATTGCACCTTGCAATGCGGAGAAATTACTGTTTGTGCATTTACAATATTCATTGATTTTTGCCATTGAAAAACATCATGTTATTCATATACCAGAAATGTTTGAAGCTACTGACTGAATGAAAGGAGCTGGCATCTCACTCTCTTTGAATCTTCTTTATCATGCTAAGAGGAGCAGGAAAAAGCAAAAAATTTCAGAATTGCACCTTGCAATGCGGAGAAATTACTGTTTGTGCATTTACAATATTCATTGATTTTTGCCATTGAAAAACGTCCAGAAATGATTGAAGCTACTGACTGAATGAAAGGAGCTGGCATCTCACTCTCTTTGAATCTTCTTTATCATGCTAAGAGGAGCAGGAAAAAGCAAAAAATTTCAGAATTGCACCTTGCAATGCGGAGAAATTACTGTTTGTGCATTTACAATATTCATTGATTTTTGCCATTGAAAAACGTCCAGAAATGATTGAAGCTACTGACTGAATGAAAGGAGCTGGCATCTCACTCTCTTTGAATCTTCTTTATCATGCTAAGAGGAGCATGAAAAAGCAAAAAATTTCAGAATTGCACCTTGCAATGCGGAGAAATTACTGTTTGTGCATTTACAATATTCATTGATTTTTGCCATTGAAAAACATCATGTTATTCATATACCAGAAATGTTTGAAGCTACTGACTGAATGAAAGGAGCTGGCATCTCACTCTCTTTGAATCTTCTTTATCATGCTAAGAGGAGCAGGAAAAAGCAAAAAATTTCAGAATTGCACCTTGCAATGCGGAGAAATTACTGTTTGTGCATTTACAATATTCATTGATTTTTGCCATTGAAAAACATCATGTTATTCATATACCAGAAATGTTTGAAGCTACTGACTGAATGAAAGGAGCTGGCATCTCACTCTCTTTGAATCTTCTTTATCATGCTAAGAGGAGCAGGAAAAAGCAAAAAATTTCAGAATTGCACCTTGCAATGTGGAGAAATTACTGTTTGTGCATTTACAATATTCATTGATTTTTACCATTGAAAAACGTCCAGAAATGATTGAAGCTACTGACTGAATGAAAGTAGCTGGCATCTCACTCTCTTTGAATCTTCTTTACCATGCTAAGAGGAGCAGGAAAAAGCAAAAAATTTCAGACTTGCACCTTGCAATGCGGAGAAATTACTGTTTGTGCATTTACAATATTCATTGATTTTTGCCATTGAAAAACAACTTGTTATTCATATACCAGAAATGTTTGAAGCTACTGACTGAATGAAAGGAGCTGGCATCTCACTCTCTTTGAATCTTCTTTATCATGCTAAGAGGAGCAGGAAAAAGCAAAAAATTTCAGAATTGCACCTTGCAATGCGGAGAAATTACTGTTTGTGCATTTACAATATTCATTGATTTTTCCCATTGAAAAACGTCCAGAAATGATTGAAGCTACTGACTGAATGAAAGGAGCTGGCATCTCACTCTCTTTGAATCTTCTTTATCATGCTAAGAGGAGCAGGAAAAAGCAAAAAATTTCAGAATTGCACCTTGCAATGCGGAGAAATTACTGTTTGTGCATTTACAATATTCATTGATTTTTGCCATTGAAAAACGTCCAGAAATGATTGAAGCTACTGACTGAATGAAAGGAGCTGGCATCTCACTCTCTTTGAATCTTCTTTATCATGCTAAGAGGAGCAGGAAAAATCAAAAAATTTCAGAATTGCACCTTGCAATGCGGAGAAATTACTGTTTGTGCATTTACAATATTCATTGATTTTTGCCATTGAAAAACATGTTATTCATATACCAGAAATGTTTGAAGCTACTGACTGAATGAAAGGAGCTGGCACCTCACTCTCTTTGAATCTTCTTTATCATGCTAAGAGGAGCGGGAAAAAGCTAAAAATTTCAGAATTGCACCTTGCAATGCGGAGAAATTACTGTTTGTGCATTTACAATATTCATTGATTTTTGCCATTGAAAAACATCCAGAAATGATTGAAGGTACTGACTGAATGAAAGGAGCTGGCATCTCACTCTCTTTGAATCTTCTTTATCATGCTAAGAGGAGCAGGAAAAAGCAAAAAATTTCAGAATTGCACCTTGCAATGCGGAGAAATTACTGTTTGTGCATTTACAATATTCATTGATTTTTGCCATTGAAAAACGTCCAGAAATGATTGAAGCTACTGACTGAATGAAAGGAGCTGGCATCTCACTCTCTTTGAATCTTCTTTATCATGCTAAGAGGAGCAGGAAAAAGCAAAAAATTTCAGAATTGCACCTTGCAATGCGGAGAAATTACTGTTTGTGCTTTTACAATATTCATTGATTTTTGCCATTGAAAAACATCATGTTATTCATATACCAGAAATGTTTGAAGCTACTGACTGAATGAAAGGAGCTGGCATCTAACTCTCTTTGAATCTTCTTTATCATGCTAAGAGGAGCAGGAAAAAGCAAAAAATTTCAGAATTGCACCTTGCAATGCGGAGAAATTACTGTTTGTGCATTTACAATATTCATTGATTTTTGCCATTGAAAAACGTCCAGAAATGATTGAAGCTACTGACTGAATGAAAGGAGCTGGCATCTCACTCTCTTTGAATCTTCTTTATCATGCTAAGAGGAGCAGGAAAAAGCAAAAAATTTCAGAATTGCACCTTGCAATGCGGAGAAATTACTGTTTGTGCATTTACAATATTCATTGATTTTTGCCATTGAAAAACGTCCAGAAATGATTGAAGCTACTGACTGAATGAAAGGAGCTGGCATCTCACTCTCTTTGAATCTTCTTTATCATGCTAAGAGGAGCAGGAAAAAGCAAAAAATTTCAGAATTGCAACTTGCAATGCGGAGAAATTACTGTTTGTGCATTTACAATATTCATTGATTTTTGCCATTGAAAAACATCATGTTATTCATATACCAGAAATGATTGAAGCTACTGACTGAATGAAAGGAGCTGGCATCTCACTCTCTTTGAATCTTCTTTATCATGCTAAGAGGAGCAGGAAAAAGCAAAAAATTTCAGAATTGCACCTTGCAATGCGGAGAAATTACTGTTTGTGCATTTACAATATTCATTGATTTTTGCCATTGAAAAACGTCCAGAAATGATTGAAGCTACTGACTGAATGAAAGGAGCTGGCATCTCACTCTCTTTGAATCTTGTTTATCATGCTAAGAGGAGCAGGAAAAAGCAAAAAATTTCAGAATTGCACCTTGCAATGCGGAGAAATTACTGTTTGTGCTTTTACAATATTCATTGATTTTTGCCATTGAAAAACATCATGTTATTCATATACAAGAAATGTTTGAAGCTACTGACTGAATGAAAGGAGCTGGCATCTCACTCTCTTTGAATCTTCTTTATCATGCTAAGAGGAGCAGGAAAAAGCAAAAAATTTCAGAATTGCACCTTGCAATGCGGAGAAATTACTGTTTGTGCATTTACAATATTCATTGATTTTTGCCATTGAAAAACGTCCAGAAATGATTGAAGCTACTGACTGAATGAAAGGAGCTGGCATCTCACTCTCTTTGAATCTTCTTTATCATGCTAAGAGGAGCAGGAAAAAGCAAAAAATTTCAGAATTGCACCTTGCAATGCGGAGAAATTACTGTTTGTGCATTTACAATATTCATTGATTTTTGCCATTGAAAAACGTCCAGAAATGATTGAAGCTACTGACTGAATGAAAGGAGCTGGTATCTCACTCTCTTTGAATCTTCTTTATCATGCTAAGAGGAGCAGGAAAAAGCAAAAAATTTCAGAATTGCACCTTGCAATGCGGAGAAATTACTGTTTGTGCATTTACAATATTCATTGATTTTTGCCATTGAAAAACATCATGTTATTCATATACCAGAAATGATTGAAGCTACTGACTGAATGAAAGGAGCTGGCATCTTACTCTCTTTGAATCTTCTTTGTCATGCTAAGAGGAGCAGGAAAAAGCAAAAAATTTCAGAATTGCACCTTGCAATGCGGAGAAATTACTGTTTGTGCATTTACAATATTCATTGATTTTTGCCATTGAAAAATGTCCAGAAATGATTGAAGCTACTGACTGAATCAAAGGAGCTGGCATCTCACTCTCTTTGAATCTTCTTTATCATGCTAAGAGGAGCAGGAAAAAGCAAAAAATTTCAGAATTGCACCTTGCAATGCGGAGAAATTACTGTTTGTGCATTTACAATATTCATTGATTTTTGCCATTGAAAAACGTCCAGAAATGATTGAAGCTACTGACTGAATGAAAGGAGCTGGCATCTCACTCTCTTTGAATCTTCTTTATCATGCTAAGAGGAGCAGGAAAAAGCAAAAAATTTCAGAATTGCACCTTGCAATGCGGAGAAATTACTGTTTGTGCATTTACAATATTCATTGATTTTTGCCATTGAAAAACATCATGTTATTCATATACCAGAAATGTTTGAAGCTACTGACTGAATGAAAGGAGCTGGCATCTCACTCTCTTTGAATCTTCTTTATCATGCTAAGAGGAGCAGGAAAAAGCAAAAAATTTCAGAATTGCACCTTGCAATGCGGAGAAATTACTGTTTGTGCATTTACAATATTCATTGATTTTTGCCATTGAAAAACATCATGTTATTCATATACCAGAAATGTTTGAAGCTACTGACTGAATGAAAGGAGCTGGCATCTCACTCTCTTTGAATCTTCTTTATCATGCTAAGAGGAGCAGGAGAAAGCAAAAAATTTCAGAATTGCACCTTGCAATGCGGAGAAATTACTGTTTGTGCTTCTACAATATTCATTGATTTTTGCCATTGAAAAACATCATGTTATTCATATACAAGAAATGTTTGAAGCTACTGACTGAATGAAAGGAGCTGGCATCTCACTCTCTTTGAATCTTCTTTATCATGCTAAGAGGAGCAGGAAAAAGCAAAAAATTTCAGAATTGCACCTTGCAATGCGGAGAAATTACTGTTTGTGCATTTACAATATTCATAGATTTTTGCCATTGAAAAACGTCCAGAAATGATTGAAGCTACTGACTGAATGAAAGGAGCTGGCATCTCACTCTCTTTGAATCTTCTTTATCATGCTAAGAGGAGCAGGAAAAAGCAAAAAATTTCAGAATTGCACCTTGCAATGCGGAGAAATTACTGTTTGTGCATTTACAATATTCATTGATTTTTGCCATTGAAAAACGTCCAGAAATGATTGAAGCTACTGACTGAATGAAAGGAGCTGGCATCTCACTCTCTTTGAATCTTCTTTATCATGCTAAGAGGAGCAGGAAAAAGCAAAAAATTTCAGAATTGCACCTTGCAATGCGGAGAAATTACTGTTTGTGCATTTACAATATTCATTGATTTTTGCCATTGAAAAACATCATGTTATTCATATACCAGAAATGATTGAAGCTACTGACTGAATGAAAGGAGCTGGCATCTTACTCTCTTTGAATCTTCTTTGTCATGCTAAGAGGAGCAGGAAAAAGCAAAAAATTTCAGAATTGCACCTTGCAATGCGGAGAAATTACTGTTTGTGCATTTACAATATTCATTGATTTTTGCCATTGAAAAACGTCCAGAAATGATTGAAGCTACTGACTGAATGAAAGGAGCTGGCATCTCACTCTCTTTGAATCTTCTTTATCATGCTAAGAGGAGCAGGAAAAAGCAAAAAATTTCAGAATTGCACCTTGCAATGCGGAGAAATTACTGTTTGTGCATTTACAATATTCATTGATTTTTGCCATTGAAAAACGTCCAGAAATGATTGAAGCTACTGACTGAATGAAAGGAGCTGGCATCTCACTCTCTTTGAATCTTCTTTATCATGCTAAGAGGAGCAGGAAAAAGCAAAAAATTTCAGAATTGCACCTTGCAATGCGGAGAAATTACTGTTTGTGCATTTACAATATTCATTGATTTTTGCCATTGAAAAACATCATGTTATTCATATACCAGAAATGTTTGAAGCTACTGACTGAATGAAAGGAGCTGGCATCTCACTCTCTTTGAATCTTCTTTATCATGCTAAGAGGAGCAGGAAAAAGCAAAAAATTTCAGAATTGCACCTTGCAATGCGGAGAAATTACTGTTTGTGCATTTACAATATTCATTGATTTTTGCCATTGAAAAACGTCCAGAAATGATTGAAGCTACTGACTGAATGAAAGGAGCTGGCATCTCACTCTCTTTGAATCTTCTTTATCATGCTAAGAGGAGCAGGAAAAAGCAAAAAATTTCAGAATTGCACCTTGCAATGCGGAGAAATTACTGTTTGTGCATTTACAATATTCATTGATTTTTGCCATTGAAAAACGTCCAGAAATGATTGAAGCTACTGACTGAATGAAAGGAGCTGGCATCTCACTCTCTTTGAATCTTCTTTATCATGCTAAGAGGAGCATGAAAAAGCAAAAAATTTCAGAATTGCACCTTGCAATGCGGAGAAATTACTGTTTGTGCATTTACAATATTCATTGATTTTTGCCATTGAAAAACATCATGTTATTCATATACCAGAAATGTTTGAAGCTACTGACTGAATGAAAGGAGCTGGCATCTCACTCTCTTTGAATCTTCTTTATCATGCTAAGAGGAGCAGGAAAAAGCAAAAAATTTCAGAATTGCACCTTGCAATGCGGAGAAATTACTGTTTGTGCATTTACAATATTCATTGATTTTTGCCATTGAAAAACATCATGTTATTCATATACCAGAAATGTTTGAAGCTACTGACTGAATGAAAGGAGCTGGCATCTCACTCTCTTTGAATCTTCTTTATCATGCTAAGAGGAGCAGGAAAAAGCAAAAAATTTCAGAATTGCACCTTGCAATGTGGAGAAATTACTGTTTGTGCATTTACAATATTCATTGATTTTTACCATTGAAAAACGTCCAGAAATGATTGAAGCTACTGACTGAATGAAAGTAGCTGGCATCTCACTCTCTTTGAATCTTCTTTACCATGCTAAGAGGAGCAGGAAAAAGCAAAAAATTTCAGACTTGCACCTTGCAATGCGGAGAAATTACTGTTTGTGCATTTACAATATTCATTGATTTTTGCCATTGAAAAACAACTTGTTATTCATATACCAGAAATGTTTGAAGCTACTGACTGAATGAAAGGAGCTGGCATCTCACTCTCTTTGAATCTTCTTTATCATGCTAAGAGGAGCAGGAAAAAGCAAAAAATTTCAGAATTGCACCTTGCAATGCGGAGAAATTACTGTTTGTGCATTTACAATATTCATTGATTTTTCCCATTGAAAAACGTCCAGAAATGATTGAAGCTACTGACTGAATGAAAGGAGCTGGCATCTCACTCTCTTTGAATCTTCTTTATCATGCTAAGAGGAGCAGGAAAAAGCAAAAAATTTCAGAATTGCACCTTGCAATGCGGAGAAATTACTGTTTGTGCATTTACAATATTCATTGATTTTTGCCATTGAAAAACGTCCAGAAATGATTGAAGCTACTGACTGAATGAAAGGAGCTGGCATCTCACTCTCTTTGAATCTTCTTTATCATGCTAAGAGGAGCAGGAAAAATCAAAAAATTTCAGAATTGCACCTTGCAATGCGGAGAAATTACTGTTTGTGCATTTACAATATTCATTGATTTTTGCCATTGAAAAACATGTTATTCATATACCAGAAATGTTTGAAGCTACTGACTGAATGAAAGGAGCTGGCACCTCACTCTCTTTGAATCTTCTTTATCATGCTAAGAGGAGCGGGAAAAAGCTAAAAATTTCAGAATTGCACCTTGCAATGCGGAGAAATTACTGTTTGTGCATTTACAATATTCATTGATTTTTGCCATTGAAAAACATCCAGAAATGATTGAAGGTACTGACTGAATGAAAGGAGCTGGCATCTCACTCTCTTTGAATCTTCTTTATCATGCTAAGAGGAGCAGGAAAAAGCAAAAAATTTCAGAATTGCACCTTGCAATGCGGAGAAATTACTGTTTGTGCATTTACAATATTCATTGATTTTTGCCATTGAAAAACGTCCAGAAATGATTGAAGCTACTGACTGAATGAAAGGAGCTGGCATCTCACTCTCTTTGAATCTTCTTTATCATGCTAAGAGGAGCAGGAAAAAGCAAAAAATTTCAGAATTGCACCTTGCAATGCGGAGAAATTACTGTTTGTGCTTTTACAATATTCATTGATTTTTGCCATTGAAAAACATCATGTTATTCATATACCAGAAATGTTTGAAGCTACTGACTGAATGAAAGGAGCTGGCATCTAACTCTCTTTGAATCTTCTTTATCATGCTAAGAGGAGCAGGAAAAAGCAAAAAATTTCAGAATTGCACCTTGCAATGCGGAGAAATTACTGTTTGTGCATTTACAATATTCATTGATTTTTGCCATTGAAAAACGTCCAGAAATGATTGAAGCTACTGACTGAATGAAAGGAGCTGGCATCTCACTCTCTTTGAATCTTCTTTATCATGCTAAGAGGAGCAGGAAAAAGCAAAAAATTTCAGAATTGCACCTTGCAATGCGGAGAAATTACTGTTTGTGCATTTACAATATTCATTGATTTTTGCCATTGAAAAACGTCCAGAAATGATTGAAGCTACTGACTGAATGAAAGGAGCTGGCATCTCACTCTCTTTGAATCTTCTTTATCATGCTAAGAGGAGCAGGAAAAAGCAAAAAATTTCAGAATTGCAACTTGCAATGCGGAGAAATTACTGTTTGTGCATTTACAATATTCATTGATTTTTGCCATTGAAAAACATCATGTTATTCATATACCAGAAATGATTGAAGCTACTGACTGAATGAAAGGAGCTGGCATCTCACTCTCTTTGAATCTTCTTTATCATGCTAAGAGGAGCAGGAAAAAGCAAAAAATTTCAGAATTGCACCTTGCAATGCGGAGAAATTACTGTTTGTGCATTTACAATATTCATTGATTTTTGCCATTGAAAAACGTCCAGAAATGATTGAAGCTACTGACTGAATGAAAGGAGCTGGCATCTCACTCTCTTTGAATCTTGTTTATCATGCTAAGAGGAGCAGGAAAAAGCAAAAAATTTCAGAATTGCACCTTGCAATGCGGAGAAATTACTGTTTGTGCTTTTACAATATTCATTGATTTTTGCCATTGAAAAACATCATGTTATTCATATACAAGAAATGTTTGAAGCTACTGACTGAATGAAAGGAGCTGGCATCTCACTCTCTTTGAATCTTCTTTATCATGCTAAGAGGAGCAGGAAAAAGCAAAAAATTTCAGAATTGCACCTTGCAATGCGGAGAAATTACTGTTTGTGCATTTACAATATTCATTGATTTTTGCCATTGAAAAACGTCCAGAAATGATTGAAGCTACTGACTGAATGAAAGGAGCTGGCATCTCACTCTCTTTGAATCTTCTTTATCATGCTAAGAGGAGCAGGAAAAAGCAAAAAATTTCAGAATTGCACCTTGCAATGCGGAGAAATTACTGTTTGTGCATTTACAATATTCATTGATTTTTGCCATTGAAAAACGTCCAGAAATGATTGAAGCTACTGACTGAATGAAAGGAGCTGGTATCTCACTCTCTTTGAATCTTCTTTATCATGCTAAGAGGAGCAGGAAAAAGCAAAAAATTTCAGAATTGCACCTTGCAATGCGGAGAAATTACTGTTTGTGCATTTACAATATTCATTGATTTTTGCCATTGAAAAACATCATGTTATTCATATACCAGAAATGATTGAAGCTACTGACTGAATGAAAGGAGCTGGCATCTTACTCTCTTTGAATCTTCTTTGTCATGCTAAGAGGAGCAGGAAAAAGCAAAAAATTTCAGAATTGCACCTTGCAATGCGGAGAAATTACTGTTTGTGCATTTACAATATTCATTGATTTTTGCCATTGAAAAATGTCCAGAAATGATTGAAGCTACTGACTGAATCAAAGGAGCTGGCATCTCACTCTCTTTGAATCTTCTTTATCATGCTAAGAGGAGCAGGAAAAAGCAAAAAATTTCAGAATTGCACCTTGCAATGCGGAGAAATTACTGTTTGTGCATTTACAATATTCATTGATTTTTGCCATTGAAAAACGTCCAGAAATGATTGAAGCTACTGACTGAATGAAAGGAGCTGGCATCTCACTCTCTTTGAATCTTCTTTATCATGCTAAGAGGAGCAGGAAAAAGCAAAAAATTTCAGAATTGCACCTTGCAATGCGGAGAAATTACTGTTTGTGCATTTACAATATTCATTGATTTTTGCCATTGAAAAACATCATGTTATTCATATACCAGAAATGTTTGAAGCTACTGACTGAATGAAAGGAGCTGGCATCTCACTCTCTTTGAATCTTCTTTATCATGCTAAGAGGAGCAGGAAAAAGCAAAAAATTTCAGAATTGCACCTTGCAATGCGGAGAAATTACTGTTTGTGCATTTACAATATTCATTGATTTTTGCCATTGAAAAACATCATGTTATTCATATACCAGAAATGTTTGAAGCTACTGACTGAATGAAAGGAGCTGGCATCTCACTCTCTTTGAATCTTCTTTATCATGCTAAGAGGAGCAGGAAAAAGCAAGAAATTTCAGAATTGCACCTTGCAATGTGGAGAAATTACTGTTTGTGCATTTACAATATTCATTGATTTTTACCATTGAAAAAGGTCCAGAAATGATTGAAGCTACTGACTGAATGAAAGTAGCTGGCATCTCACTCTCTTTGAATCTTCTTTATCATGCTAAGAGGAGCAGGAAAAAGCAAAAAATTTCAGACTTGCACCTTGCAATGCGGAGAAATTACTGTTTGTGCATTTACAATATTCATTGATTTTTGCCATTGAAAAACATCATGTTATTCATATACCAGAAATGTTTGAAGCTACTGACTGAATGAAAGGAGCTGGCATCTCACTCTCTTTGAATCTTCTTTATCATGCTAAGAGGAGCAGGAAAAAGTAAAAATTTCAGAATTGCACCTTGCAATGCGGAGAAATTACTGTTTGTGCATTTACAATATTCATTGATTTTTGCCATTGAAAAACGTCCAGAAATGATTGAAGCTACTGACTGAATGAAAGGAGCTGGCATCTCACTCTCTTTGAATCTTGTTTATCATGCTAAGAGGAGCAGGAAAAAGCAAAAAATTTCAGAATTGCACCTTGCAATGCGGAGAAATTACTGTTTGTGCATTTACAATATTCATTGATTTTTGCCATTGAAAAACGTCCAGAAATGATTGAAGCTACTGACTGAATGAAAGGAGCTGGCATCTCACTCTCTTTGAATCTTCTTTATCATGCTAAGAGGAGCAGGAAAAAGCAAAAAATTTCAGAATTGCACCTTGCAATGCGGAGAAATTACTGTTTGTGCATTTACAATATTCATTGATTTTTGCCATTGAAAAACATCATGTTATTCATATACCAGAAATGATTGAAGATACTGACTGAATGAAAGGAGCTGGCATCTCACTCTCTTTGAATCTTCTTTATCATGCTAAGAGGAGCAGGAAAAAGCAAAAAATTTCAGAATTGCACCTTGCAATGCGGAGAAATTACTGTTTGTGCATTTACAATATTCATTGATTTTTGCCATTGAAAAACGTCCAGAAATGATTGAAGCTACTGACTGAATGAAAGGAACTGGCATCTCACTCTCTTTGAATCTTCTTTATCATGCTAAGAGGAGCAGGAAAAAGCAAAAAATTTCAGAATTGCACCTTGCAATGCGGAGAAATTACTGTTTGTGCATTTACAAAATTCATTGATTTTTGCCATTGAAAAACATCATGTTATTCATATACCAGAAATGTTTGAAGCTACTGACTGAATGAAAGGAGCTGACATCTCACTCTCTTTGAATCTTCTTTATCATGCTAAGAGGAGCAGGAAAAAGCAAAAAATTTCAGAATTGCACCTTGCAATGCGGAGAAATTACTGTTTGTGCATTTACAATATTCATTGATTTTTGCCATTGAAAAACATCCAGAAATGATTGAAGCTACTGACTGAATGAAAGGAGCTGGCATCTCACTCTCTTTGAATCTTCTTTATCATGCTAAGAGGAGCAGGAAAAAGCAAAAAATTTCAGAATTGCACCTTGCAATGCGGAGAAATTACTGTTTGTGCATTTACAATATTCATTGATTTTTGCCATTGAAAAACATCATGTTATTCATATACCAGAAATGTTTGAAGCTACTGACTGAATGAAAGGAGCTGGCATCTCACTCTCTTTGAATCTTCTTTATCATGCTAAGAGGAGCAGGAAAAAGCAAAAAATTTCAGAATTGCACCTTGCAATGCGGAGAAATTACTGTTTGTGCATTTACAATATTCATTGATTTTTGCCATTGAAAAACATCATGTTATTCATATACCAGAAATGTTTGAAGCTACTGACTGAATGAAAGGAGCTGGCATCTCACTCTCTTTGAATCTTCTTTATCATGCTAAGAGGAGCAGGAAAAAGCAAAAAATTTCAGAATTGCACCTTGCAATGTGGAGAAATTACTGTTTGTGCATTTACAATATTCATTGATTTTTACCATTGAAAAAGGTCCAGAAATGATTGAAGCTACTGACTGAATGAAAGTAGCTGACATCTCACTCTCTTTGAATCTTCTTTATCATGCTAAGAGGAGCAGGAAAAAGCAAAAAATTTCAGAATTGCACCTTGCAATGTGGAGAAATTACTGTTTGTGCATTTACAATATTCATTGATTTTTACCATTGAAAAACATCCAGAAATGATTGAAGCTACTGACTGAATGAAAGTAGCTGGCATCTCACTCTCTTTGAATCTTCTTTATCATGCTAAGAGGAGCAGGAAAAAGCAAAAAATTTCAGAATTGCACCTTGCAATGCAGAGAAATTACTGTTTGTGCATTTACAATATTCATTGATTTTTGCCATTGAAAAACATCATGTTATTCATATACCAGAAATGTTTGAAGCTACTGACTGAATGAAAGGAGATGGCATCTCACTCTCTTTGAATCTTCTTTATCATGCTAAGAGGAGCAGGAAAAAGCAAAAAATTTCAGAATTGCACCTTGCAATGTGGAGAAATTACTGTTTGTGCATTTACAATATTCATTGATTTTTACCATTGAAAAACATCCAGAAATGATTGAAGCTACTGACTGAATGAAAGTAGCTGGCATCTCACTCTCTTTGTATCTTCTTTATCATGCTAAGAGGAGCAGGAAAAAGCAAAAAATTTCAGACTTGCACCTTGCAATGCGGAGAAATTACTGTTTGTGCATTTACAATATTCATTGATTTTTGCCATTGAAAAACATCATGTTATTCATATACCAGAAATGTTTGAAGCTACTGACTGAATGAAAGGAGCTGGCATCTCACTCTCTTTGAATCTTCTTTATCATGCTAAGAGGAGCAGGAAAAAGCAAAAAATTTCAGAATTGCACCTTGCAATGCGGAGAAATTACTGTTTGTGCATTTACAATATTCATTGATTTTTGCCATTGAAAAACGTCCAGAAATGATTGAAGCTACTGACTGAATGAAAGGAGCTGGCATCTCACTCTCTTTGAATCTTCTTTATCATGCTAAGAGGAGCAGGAAAAAGCAAAAAATTTCAGAATTGCACCTTGCAATGCGGAGAAATTACTGTTTGTGCATTTACAATATTCATTGATTTTTGCCATTGAAAAACATCATGTTATTCATATACCAGAAATGATTGAAGATACTGACTGAATGAAAGGAGCTGGCATCTCACTCTCTTTGAATCTTCTTTATCATGCTAAGAGGAGCAGGAAAAAGCAAAAAATTTCAGAATTGCACCTTGCAATGCGGAGAAATTACTGTTTGTGCATTTACAATATTCATTGATTTTTGCCATTGAAAAACGTCCAGAAATGATTGAAGCTACTGACTGAATGAAAGGAACTGGCATCTCACTCTCTTTGAATCTTCTTTATCATGCTAAGAGGAGCAGGAAAAAGCAAAAAATTTCAGAATTGCACCTTGCAATGCGGAGAAATTACTGTTTGTGCATTTACAAAATTCATTGATTTTTGCCATTGAAAAACATCATGTTATTCATATACCAGAAATGTTTGAAGCTACTGACTGAATGAAAGGAGCTGACATCTCACTCTCTTTGAATCTTCTTTATCATGCTAAGAGGAGCAGGAAAAAGCAAAAAATTTCAGAATTGCACCTTGCAATGCGGAGAAATTACTGTTTGTGCATTTACAATATTCATTGATTTTTGCCATTGAAAAACATCCAGAAATGATTGAAGCTACTGACTGAATGAAAGGAGCTGGCATCTCACTCTCTTTGAATCTTCTTTATCATGCTAAGAGGAGCAGGAAAAAGCAAAAAATTTCAGAATTGCACCTTGCAATGCGGAGAAATTACTGTTTGTGCATTTACAATATTCATTGATTTTTGCCATTGAAAAACATCATGTTATTCATATACCAGAAATGTTTGAAGCTACTGACTGAATGAAAGGAGCTGGCATCTCACTCTCTTTGAATCTTCTTTATCATGCTAAGAGGAGCAGGAAAAAGCAAAAAATTTCAGAATTGCACCTTGCAATGCGGAGAAATTACTGTTTGTGCATTTACAATATTCATTGATTTTTGCCATTGAAAAACATCATGTTATTCATATACCAGAAATGTTTGAAGCTACTGACTGAATGAAAGGAGCTGGCATCTCACTCTCTTTGAATCTTCTTTATCATGCTAAGAGGAGCAGGAAAAAGCAAAAAATTTCAGAATTGCACCTTGCAATGTGGAGAAATTACTGTTTGTGCATTTACAATATTCATTGATTTTTACCATTGAAAAAGGTCCAGAAATGATTGAAGCTACTGACTGAATGAAAGTAGCTGGCATCTCACTCTCTTTGAATCTTCTTTATCATGCTAAGAGGAGCAGGAAAAAGCAAAAAATTTCAGACTTGCACCTTGCAATGCGGAGAAATTACTGTTTGTGCATTTACAATATTCATTGATTTTTGCCATTGAAAAACATCATGTTATTCATATACCAGAAATGTTTGAAGCTACTGACTGAATGAAAGGAGCTGGCATCTCACTCTCTTTGAATCTTCTTTATCATGCTAAGAGGAGCAGGAAAAAGCAAAAAATTTCAGAATTGCACCTTGCAATGCGGAGAAATTACTGTTTGTGCATTTACAATATTCATTGATTTTTGCCATTGAAAAACATCATGTTATTCATATACCAGAAATGTTTGAAGCTACTGACTGAATGAAAGGAGCTGGCACCTCACTCTCTTTGAATCTTTATCATGCTAAGAGGAGCGGGAAAAAGCAAAAAATTTCAGAATTGCACCTTGCAATGCGGAGAAATTACTGTTTGTGCATTTACAATATTCATTGATTTTTGCCATTGAAAAACGTCCAGAAATGATTGAAGGTACTGACTGAATGAAAGGAGCTGGCATCTCACTCTCTTTGAATCTTCTTTATCATGCTAAGAGGAGCAGGAAAAAGCAAAAAATTTCAGAATTGCACCTTGCAATGCGGAGAAATTACTGTTTGTGCATTTACAATATTCATTGATTTTTGCCATTGAAAAACGTCCAGAAATGATTGAAGCTACTGACTGAATGAAAGGAGCTGGCATCTCACTCTCTTTGAATCTTCTTTATTATGCTAAGAGGAGCAGGAAAAAGCAAAAAATTTCAGAATTGCACCTTGCAATGCGGAGAAATTACAGTTTGTGCATTTACAATATTCATTGATTTTTGCCATTGAAAAACATCCAGAAATGATTGAAGCTACTGACTGAATGAAAGGAGCTGGCATCTCACTCTCTTTGAATCTTCTTTATCATGCTAAGAGGAGCAGGAAAAAGCAAAAAATTTCAGAATTGCACCTTGCAATGCGGAGAAATTACTGTTTGTGCATTTACAATATTCATTGATTTTTGCCATTGAAAAACATCATGTTATTCATATACCAGAAATGTTTGAAGCTACTGACTGAATGAAAGGAGCTGGCATCTCACTCTCTTTGAATCTTCTTTATCATGCTAAGAGGAGCAGGAAAAAGCAAAAAATTTCAGAATTGCACCTTGCAATGTGGAGAAATTACTGTTTGTGCATTTACAATATTCATTGATTTTTACCATTGAAAAACGTCCAGAAATGATTGAAGCTACTGACTGAATGAAAGTAGCTGGCATCTCACTCTCTTTGAATCTTCTTTATCATGCTAAGAGGAGCAGGAAAAAGCAAAAAATTTCAGACTTGCACCTTGCAATGCGGAGAAATTACTGTTTGTGCATTTACAATATTCATTGATTTTTGCCATTGAAAAACATCATGTTATTCATATACCAGAAATGTTTGAAGCTACTGACTGAATGAAAGGAGCTGGCATCTCACTCTCTTTGAATCTTCTTTATCATGCTAAGAGGAGCAGGAAAAAGCAAAAAATTTCAGAATTGCACCTTGCAATGCGGAGAAATTACTGTTTGTGCATTTACAATATTCATTGATTTTTGCCATTGAAAAACGCCCAGAAATGATTGAAGCTACTGACTGAATGAAAGGAGCTGGCATCTCACTCTCTTTGAATCTTGTTTATCATGCTAAGAGGAGCAGGAAAAAGCAAAAAATTTCAGAATTGCACCTTGCAATGCGGAGAAATTACTGTTTGTGCATTTACAATATTCATTGATTTTTGCCATTGAAAAACATCCAGAAATGATTGAAGCTACTGACTGAATGAAAGGAGCTGGCATCTCACTCTCTTTGAATCTTCTTTATCATGCTAAGAGGAGCAGGAAAAAGCAAAAAATTTCAGAATTGCACCTTGCAATGCGGAGAAATTACTGTTTGTGCATTTACAATATTCATTGATTTTTGCCATTGAAAAACATCATGTTATTCATATACCAGAAATGTTTGAAGCTACTGACTGAATGAAAGGAGCTGGCATCTCACTCTCTTTGAATCTTCTTTATCATGCTAAGAGGAGCAGGAAAAAGCAAAAAATTTCAGAATTGCACCTTGCAATGTGGAGAAATTACTGTTTGTGCATTTACAATATTCATTGATTTTTACCATTGAAAAACGTCCAGAAATGATTGAAGCTACTGACTGAATGAAAGTAGCTGGCATCTCACTCTCTTTGAATCTTCTTTATCATGCTAAGAGGAGCAGGAAAAAGCAAAAAATTTCAGACTTGCACCTTGCAATGCGGAGAAATTACTGTTTGTGCATTTACAATATTCAATGATTTTTGCCATTGAAAAACATCATGTTATTCATATACCAGAAATGTTTGAAGCTACTGACTGAATGAAAGGAGCTGGCATCTCACTCTCTTTGAATCTTCTTTATCATGCTAAGAGGAGCAGGAAAAAGCAAAAAATTTCAGAATTGCACCTTGCAATGCGGAGAAATTACTGTTTGTGCATTTACAATATTCATTGATTTTTGCCATTGAAAAACGTCCAGAAATGATTGAAGCTACTGACTGAATGAAGGGAGCTGGCATCTCACTCTCTTTGAATCTTCTTTATCATGCTAAGAGGAGCAGGAAAAAGCAAAAAATTTCAGAATTGCACCTTGCAATGCGGAGAAATTACTGTTTGTGCATTTACAATATTCATTGATTTTTGCCATTGAAAAACATCCAGAAATGATTGAAGCTACTGACTGAATGAAAGGAGCTGGCATCTCACTCTCTTTGAATCTTCTTTATCATGCTAAGAGGAGCAGGAAAAAGCAAAAAATTTCAGAATTGCACCTTGCAATGCGGAGAAATTACTGTTTGTGCATTTACAAAATTCATTGATTTTTGCCATTGAAAAACATCATGTTATTCATATACCAGAAATGTTTGAAGCTACTGACTGAATGAAAGGAGCTGACATCTCACTCTCTTTGAATCTTCTTTATCATGCTAAGAGGAGCAGGAAAAAGCAAAAAATTTCAGAATTGCACCTTGCAATGCGGAGAAATTACTGTTTGTGCATTTACAATATTCATTGATTTTTGCCATTGAAAAACATCCAGAAATGATTGAAGCTACTGACTGAATGAAAGGAGCTGGCATCTCACTCTCTTTGAATCTTCTTTATCATGCTAAGAGGAGCAGGAAAAAGCAAAAAATTTCAGAATTGCACCTTGCAATGCGGAGAAATTACTGTTTGTGCATTTACAAAATTCATTGATTTTTGCCATTGAAAAACATCATGTTATTCATATACCAGAAATGTTTGAAGCTACTGACTGAATTAAAGGAGCTGACATCTCACTCTCTTTGAATCTTCTTTATCATGCTAAGAGGAGCAGGAAAAAGCAAAAAATTTCAGAATTGCACCTTGCAATGCGGAGAAATTACTGTTTGTGCATTTACAATATTCATTGATTTTTGCCATTGAAAAACATCCAGAAATGATTGAAGCTACTGACTGAATGAAAGGAGCTGGCATCTCACTCTCTTTGAATCTTCTTTATCATGCTAAGAGGAGCAGGAAAAAGCAAAAAATTTCAGAATTGCACCTTGCAATGCGGAGAAATTACTGTTTGTGCATTTACAATATTCATTGATTTTTGCCATTGAAAAACATCATGTTATTCATATACCAGAAATGTTTGAAGCTACTGACTGAATGAAAGGAGCTGGCATCTCACTCTCTTTGAATCTTCTTTATCATGCTAAGAGGAGCAGGAAAAAGCAAAAAATTTCAGAATTGCACCTTGCAATGCGGAGAAATTACTGTTTGTGCATTTACAATATTCATTGATTTTTGCCATTGAAAAACATCATGTTATTCATATACCAGAAATGTTTGAAGCTACTGACTGAATGAAAGGAGCTGGCATCTCACTCTCTTTGAATCTTCTTTATCATGCTAAGAGGAGCAGGAAAAAGCAAAAAATTTCAGAATTGCACCTTGCAATGTGGAGAAATTACTGTTTGTGCATTTACAATATTCATTGATTTTTACCATTGAAAAAGGTCCAGAAATGATTGAAGCTACTGACTGAATGAAAGTAGCTGGCATCTCACTCTCTTTGAATCTTCTTTATCATGCTAAGAGGAGCAGGAAAAAGCAAAAAAATTCAGACTTGCACCTTGCAATGCGGAGAAATTACTGTTTGTGCATTTACAATATTCATTGATTTTTGCCATTGAAAAACATCATGTTATTCATATACCAGAAATGTTTGAAGCTACTGACTGAATGAAAGGAGCTGGCATCTCACTCTCTTTGAATCTTCTTTATCATGCTAAGAGGAGCAGGAAAAAGCAAAAAATTTCAGAATCGCACCTTGCAATGCGGAGAAATTACTGTTTGTGCATTTACAATTTTCATTGATTTTTGCCATTGAAAAACGTCCAGAAATGATTGAAGGTACTGACTGAATGAAAGGAGCTGGCATCTCACTCTCTTTGAATCTTCTTTATCATGCTAAGAGGAGCAGGAAAAAGCAAAAAATTTCAGAATTGCACCTTGCAATGCGGAGAAATTACTGTTTGTGCATTTACAATATTCATTGATTTTTGCCATTGAAAAACGTCCAGAAATGATTGAAGCTACTGACTGAATGAAAGGAGCTGGCATCTCACTCTCTTTGAATCTTCTTTATCATGCTAAGAGGAGCAGGAAAAAGCAAAAAATTTCAGAATTGCACCTTGCAATGCGGAGAAATTACAGTTTGTGCATTTACAATATTCATTGATTTTTGCCATTGAAAAACATCCAGAAATGATTGAAGCTACTGACTGAATGAAAGGAGCTGGCATCTCACTCTCTTTGAATCTTCTTTATCATGCTAAGAGGAGCAGGAAAAAGCAAAAAATTTCAGAATTGCACCTTGCAATGCGGAGAAATTACTGTTTGTGCATTTACAATATTCATTGATTTTTGCCATTGAAAAACATCATGTTATTCATATACCAGAAATGTTTGAAGCTACTGACTGAATGAAAGGAGCTGGCATCTCACTCTCTTTGAATCTTCTTTATCATGCTAAGAGGAGCAGGAAAAAGCAAAAAATTTCAGAATTGCACCTTGCAATGCGGAGAAATTACTGTTTGTGCATTTACAATATTCATTGATTTTTGCCATTGAAAAACATCATGTTATTCATATACCAGAAATGTTTGAAGCTACTGACTGAATGAAAGGAGCTGGCATCTCACTCTCTTTGAATCTTCTTTATCATGCTAAGAGGAGCAGGAAAAAGCAAAAAATTTCAGAATTGCACCTTGCAATGTGGAGAAATTACTGTTTGTGCATTTACAATATTCATTGATTTTTACCATTGAAAAACGTCCAGAAATGATTGAAGCTACTGACTGAATGAAAGTAGCTGGCATCTCACTCTCTTTGAATCTTCTTTATCATGCTAAGAGGAGCAGGAAAAAGCAAAAAATTTCAGACTTGCACCTTGCAATGCGGAGAAATTACTGTTTGTGCATTTACAATATTCATTGATTTTTGCCATTGAAAAACATCATGTTATTCATATACCAGAAATGTTTGAAGCTACTGACTGAATGAAAGGAGCTGGCATCTCACTCTCTTTGAATCTTCTTTATCATGCTAAGAGGAGCAGGAAAAAGCAAAAAATTTCAGAATTGCACCTTGCAATGCGGAGAAATTACTGTTTGTGCATTTACAATATTCATTGATTTTTGCCATTGAAAAACGTCCAGAAATGATTGAAGCTACTGACTGAATGAAAGGAGCTGGCATCTCACTCTCTTTGAATCTTGTTTATCATGCTAAGAGGAGCAGGAAAAAGCAAAAAATTTCAGAATTGCACCTTGCAATGCGGAGAAATTACTGTTTGTGCATTTACAATATTCATTGATTTTTGCCATTGAAAAACATCCAGAAATGATTGAAGCTACTGACTGAATGAAAGGAGCTGGCATCTCACTCTCTTTGAATCTTCTTTATCATGCTAAGAGGAGCAGGAAAAAGCAAAAAATTTCAGAATTGCACCTTGCAATGCGGAGAAATTACTGTTTGTGCATTTACAATATTCATTGATTTTTGCCATTGAAAAACATCATGTTATTCATATACCAGAAATGTTTGAAGCTACTGACTGAATGAAAGGAGCTGGCATCTCACTCTCTTTGAATCTTCTTTATCATGCTAAGAGGAGCAGGAAAAAGCAAAAAATTTCAGAATTGCACCTTGCAATGCGGAGAAATTACTGTTTGTGCATTTACAATATTCATTGATTTTTGCCATTGAAAAACGTCCAGAAATGATTGAAGCTACTGACTGAATGAAAGGAGCTGGCATCTCACTCTCTTTGAATCTTGTTTATCATGCTAAGAGGAGCAGGAAAAAGCAAAAAATTTCAGAATTGCACCTTGCAATGCGGAGAAATTACTGTTTGTGCATTTACAATATTCATTGATTTTTGCCATTGAAAAACATCCAGAAATGATTGAAGCTACTGACTGAATGAAAGGAGCTGGCATCTCACTCTCTTTGAATCTTCTTTATCATGCTAAGAGGAGCAGGAAAAAGCAAAAAATTTCAGAATTGCACCTTGCAATGCGGAGAAATTACTGTTTGTGCATTTACAATATTCATTGATTTTTGCCATTGAAAAACATCATGTTATTCATATACCAGAAATGTTTGAAGCTACTGACTGAATGAAAGGAGCTGGCATCTCACTCTCTTTGAATCTTCTTTATCATGCTAAGAGGAGCAGGAAAAAGCAAAAAATTTCATAATTGCACCTTGCAATGCGGAGAAATTACTGTTTGTGCATTTACAATATTCATTGATTTTTGCCATTGAAAAACGTCCAGAAATGATTGAAGCTACTGACTGAATGAAAGGAGCTGGCATCTCACTCTCTTTGAATCATGTTTATCATGCTAAGAGGAGCAGGAAAAAGCAAAAAATTTCAGAATTGCACCTTGCAATGCGGAGAAATTACTGTTTGTGCATTTACAATATTCATTGATTTTTGCCATTGAAAAACGTCCAGAAATTATTGAAGCTACTGACTGAATGAAAGGAGCTGGCATCTCACTCTCTTTGAATCTTCTTTATCATGCTAAGAGGAGCAGGAAAAAGCAAAAAATTTCAGAATTGCACCTTGCAATGCGGAGAAATTACTGTTTGTGCATTTACAATATTCATTGATTTTTGCCATTGAAAAACATCATGTTATTCATATACCAGAAATGATTGAAGCTACTGACTGAATGAAAGGAGCTGGCATCTCACTCTCTTTGAATCTTCTTTATCATGCTAAGAGGAGCAGGAAAAAGTAAAAAATTTCAGAATTGCACTATGCAATGCGGAGAAATTACTGTTTGTGCATTTATAATATTCAATGATTTTTGCCATTGAAAAACGTCCAGAAATGATTGAAGCTACTGACTGAACGAAAGGAGCTGGCATCTCACTCTCTTTGAATCTTCTTTATCATGCTAAGAGGAGCAGGAAAAAGCAAAAAATTTCAGACTTGCACCTTGCAATGCGGAGAAATTACTGTTTGTGCATTTACAATATTCATTGATTTTTGCCATTGAAAAACATCATGTTATTCATATACCAGAAATGTTTGAAGCTACTGACTGAATGAAAGGAGCTGGCATCTCACTCTCTTTGAATCTTCTTTATCATGCTAAGAGGAGCAGGAAAAAGCAAAAAATTTCAGAATTGCACCTTGCAATGCGGAGAAATTACTGTTTGTGCATTTACAATATTCATTGATTTTTGCCATTGAAAAACGTCCAGAAATGATTGAAGCTACTGACTGAATGAAAGGAGCTGGCATCTCACTCTCTTTGAATCTTGTTTATCATGCTAAGAGGAGCAGGAAAAAGCAAAAAATTTCAGAATTGCACCTTGCAATGCGGAGAAATTACTGTTTGTGCATTTACAATATTCATTGATTTTTGCCATTGAAAAACATCCAGAAATGATTGAAGCTACTGACTGAATGAAAGGAGCTGGCATCTCACTCTCTTTGAATCTTCTTTATCATGCTAAGAGGAGCAGGAAAAAGCAAAAAATTTCAGAATTGCACCTTGCAATGCGGAGAAATTACTGTTTGTGCATTTACAATATTCATTGATTTTTGCCATTGAAAAACATCATGTTATTCATATACCAGAAATGTTTGAAGCTACTGACTGAATGAAAGGAGCTGGCATCTCACTCTCTTTGAATCTTCTTTATCATGCTAAGAGGAGCAGGAAAAAGCAAAAAATTTCAGAATTGCACCTTGCAATGCGGAGAAATTACTGTTTGTGCATTTACAATATTCATTGATTTTTGCCATTGAAAAACGTCCAGAAATGATTGAAGCTACTGACTGAATGAAAGGAGCTGGCATCTCACTCTCTTTGAATCTTGTTTATCATGCTAAGAGGAGCAGGAAAAAGCAAAAAATTTCAGAATTGCACCTTGCAATGCGGAGAAATTACTGTTTGTGCATTTACAATATTCATTGATTTTTGCCATTGAAAAACATCCAGAAATGATTGAAGCTACTGACTGAATGAAAGGAGCTGGCATCTCACTCTCTTTGAATCTTCTTTATCATGCTAAGAGGAGCAGGAAAAAGCAAAAAATTTCAGAATTGCACCTTGCAATGCGGAGAAATTACTGTTTGTGCATTTACAATATTCATTGATTTTTGCCATTGAAAAACATCATGTTATTCATATACCAGAAATGTTTGAAGCTACTGACTGAATGAAAGGAGCTGGCATCTCACTCTCTTTGAATCTTCTTTATCATGCTAAGAGGAGCAGGAAAAAGCAAAAAATTTCATAATTGCACCTTGCAATGCGGAGAAATTACTGTTTGTGCATTTACAATATTCATTGATTTTTGCCATTGAAAAACGTCCAGAAATGATTGAAGCTACTGACTGAATGAAAGGAGCTGGCATCTCACTCTCTTTGAATCATGTTTATCATGCTAAGAGGAGCAGGAAAAAGCAAAAAATTTCAGAATTGCACCTTGCAATGCGGAGAAATTACTGTTTGTGCATTTACAATATTCATTGATTTTTGCCATTGAAAAACGTCCAGAAATTATTGAAGCTACTGACTGAATGAAAGGAGCTGGCATCTCACTCTCTTTGAATCTTCTTTATCATGCTAAGAGGAGCAGGAAAAAGCAAAAAATTTCAGAATTGCACCTTGCAATGCGGAGAAATTACTGTTTGTGCATTTACAATATTCATTGATTTTTGCCATTGAAAAACATCATGTTATTCATATACCAGAAATGATTGAAGCTACTGACTGAATGAAAGGAGCTGGCATCTCACTCTCTTTGAATCTTCTTTATCATGCTAAGAGGAGCAGGAAAAAGTAAAAAATTTCAGAATTGCACTATGCAATGCGGAGAAATTACTGTTTGTGCATTTATAATATTCAATGATTTTTGCCATTGAAAAACGTCCAGAAATGATTGAAGCTACTGACTGAACGAAAGGAGCTGGCATCTCACTCTCTTTGAATCTTCTTTATCATGCTAAGAGGAGCAGGAAAAAGCAAAAAATTTCAGAATTGCACCTTGCAATGCGGAGAAATTACTGTTTGTGCATTTACAATATTCATTGATTTTTGCCATTGAAAAACATCATGTTATTCATATACCAGAAATGTTTGAAGCTACTGACTGAATGAAAGGAGCTGGCATCTCACTCTCTTTGAATCTTCTTTATCATGCTAAGTGGAGCAGGAAAAAGCAAAAAATTTCAGAATTGCAACTTGCAATGCGGAGAAATTACTGTTTGTGCATTTACAATATTCATTGATTTTTGCCATTGAAAAACGTCCAGAAATGATTGAAGCTACTGACTGAATGAAAGGAGCTGGCATCTCACTCTCTTTGAATCTTCTTTATCATGCTAAGAGGAGCAGGTAAAAGCAAAAAATTTCAGAATTGCACCTTGCAATGCGGAGAAATTACTGTTTGTGCATTTACAATATTCATTGATTTTTGCCATTGAAAAACGTCCAGAAATGATTGAAGCTACTGACTGAATGAAAGGAGCTGGCATCTCACTCTCTTTGAATCTTGTTTATCATGCTAAGAGGAGCAGGAAAAAGCAAAAAATTTCAGAATTGCACCTTGCAATGCGGAGAAATTACTGTTTGTGCATTTACAATATTCATTGATTTTTGCCATTGAAAAACGTCCAGAAATTATTGAAGCTACTAACTGAATGAAAGGAGCTGGCATCTCACTCTCTTTGAATCTTCTTTATCATGCTAAGAGGAGCAGGAAAAAGCAAAAAATTTCAGAATTGCACCTTGCAATGCGGAGAAATTACTGTTTGTGCATTTACAATATTCATTGATTTTTGCCATTGAAAAACATCATGTTATTCATATACCAGAAATGATTGAAGCTACTGACTGAATGAAAGGAGCTGGCATCTCACTCTCTTTGAATCTTCTTTATCATGCTAAGAGGAGCAGGAAAAAGCAAAAAATTTCAGAATTGCACCTTGCAATGCGGAGAAATTACTGTTTGTGCATTTACAATATTCATTGATTTTTGCCATTGAAAAACATCATGTTATTCATATACCAGAAATGTTTGAAGCTACTGACTGAATGAAAGGAGCTGGCATCTCACTCTCTTTGAATCTTCTTTATCATGCTAAGAGGAGCAGGAAAAAGCAAAAAATTTCAGAATTGCACCTTGCAATGCGGAGAAATTACTGTTTGTGCATTTACAATATTCATTGATTTTTACCATTGAAAAACGTCCAGAAATGATTGAGGCTACTGACTGAACGAAAGGAGCTGGCATCTCACTCTCTTTGAATCTTCTTTAACATGCTAAGAGGAGCAGGAAAAAGCAAAAAATTTCAGAATTGCACCTTGCAATGCGGAGAAATTACTGTTTGTGCATTTACAATATTCATTGATTTTTGCCATTGAAAAACATCATGTTATTCATATACCAGAAATGTTTGAAGCTACTGACTGAATGAAAGGAGCTGGCATCTCACTCTCTTTGAATCTTCTTTATCATGCTAAGAGGAGCAGGAAAAAGCAAAAAATTTCAGAATTGCACCTTGCAATGCGGAGAAATTACAGTTTGTGCATTTACAATATTCATTGATTTTTGCCATTGAAAAACGTCCAGAAATGATTGAAGCTACTGACTGAATGAAAGGAGCTGGCATCTCACTCTCTTTGAATCTTCTTTATCATGCTAAGAGGAGCAGGAAAAAGCAAAAAATTTCAGAATTGCACCTTGCAATGCGGAGAAATTACTGTTTGTGCATTTACAATATTCATTGATTTTTGCCATTGAAAAACGTCCAGAAATGATTGAAGCTACTGACTGAATGAAAGGAGCTGGCATCTCACTCTCTTTGAATCTTCTTTATCATGCTAAGAGGAGCAGGAAAAAGCAAAAAATTTCAGAATTGCTCCTTGCAATGCGGAGAAATTACTGTTTGTGCATTTACAATATTCATTGATTTTTGCCATTGAAAAACATGTTATTCATATACCAGAAATGTTTGAAGCTACTGACTGAATGAAAGGAGCTGGCACCTCACTCTCTTTGAATCTTCTTTATCATGCTAAGAGGAGCAGGAAAAAGCAAAAAATTTCAGAATTGCACCTTGCAATGCGGAGAAATTACTGTTTGTGCATTTACAATATTCATTGATTTTTGCCATTGAAAAACGTCCAGAAATGATTGAAGCTACTGACTGAATGAAAGGAGCTGGCATCTCACTCTCTTTGAATCTTCTTTATCATGCTAAGAGGAGCAGGAAAAAGCAAAAAATTTCAGAATTGCACCTTGCAATGCGGAGAAATTACTGTTTGTGCATTTACAATATTCATTGATTTTTGCCATTGAAAAACGTTCAGAAATGATTGAAGCTACTGACTGAATGAAAGGAGCTGGCATCTCACTCTCTTTGAATCTTCTTTATCATGCTAAGAGGAGCAGGAAAAAGCAAAAAATTTCAGAATTGCACCTTGCAATGCGGAGAAATTACTGTTTGTGCATTTACAATATTCATTGATTTTTGCCATTGAAAAACATCATGTTATTCATATACCAGAAATGTTTGAAGCTACTGACTGAATGAAAGGAGCTGGCATCTCACTCTCTTTGAATCTTCTTTATCATGCTAAGAGGAGCAGGAAAAAGCAAAAAATTTCATAATTGCACCTTGCAATGCGGAGAAATTACTGTTTGTGCATTTACAATATTCATTGATTTTTGCCATTGAAAAACGTCCAGAAATGATTGAAGCTACTGACTGAATGAAAGGAGCTGGCATCTCACTCTCTTTGAATCATGTTTATCATGCTAAGAGGAGCAGGAAAAAGCAAAAAATTTCAGAATTGCACCTTGCAATGCGGAGAAATTACTGTTTGTGCATTTACAATATTCATTGATTTTTGCCATTGAAAAACGTCCAGAAATTATTGAAGCTACTGACTGAATGAAAGGAGCTGGCATCTCACTCTCTTTGAATCTTCTTTATCATGCTAAGAGGAGCAGGAAAAGGCAAAAAATTTCAGAATTGCACCTTGCAATGCGGAGAAATTACTGTTTGTGCATTTACAATATTCATTGATTTTTGCCATTGAAAAACATCATGTTATTCATATACCAGAAATGATTGAAGCTACTGACTGAATGAAAGGAGCAGGCATCTCACTCTCTTTGAATCTTCTTTATCATGCTAAGAGGAGCAGGAAAAAGTAAAAAATTTCAGAATTGCACTATGCAATGCGGAGAAATTACTGTTTGTGCATTTATAATATTCAATGATTTTTGCCATTGAAAAACGTCCAGAAATGATTGAAGCTACTGACTGAACGAAAGGAGCTGGCATCTCACTCTCTTTGAATCTTCTTTATCATGCTAAGAGGAGCAGGAAAAAGCAAAAAATTTCAGAATTGCACCTTGCAATGCGGAGAAATTACTGTTTGTGCATTTACAATATTCATTGATTTTTGCCATTGAAAAACATCATGTTATTCATATACCAGAAATGTTTGAAGCTACTGACTGAATGAAAGGAGCTGGCATCTCACTCTCTTTGAATCTTCTTTATCATGCTAAGAGGAGCAGGAAAAAGCAAAAAATTTCAGAATTGCACCTTGCAATGCGGAGAAATTACTGTTTGTGCATTTACAATATTCATTGATTTTTACCATTGAAAAACGTCCAGAAATGATTGAGGCTACTGACTGAACGAAAGGAGCTGGCATCTCACTCTCTTTGAATCTTCTTTAACATGCTAAGAGGAGCAGGAAAAAGCAAAAAATTTCAGAATTGCACCTTGCAATGCGGAGAAATTACTGTTTGTGCATTTACAATATTCATTGATTTTTGCCATTGAAAAACATCATGTTATTCATATACCAGAAATGTTTGAAGCTACTGACTGAATGAAAGGAGCTGGCATCTCACTCTCTTTGAATCTTCTTTATCATGCTAAGAGGAGCAGGAAAAAACAAAAAATTTCAGAATTGCACCTTGCAATGCGGAGAAATTACTGTTTGTGCATTTACAATATTCATTGATTTTTGCCATTGAAAAACATCATGTTATTCATATACCAGAAATGTTTGAAGCTACTGACTGAATGAAAGGAGCTGGCATCTCACTCTCTTTGAATCTTCTTTATCATGCTAAGAGGAGCAGGAAAAAGCAAAAAATTTCAGAATTGCACCTTGCAATGCGGAGAAATTACAGTTTGTGCATTTACAATATTCATTGATTTTTGCCATTGAAAAACGTCCAGAAATGATTGAAGCTACTGACTGAATGAAAGGAGCTGGCATCTCACTCTCTTTGAATCTTCTTTATCATGCTAAGAGGAGCAGGAAAAAGCAAAAAATTTCAGAATTGCACCTTGCAATGCGGAGAAATTACTGTTTGTGCATTTACAATATTCATTGATTTTTGCCATTGAAAAACGTCCAGAAATGATTGAAGCTACTGACTGAATGAAAGGAGCTGGCATCTCACTCTCTTTGAATCTTCTTTATCATGCTAAGAGGAGCAGGAAAAAGCAAAAAATTTCAGAATTGCTCCTTGCAATGCGGAGAAATTACTGTTTGTGCATTTACAATATTCATTGATTTTTGCCATTGAAAAACATGTTATTCATATACCAGAAATGTTTGAAGCTACTGACTGAATGAAAGGAGCTGGCACCTCACTCTCTTTGAATCTTCTTTATCATGCTAAGAGGAGCAGGAAAAAGCAAAAAATTTCAGAATTGCACCTTGCAATGCGGAGAAATTACTGTTTGTGCATTTACAATATTCATTGATTTTTGCCATTGAAAAACGTCCAGAAATGATTGAAGCTACTGACTGAATGAAAGGAGCTGGCATCTCACTCTCTTTGAATCTTCTTTATCATGCTAAGAGGAGCAGGAAAAAGCAAAAAATTTCAGAATTGCACCTTGCAATGCGGAGAAATTACTGTTTGTGCATTTACAATATTCATTGATTTTTGCCATTGAAAAACGTTCAGAAATGATTGAAGCTACTGACTGAATGAAAGGAGCTGGCATCTCACTCTCTTTGAATCTTCTTTATCATGCTAAGAGGAGCAGGAAAAAGCAAAAAATTTCAGAATTGCACCTTGCAATGCGGAGAAATTACTGTTTGTGCATTTACAATATTCATTGATTTTTGCCATTGAAAAACATCATGTTATTCATATACCAGAAATGTTTGAAGCTACTGACTGAATGAAAGGAGCTGGCATCTCACTCTCTTTGAATCTTCTTTATCATGCTAAGAGGAGCAGGAAAAAGCAAAAAATTTCATAATTGCACCTTGCAATGCGGAGAAATTACTGTTTGTGCATTTACAATATTCATTGATTTTTGCCATTGAAAAACGTCCAGAAATGATTGAAGCTACTGACTGAATGAAAGGAGCTGGCATCTCACTCTCTTTGAATCATGTTTATCATGCTAAGAGGAGCAGGAAAAAGCAAAAAATTTCAGAATTGCACCTTGCAATGCGGAGAAATTACTGTTTGTGCATTTACAATATTCATTGATTTTTGCCATTGAAAAACGTCCAGAAATTATTGAAGCTACTGACTGAATGAAAGGAGCTGGCATCTCACTCTCTTTGAATCTTCTTTATCATGCTAAGAGGAGCAGGAAAAGGCAAAAAATTTCAGAATTGCACCTTGCAATGCGGAGAAATTACTGTTTGTGCATTTACAATATTCATTGATTTTTGCCATTGAAAAACATCATGTTATTCATATACCAGAAATGATTGAAGCTACTGACTGAATGAAAGGAGCTGGCATCTCACTCTCTTTGAATCTTCTTTATCATGCTAAGAGGAGCAGGAAAAAGTAAAAAATTTCAGAATTGCACTATGCAATGCGGAGAAATTACTGTTTGTGCATTTATAATATTCAATGATTTTTGCCATTGAAAAACGTCCAGAAATGATTGAAGCTACTGACTGAACGAAAGGAGCTGGCATCTCACTCTCTTTGAATCTTCTTTATCATGCTAAGAGGAGCAGGAAAAAGCAAAAAATTTCAGAATTGCACCTTGCAATGCGGAGAAATTACTGTTTGTGCATTTACAATATTCATTGATTTTTGCCATTGAAAAACATCATGTTATTCATATACCAGAAATGTTTGAAGCTACTGACTGAATGAAAGGAGCTGGCATCTCACTCTCTTTGAATCTTCTTTATCATGCTAAGTGGAGCAGGAAAAAGGAAAAAATTTCAGAATTGCAACTTGCAATGCGGAGAAATTACTGTTTGTGCATTTACAATATTCATTGATTTTTGCCATTGAAAAACGTCCAGAAATGATTGAAGCTACTGACTGAATGAAAGGAGCTGGCATCTCACTCTCTTTGAATCTTCTTTATCATGCTAAGAGGAGCAGGTAAAAGCAAAAAATTTCAGAATTGCACCTTGCAATGCGGAGAAATTACTGTTTGTGCATTTACAATATTCATTGATTTTTGCCATTGAAAAACGTCCAGAAATGATTGAAGCTACTGACTGAATGAAAGGAGCTGGCATCTCACTCTCTTTGAATCTTCTTTATCATGCTAAGAGGAGCAGGAAAAAGCAAAAAATTTCAGAATTGCACCTTGCAATGCGGAGAAATTACTGTTTGTGCATTTACAATATTCATTGATTTTTACCATTGAAAAACGTCCAGAAATGATTGAGGCTACTGACTGAACGAAAGGAGCTGGCATCTCACTCTCTTTGAATCTTCTTTAACATGCTAAGAGGAGCAGGAAAAAGCAAAAAATTTCAGAATTGCACCTTGCAATGCGGAGAAATTACTGTTTGTGCATTTACAATATTCATTGATTTTTGCCATTGAAAAACATCATGTTATTCATATACCAGAAATGTTTGAAGCTACTGACTGAATGAAAGGAGCTGGCATCTCACTCTCTTTGAATCTTCTTTATCATGCTAAGAGGAGCAGGAAAAAACAAAAAATTTCAGAATTGCACCTTGCAATGCGGAGAAATTACTGTTTGTGCATTTACAATATTCATTGATTTTTGCCATTGAAAAACATCATGTTATTCATATACCAGAAATGTTTGAAGCTACTGACTGAATGAAAGGAGCTGGCATCTCACTCTCTTTGAATCTTCTTTATCATGCTAAGAGGAGCAGGAAAAAGCAAAAAATTTCAGAATTGCACCTTGCAATGCGGAGAAATTACAGTTTGTGCATTTACAATATTCATTGATTTTTGCCATTGAAAAACGTCCAGAAATGATTGAAGCTACTGACTGAATGAAAGGAGCTGGCATCTCACTCTCTTTGAATCTTCTTTATCATGCTAAGAGGAGCAGGAAAAAGCAAAAAATTTCAGAATTGCACCTTGCAATGCGGAGAAATTACTGTTTGTGCATTTACAATATTCATTGATTTTTGCCATTGAAAAACGTCCAGAAATGATTGAAGCTACTGACTGAATGAAAGGAGCTGGCATCTCACTCTCTTTGAATCTTCTTTATCATGCTAAGAGGAGCAGGAAAAAGCAAAAAATTTCAGAATTGCTCCTTGCAATGCGGAGAAATTACTGTTTGTGCATTTACAATATTCATTGATTTTTGCCATTGAAAAACATGTTATTCATATACCAGAAATGTTTGAAGCTACTGACTGAATGAAAGGAGCTGGCACCTCACTCTCTTTGAATCTTCTTTATCATGCTAAGAGGAGCAGGAAAAAGCAAAAAATTTCAGAATTGCACCTTGCAATGCGGAGAAATTACTGTTTGTGCATTTACAATATTCATTGATTTTTGCCATTGAAAAACGTCCAGAAATGATTGAAGCTACTGACTGAATGAAAGGAGCTGGCATCTCACTCTCTTTGAATCTTCTTTATCATGCTAAGAGGAGCAGGAAAAAGCAAAAAATTTCAGAATTGCACCTTGCAATGCGGAGAAATTACTGTTTGTGCATTTACAATATTCATTGATTTTTGCCATTGAAAAACGTTCAGAACTGATTGAAGCTACTGACTGAATGAAAGGAGCTGGCATCTCACTCTCTTTGAATCTTCTTTATCATGCTAAGAGGAGCAGGAAAAAGCAAAAAATTTCAGAATTGCGCCTTGCAATGCGGAGAAATTAGTGTTTGTGCATTTACAAAATTCATTGATTTTTGCCATTGAAAAACATCATGTTATTCATTTACCAGAAATGATTGAAGCTACTGACTGAATGAAAGGAGCTGGCATCTCACTCTCTTTGAAACTTCTTTATCATGCTAAGAGGAGCAGGAAAAAGCAAAAAATTTCAGAATTGCACCTTGCAATGCGGAGAAATTACTGTTTGTGCATTTACAATATTCATTGATTTTTGCCATTGAAAAACGTCCAGAAATGATTGAAGCTACTGACTGAATGAAAGGAGCTGGCATCTCACTCTCTTTGAATCTTCTTTATCATGCTAAGAGGAGCAGGAAAAAGCAAAAAATTTCAGAATTGCACCTTGCAATGCGGAGAAATTACTGTTTGTGCATTTACAATATTCATTGATTTTTACCATTGAAAAACGTCCAGAAATGATTGAAGCTACTGACTGAATGAAAGTAGCTGGCATCTCACTCTCTTTGAATCTTCTTTATCATGCTAAGAGGAGCAGGAAAAAGCAAAAAATTTCAGACTTGCACCTTGCAATGCGGAGAAATTACTGTTTGTGCATTTACAATATTCATTGATTTTTGCCATTGAAAAACATCATGTTATTCATATACCAGAAATGTTTGAAGCTACTGACTGAATGAAAGGAGCTGGCATCTCACTCTCTTTGAATCTTCTTTATCATGCTAAGAGGAGCAGGAAAAAGCAAAAAATTTCAGAATTGCACCTTGCAATGCGGAGAAATTACTGTTTGTGCATTTACAATATTCATTGATTTTTGCCATTGAAAAACGTCCAGAAATGATTGAAGCTACTGACTGAATGAAAGGAGCTGGCATCTCAATCTCTTTGAATCTTCTTTATCATGCTAAGAGGAGCAGGAAAAAGCAAAAAATTTCAGAATTGCACCTTACAATGCGGAGAAATTACAGTTTGTGCATTTACAATATTCATTGATTTTTGCCATTGAAAAACGTCCAGAAATGATTGAAGCTACTGACTGAATGAAAGGAGCTGGCATCTCACTCTCTTTGAATCTTCTTTATCATGCTAAGAGGAGCAGGAAAAAGCAAAAAATTTCAGAATTGCACCTTGCAATGCGGAGAAATTACTGTTTGTGCATTTACAATATTCATTGATTTTTGCCATTGAAAAACGTCCAGAAATGATTGAAGCTACTGACTGAATGAAAGGAGCTGGCATCTCACTCTCTTTGAATCTTCTTTATCATGCTAAGAGGAGCAGGAAAAAGCAAAAAATTTCAGAATTGCACCTTGCAATGCGGAGAAATTACTGTTTGTGCATTTACAATATTCATTGATTTTTGCCATTGAAAAACATCATGTTATTCATATACCAGAAATGTTTGAAGCTACTGACTGAATGAAAGGAGCTGGCATCTCACTCTCTTTGAATCTTCTTTATCATGCTAAGAGGAGCAGGAAAAAGCAAAAAATTTCAGAATTGCACCTTGCAATGCGGAGAAATTACTGTTTGTGCAATTACAATATTCATTGATTTTTGCCATTGAAAAACGTCCAGAAATGATTGAAGCTACTGACTGAATGAAAGGAGCTGGCATCTCACTCTCTATGAATCTTCTTTATCATGCTAAGAGGAGCAGGAAAAGCAAAAAATTTCAGAATTGCACCTTGCAATGCGAAGAAATTACAGTTTGTGCATTTACAATATTCATTGACTTTTGCCATTGAAAAACATCCAGAAATGATTGAAGCTACTGACTGAATGAAAGGAGCTGGCATCTCACTCTCTTTGAATCTTCTTTATCATGCTAAGAGGAGCAGGAAAAAGCAAAAAATTTCAGAATTGCACCTTGCAATGCGGAGAAATTACTGTTTGTGCATTTACAATATTCATTGATTTTTGCCATTGAAAAACGTCCAGAAATGATTGAAGCTACTGACTGAATGAAAGGAGCTGGCATCTCACTCTCTTTGAATCTTCTTTATCATGCTAAGAGGAGCAGGAAAAAGCAAAAAATTTCAGAATTGCGCCTTGCAATGCGGAGAAATTACTGTTTGTGCATTTACAAAATTCATTGATTTTTGCCATTGAAAAACATCATGGTATTCATTTACCAGAAATGATTGAAGCTACTGACTGAATGAAAGGAGCTGGCATCTCACTCTCTTTGAATATTCTTTATCATGCTAAGAGGAGCAGGAAAAAGCAAAACATTTCAGAATTGCACCTTGCAATGCGAAGAAATTACTGTTTGTGCATTTACAATATTCATTGATTTTTGCCATTGAAAAACGTCCAGAAATGATTGAAGCTACTGACTGAATGAAAGTAGCTGGCATCTCACTCTCTTTGAATCTTCTTTATCATGCTAAGAGGAGCAGGAAAAAGCAAAAAATTTCAGACTTGCACCTTGCAATGCGGAGAAATTACTGTTTGTGCATTTACAATATTCATTGATTTTTGCCATTGAAAAACATCATGTTATTCATATACCAGAAATGTTTGAAGCTACTGACTGAATGAAAGGAGCTGGCATCTCACTCTCTTTGAATCTTCTTTATCATGCTAAGAGGAGCAGGAAAAAGCAAAAAATTTCAGAATTGCACCTTGCAATGCGGAGAAATTACTGTTTGTGCATTTACAATATTCATTGATTTTTGCCATTGAAAAACGTCCAGAAATGATTGAAGCTACTGACTGAATGAAAGGAGCTGGCATCTCACTCTCTTTGAATCTTCTTTATCATGCTAAGAGGAGCAGGAAAAAGCAAAAAATTTCAGAATTGCACCTTACAATGCGGAGAAATTACAGTTTGTGCATTTACAATATTCATTGATTTTTGCCATTGAAAAACGTCTAGAAATGATTGAAGCTACTGACTGAATGAAAGGAGCTGGCATCTCACTCTCTTTGAATCTTCTTTATCAAGTTAAGAGGAGCAGGAAAAAGCAAAAAATTTCAGAATTGCACCTTGCAATGCGGAGAAATTACTCTTTGTGCATTTACAATATTCATTGATTTTTGCCATTGAAAAACATGTTATTCATATACCAGAAATGTTTGAAGCTACTGACTGAATGAAAGGAGCTGGAACCTCACTCTCTTTGAATCTTCTTTATCATGCTAAGAGGAGCAGGAAAAAGCAAAAAATTTCAGAATTGCACCTTGCAATGCGGAGAAATTACTGTTTGTACATTTACAATATTCATTGATTTTTGCCATTGAAAAACGTCCAGAAATGATTGAAGCTACTGACTGAATGAAAGGAGCTGGCATCTCACTCACTTTGAATCTTCTTTATCATGCTAAGAGGAGCAGGAAAAAGCAAAAAATTTCAGAATTGCACCTTGCAATGCGGAGAAATTACTGTTTGTGCATTTACAAAATTCATTGATTTTTGCCATTGAAAAACATCATGTTATTCATTTACCAGAAATGATTGAAGCTACTGACTGAATGAAAGGAGCTGGCATCTCACTCTCTTTGAATCTTCTTTATCATGCTAAGAGGAGCAGGAAAAAGCAAAAAATTTCAGAATTGCACCTTGCAATGCGGAGAAATTACTGTTTGTGCATTTACAATATTCATTGATTTTTGCCATTGAAAAACGTCCAGAAATGATTGAAGCTACTGACTGAATGAAAGGAGCTGGCATCTCACTCTCTTTGAATCTTCTTTATCATGCTAAGAGGAGCGGGAAAAAGCAAAAAATTTCAGAATTGCACCTTGCAATGCGGAGAAATTACTGTTTGTGCATTTACAATATTCATTGATTTTTACCATTGAAAAACGTCCAGAAATGATTGAAGCTACTGACTGAATGAAAGTAGCTGGCATCTCACTCTCTTTGAATCTTCTTTATCATGCTAAGAGGAGCAGGAAAAAGCAAAAAATTTCAGACTTGCACCTTGCAATGCGGAGAAATTACTGTTTGTGCATTTACAATATTCATTGATTTTTGCCATTGAAAAACATCATGTTATTCATATACCAGAAATGTTTGAAGCTACTGACTGAATGAAAGGAGCTGGCATCTCACTCTCTTTGAATCTTCTTTATCATGCTAAGAGGAGCAGGAAAAAGCAAAAAATTTCAGAATTGCACCTTGCAATGCGGAGAAATTACTGTTTGTGCATTTACAATATTCATTGATTTTTGCCATTGAAAAACATCATGTTATTCATATACCAGAAATGTTTGAAGCTACTGACTGAATGAAAGGAGCTGGCATCTCACTCTCTTTGAATCTTCTTTATCATGCTAAGAGGAGCAGGAAAAAGCAAAAAATTTCAGAATTGCACCTTGCAATGCGGAGAAATTACTGTTTGTGCATTTACAATATTCATTGATTTTTGCCATTGAAAAACGTCCAGAAATGATTGAAGCTACTGACTGAATGAAAGGAGCTGGCATCTCACTCTCTTTGAATCTTCTTTATCATGCTAAGAGGAGCAGGAAAAAGCAAAAAATTTCAGAATTGCACCTTACAATGCGGAGAAATTACAGTTTGTGCATTTACAATATTCATTGATTTTTGCCATTGAAAAACGTCCAGAAATGATTGAAGCTACTGACTGAATGAAAGGAGCTGGCATCTCACTCTCTTTGAATCTTCTTTATCATGCTAAGAGGAGCAGGAAAAAGCAAAAAATTTCAGAATTGCACCTTACAATGCGGAGAAATTACAGTTTGTGCATTTACAATATTCATTGATTTTTGCCATTGAAAAACGTCCAGAAATGATTGAAGCTACTGACTGAATGAAAGGAGCTGGCATCTCACTCTCTTTGAATCTTCTTTATCATGCTAAGAGGAGCAGGAAAAAGCAAAAAATTTCAGAATTGCACCTTGCAATGCGGAGAAATTACTGTTTGTGCATTTACAATATTCATTGATTTTTGCCATTGAAAAACGTCCAGAAATGATTGAAGCTACTGACTGAATGAAAGGAGCTGGCATCTCACTCTCTTTGAATTTTCTTTATCATGCTAAGAGGAGCAGGAAAAAGCAAAAAATTTCAGATTTGCACCTTGCAATGCGGAGAAATTACTGTTTGTGCATTTACAATATTCATTGATTTTTGCCATTGAAAAACATGTTATTCATATACCAGAAATGTTTGAAGCTACTGACTGAATGAAAGGAGCTGGCACCTCACTCTCTTTGAATCTTCTTTATCATGCTAAGAGGAGCAGGATAAAGCAAAAAATTTCAGAATTGCACCTTGCAATGCGGAGAAATTACTGTTTGTGCATTTACAATATTCATTGATTTTTGCCATTGAAAAACGTCCAGAAATGATTGAAGCTACTGACTGAATGAAAGGAGCTGGCATCTCACTCTCTTTGAATCTTCTTTATCATGCTAAGAGGAGCTGGAAAAAGCAAAAAATTTCAGAATTGCACCTTGCAATGCGGAGAAATTACTGTTTGTGCATTTACAATATTCATTAATTTTTGCCATTGAAAAACATCATGTTATTCATATACCAGAAATGTTTGAAGCTACTGACTGAATGAAAGGAGCTGGCATCTCACTCTCTTTGAATCTTCTTTATCATGCTAAGAGGAGCAGGAAAAAGCAAAAAATTTCAGAATTGCACCTTGCAATGCGGAGAAATTACTGTTTGTGCATTTACAATATTCATTGATTTTTGCCATTGAAAAACGTCCAGAAATGATTGAAGCTACTGACTGAATGAAAGGAGCTGGCATCTCACTCTCTTTGAATCTTCTTTATCATGCTAAGAGGAGCAGGAAAAAGCAAAAAATTTCAGAATTGCACCTTGCAATGCGGAGAAATTACAGTTTGTGCATTTACAATATTCATTGATTTTTGCCATTGAAAAACGTCCAGAAATGATTGAAGCTACTGACTGAATGAAAGGAGCTGGCATCTCACTCTCTTTGAATCTTCTTTATCATGCTAAGAGGAGCAGGAAAAAGCAAAAAATTTCAGAATTGCTCCTTGCAATGCGGAGAAATTACTGTTTGTGCATTTACAATATTCATTGATTTTTGCCATTGAAAAACATGTTATTCATATACCAGAAATGTTTGAAGCTACTGACTGAATGAAAGGAGCTGGCACCTCACTCTCTTTGAATCTTCTTTATCATGCTAAGAGGAGCAGGAAAAAGCAAAAAATTTCAGAATTGCACCTTGCAATGCGGAGAAATTACTGTTTGTGCATTTACAATATTCATTGATTTTTGCCATTGAAAAACGTCCAGAAATGATTGAAGCTACTGACTGAATGAAAGGAGCTGGCATCTCACTCTCTTTGAATCTTCTTTATCATGCTAAGAGGAGCAGGAAAAAGCAAAAAATTTCAGAATTGCACCTTGCAATGCGGAGAAATTACTGTTTGTGCATTTACAATATTCATTGATTTTTGCCATTGAAAAACATCATGTTATTCATATACCAGAAATGATTGAAGCTACTGACTGAATGAAAGGAGCTGGCATCTCACTCTCTTTGAATCTTCTTTATCATGCTAAGAGGAGCAGGAAAATGTAAAAAATTTCAGAATTGCACCTTGCAATGCGGAGAAATTACTGTTTGTGCATTTACAATATTCAATGATTTTTGCCATTGAAAAACGTCCAGAAATGATTGAAGCTACTGACTGAACGAAAGGAGCTGGCATCTCACTCTCTTTGAATCTTCTTTATCATGCTAAGAGGAGCAGGAAAAAGCAAAAAATTTCAGAATTGCACCTTGCAATGCGGAGAAATTACTGTTTGTGCATTTACAATATTCATTGATTTTTGCCATTGAAAAACATCATGTTATTCATATACCAGAAATGTTTGAAGCTACTGACTGAATGAAAGGAGCTGGCATCTCACTCTCTTTGAATCTTCTTTATCATGCTAAGAGGAGCAGGAAAAAGCAAAAAATTTCAGAATTGCACCTTGCAATGCGGAGAAATTTCTGTTTGTGCATTTACAATATTCATTGATTTTTGCCATTGAAAAACGTCCAGAAATGATTGAAGCTACTGACTGAATGAAAGGAGCTGGCATCTCACTCTCTTTGAATCTTCTTTATCATGCTAAGGGGAGCAGGAAAAAGCAAAAAATTTCAGAATTGCACCTTGCAATGCGGAGAAATTACTGTTTGTGCATTTACAATATTCATTGATTTTTGCCATTGAAAAACGTCCAGAAATGATTGAAGCTACTGACTGAATGAAAGGAGCTGGCATCTCACTCTCTTTGAATCTTCTTTATCATGCTAAGAGGAGCAGGAAAAAGCAAAAAATTTCAGAATTGCACCTTACAATGCGGAGAAATTACAGTTTGTGCATTTACAATATTCATTGATTTTTGCCATTGAAAAACGTCCAGAAATGATTGAAGCTACTGACTGAATGAAAGGAGCTGGCATCTCACTCTCTTTGAATCTTCTTTATCATGCTAAGAGGAGCAGGAAAAAGCAAAAAATTTCAGAATTGCACCTTGCAATGCGGAGAAATTACTGTTTGTGCATTTACAATATTCATTGATTTTTGCCATTGAAAAACGTCCAGAAATGATTGAAGCTACTGACTGAATGAAAGGAGCTGGCATCTCACTCTCTTTGAATCTTCTTTATCATGCTAACAGGAGCAGGAAAAAGCAAAAAATTTCAGAATTGCTCCTTGCAATGCGGAGAAATTACTGTTTGTGCATTTACAATATTCATTGATTTTTGCCATTGAAAAACGTCCAGAAATGATTGAAGCTACTGACTGAATGAAAGGAGCTGGCATCTCACTCTCTTTGAATCTTCTTTATCATGCTAAGAGGAGCAGGAAAAAGCAAAAAATTTCAGAATTGCACCTTGCAATGCGGAGAAATTACTGTTTGTGCATTTACAATATTCATTGATTTTTGCCATTGAAAAACGTCCAGAAATGATTGAAGCTACTGACTGAATGAAAGGAGCTGGCATCTCACTCTCTTTGAATCTTCTTTATCATGCTAAGAGGAGCAGGAAAAAGCAAAAAATTTCAGAATTGCACCTTGCAATGAAGGGAAATAACTGTTTGTGCATTTACAATATTCATTGATTTTTGCCATTGAAAAACGTTATTCATATACCAGAAATGTTTGAAGCTACTGACTGAATGAAAGGAGCTGGCATCTCACTCTCTTTGAATCTTCTTTATCATGCTAAGAGGAGCAGGAATAAGCAAAAAATTTCAGAATTGCACCTTGCAATGCGGAAAAATTACTGTTTGTGCATTTACAATATTCATTGATTTTTGCCATTGAAAAACGTCCAGAAATGATTGAAGCTACTGACTGAATGAAAGGAGCTGGCATCTCACTCTCTTTGAATCTTCTTTATCATGCTAAGAGGAGCAGGAAAAAGCAAAAAATTTCAGAATTGCACCTTGCAATGCGGAGAAATTACTGTTTGTGCATTTACAATATTCATTGATTTTTGCCATTGAAAAACATCATGTTATTCATATACCAGAAATGTTTGAAGCTACTGATTGAATGAAAGGAGCTGGCATCTCACTCTCTTTGAATCTTCTTTATCATGCTAAGAGGAGCAGGAAAAAGCAAAAAATTTCAGAATTGCACCTTGCAATGCGGAGAAATTACTGTTTGTGCATTTACAATATTCATTGATTTTTGCCATTGAAAAACGTCCAGAAATGATTGAAGCTACTGACTGAATGAAAAGAGCTGGCATCTCACTCTCTTTGAATCTTCTTTATCATGCTAAGAGGAGCAGGAAAAAGCAAAAAATTTCAGAATTGCACCTTGCAATGCGGAGAAATTACAGTTTGTGCATTTACAATATTCATTGATTTTTGCCATTGAAAAACGTCCAGAAATGATTGAAGCTACTGACTGAATGAAAGGAGCTGGCATCTCACTCTCTTTGAATCTTCTTTATCATGCTAAGAGGAGCAGGAAAAAGCAAAAAATTTCAGAATTGCTCCTTGCAATGCGGAGAAATTACTGTTTGTGCATTTACAATATTCATTGATTTTTGCCATTGAAAAACATGTTATTCATATACCAGAAATGTTTGAAGCTACTGACTGAATGAAAGGAGCTGGCACCTCACTCTCTTTGAATCTTCTTTATCATGCTAAGAGGAGCAGGAAAAAGCAAAAATTTCAGAATTGCACCTTGCAATGCGGAGAAATTACTGTTTGTGCATTTACAATATTCATTGATTTTTGCCATTGAAAACCGTCCAGAAATGATTGAAGCTACTGACTGAATGAAAGGAGCTGGCATCTCACTCTCTTTGAATCTTCTTTATCATGCTAAGAGGAGCAGGAAAAAGCAAAAAATTTCAGAATTGCACCTTGCAATGCGGAGAAATTACTGTTTGTGCATTTACAATATTCATTGATTTTTGCCATTGAAAAACGTCCAGAAATGATTGAAGCTACTGACTGAATGAAAGGAGCTGGCATCTCACTCTCTTTGAATCTTCTTTATCATGCTAAGAGGAGCAGGAAAAAGCAAAAAATTTCAGAATTGCACCTTGCAATGCGGAGAAATTACTGTTTGTGCATTTACAATATTCATTGATTTTTGCCATTGAAAAACGTCCAGAAATGATTGAAGCTACTGACTGAATGAAAGGAGCTGGCATCTCACTCTCTTTGAATCTTCTTTATCATGCTAAGAGGAGCAGGAAAAAGCAAAAAATTTCAGAATTGCACCTTGCAATGCGGAGAAATAACTGTTTGTGCATTTACAATATTCATTGATTTTTGCCATTGAAAAACGTTATTCATATACCAGAAATGTTTGAAGCTACTGACTGAATGAAAGGAGCTGGCACCTCACTCTCTTTGAATCTTCTTTATCATGCTAAGAGGAGCAGGAATAAGCAAAAAATTTCAGAATTGCCCCTTGCAATGCGGAAAAATTACTGTTTGTGCATTTACAATATTCATTGATTTTTGCCATTGAAAAACGTCCAGAAATGATTGAAGCTACTGACTGAATGAAAGGAGCTGGCATCTCACTCTCTTTGAATCTTCTTTATCATGCTAAGAGGAGCAGGAAAAAGCAAAAAATTTCAGAATTGCACCTTGCAATGCGGAGAAATTACTGTTTGTGCATTTACAATATTCATTGATTTTTGCCATTGAAAAACGTCCAGAAATGATTGAAGCTACTGACTGATTGAAAGGAGCTGGCATCTCACTCTCTTTGAATCTTCTTTATCATGCTAAGAGGAGCAGGAAAAAGCAAAAAATTTCAGAATTGCGCCTTGCAATGCGGAGAAATTACTGTTTGTGCATTTACAAAATTCATTGATTTTTGCCATTGAAAAACATCATGTTATTCATTTACCAGAAATGATTGAAGCTACTGACTGAATGTAAGGAGCTGGCATCTCACTCTCTTTGAATCTTCTTTATCATGCTAAGAGGAGCAGGAAAAAGCAAAAAATTTCAGAATTGCACCTTGCAATGTGGAGAAATTACTGTTTGTGCATTTACAATATTCGTTGATTTTTGCCATTGAAAAACGTCCAGAAATGATTGAAGCTACTGACTGAATGAAAGGAGCTGGCATCTCACTCTCTTTGAATCTTCTTTATCATGCTAAGAGGAGCAGGAAAAAGCAAAAAATTTCAGAATTGCACCTTGCAATGCGGAGAAATTACTGTTTGTGCATTTACAATATTCATTGATTTTTGCCATTGAAAAACATCATGTTATTCATATACCAGAAATGATTGAAGCTACTGACTGAATGAAAGGAGCTGGCATCTCACTCTCTTTGAATCTTCTTTATCATGCTAAGAGGAGCAGGAAAAAGTAAAAAATTTCAGAATTGCACCTTGCAATGCGGAGAAATTACTGTTTGTGCATTTACAATATTCAATGATTTTTGCCATTGAAAAACGTCCAGAAATGATTGAAGCTACTGACTGAACGAAAGGAGCTGGCGTCTCACTCTCTTTGAATATTCTTTATCATGCTAAGAGGAGCAGGAAAAAGCAAAAAAATTCAGAATTGCACCTTGCAATGCGGAGAAATTACTGTTTGTGCATTTACAATATTCATTGATTTTTGCCATTGAAAAACATCATGTTATTCATATACCAGAAATGTTTGAAGCTACTGACTGAATGAAAGGAGCTGGCATCTCACTCTCTTTGAATCTTTTTTATCATGCTAAGAGGAGCAGGAAAAAGCAAAAAATTTCAGAATTGCACCTTGCAATGCGGAGAAATTACTGTTTGTGCATTTACAATATTCATTGATTTTTGCCATTGAAAAACGTCCAGAAATGATTGAAGCTACTGACTGAATGAAAGGAGCTGGCATCTCACTCTCTTTGAATCTTCTTTATCATGCTAAGAGGAGCAGGAAAAAGCAAAAAATTTCAGAATTGCACCTTGCAATGCGGAGAAATTACTGTTTGTGCATTTACAATATTCATTGATTTTTGCCATTGAAAAACGTCCAGAAATGATTGAAGCTACTGACTGAATGAAAGGAGCTGGCATCTCACTCTCTTTGAATCTTCTTTATCATGCTAAGAGGAGCAGGAAAAAGCAAAAAATTTCAGAATTGCACCTTGCAATGCGGAGAAATTACTGTTTGTGCATTTACAATATTCATTGATTTTTGCCTTTGAAAAACATCATGTTATTCATATACCAGAAATGATTGAAGCTACTGACTGAATGAAAGGAGCTGGCATCTCACTCTCTTTGAATCTTCTTTATCATGCTAAGAGGAGCAGGAAAAAGCAAAAAATTTCAGAATTGCACCTTGCAATGCGGAGAAATTACTGTTTGTGCATTTACAATATTCATTGATTTTTGCAATTGAAAAACGTCCAGAAATGATTGAAGCTACTGACTGAATGAAAGGAGCTGGCTTCTCACTCTCTTTGAATCTTCTTTATCATGCTAAGAGGAGCAGGAAAAAGCAAAAAATTTCAGAATTGCACCTTGCAATGCGGAGAAATTACTGTTTGTGCATTTACAATATTCATTGATTTTTGCCATTGAAAAACGTCCAGAAATGATTGAAGCTACTGACTGAATGAAAGGAGCTGGCATCTCACTCTCTTTGAATCTTGTTTATCATGCTAAGAGGAGCAGGAAAAAGCAAAAAATTTCAGAATTGCACCTTGCAATGCGGAGAAATTACTGTTTGTGCATTTAGAATATTCATTGATTTTTGCCATTGAAAAACGTCCAGAAATGATTGAAGCTACTGACTGAATGAAAGGAGCTGGCATCTCACTCTCTTTGAATCTTCTTTATCATGCTAAGAGGAGCAGGAAAAAGCAAAAAATCTCAGAATTGCACCTTGCAATGCGGAGAAATTACTGTTTGTGCATTTACAATATTCATTGATTTTTGCCATTGAAAAACATCATGTTATTCATATACCAGAAATGATTGAAGCTACTGACTGAATCAAAGGAGCTGGCATCTCACTCTCTTTGAATCTTCTTTATCATGCTAAGAGGAGCAGGAAAAAGTAAAAAATTTCAGAATTGCACCTTGCAATGCGGAGAAATTACTGTTTGTGCATTTACAATATTCAATGATTTTTGCCATTGAAAAACGTCCAGAAATGATTGAAGCTACTGACTGAATGAAAGGAGCTGGCATCTCACTCTCTTTGAATCTTCTTTATCATGCTAAGAGGAGCAGGATAAAGCAAAAAATTTCAGAATTGCACCTTGCAATGCGGAGAAATTACTGTTTGTGCATTTACAATATTCATTGATTTTTGCCATTGAAAAACATCATGTTATTCATATACCAGAAATGTTTGAAGCTACTGACTGAATGAAAGGAGCTGGCATCTCACTCTCCTTGAATCTTCTTTATCATGCTAAGAGGAGCAGGAAAAAGCAAAAAATTTCAGAATTGCACCTTGCAATGCGGAGAAATTACTGTTTGTGCATTTACAATATTCATTGATTTTTGCCATTGAAAAACATCATGTTATTCATATACCAGAAATGTTTGAAGCTACTGACTGAATGAAAGGAGCTGGCATCTCACTCTCTTTGAATCTTCTTTATCATGCTAAGAGGAGCAGGAAAAAGCAAAAAATTTCAGAATTGCACCTTGCAATGCGGAGAAATTACTGTTTGTGCATTTACAATATTCATTGATTTTTGCCATTGAAAAACATCACGTTATTCATATACCAGAAATGATTGAAGCTACTGACTGAATGAAAGGAGCTGGCATCTCACTCTCTTTGAATCTTCTTTATCATGCTAAGAGGAGCAGGAAAAAGCAAAAAATTTCAGAGTTGCACCTTGCAATGCGGAGAAATTACTGTTTGTGCATTTACAATATTCATTGATTTTTGCAATTGAAAAACGTCCAGAAATGATTGAAGCTACTGACTGAATGAAAGGAGCTGGCATCTCACTCTCTTTGAATCTTCTTTATCATGCTAAGAGGAGCAGGAAAAAGCAAAAAATTTCAGAATTGCACCTTGCAATGCGGAGAAATTACTGTTTGTGCATTTACAATATTCATTGATTTTTGCCATTGAAAAACATCATGTTATTCATATACCAGGAATGTTTGAAGCTACTGACTGAATGAAAGGAGCTGGCATCTCACTCTCTTTGAATCTTTTTTATCATGCTAAGAGGAGCAGGAAAAAGCAAAAAATTTCAGAATTGCACCTTGCAATGCGGAGAAATTACTGTTTGTGCATTTACAATATTCATTGATTTTTGCCATTGAAAAACGTCCAGAAATGATTGAAGCTACTGACTGAATGAAAGGAGCTGGCATCTCACTCTCTTTGAATCTTCTTTATCATGCTAAGAGGAGCAGGAAAAAGCAAAAAATTTCAGAATTGCACCTTGCAATGCGGAGAAATTACTCTTTGTGCATTTACAATATTCATTGATTTTTGCCATTGAAAAACGTCCAGAAATGATTGAAGCTACTGACTGAATGAAAGGAGCTGGCATCTCACTCTCTTTGAATCTTCTTTATCATGCTAAGAGGAGCAGGAAAAAGCAAAAAATTTCAGAATTGCACCTTGCAATGCGGAGAAATTACTGTTTGTGCATTTACAATATTCATTGATTTTTGCCTTTGAAAAACATCATGTTATTCATATACCAGAAATGATTGAAGCTACTGACTGAATGAAAGGAGCTGGCATCTCACTCTCTTTGAATCTTCTTTATCATGCTAAGAGGAGCAGGAAAAAGCAAAAAATTTCAGAATTGCACCTTGCAATGCGGAGAAATTACTGTTTGTGCATTTACAATATTCATTGATTTTTGCAATTGAAAAACGTCCAGAAATGATTGAAGCTACTGACTGAATGAAAGGAGCTGGCTTCTCACTCTCTTTGAATCTTCTTTATCATGCTAAGAGGAGCAGGAAAAAGCAAAAAATTTCAGAATTGCACCTTGCAATGCGGAGAAATTACTGTTTGTGCATTTACAATATTCATTGATTTTTGCCATTGAAAAACGTCCAGAAATGATTGAAGCTACTGACTGAATGAAAGGAGCTGGCATCTCACTCTCTTTGAATCTTGTTTATCATGCTAAGAGGAGCAGGAAAAAGCAAAAAATTTCAGAATTGCACCTTGCAATGCGGAGAAATTACTGTTTGTGCATTTAGAATATTCATTGATTTTTGCCATTGAAAAACGTCCAGAAATGATTGAAGCTACTGACTGAATGAAAGGAGCTGGCATCTCACTCTCTTTGAATCTTCTTTATCATGCTAAGAGGAGCAGGAAAAAGCAAAAAATCTCAGAATTGCACCTTGCAATGCGGAGAAATTACTGTTTGTGCATTTACAATATTCATTGATTTTTGCCATTGAAAAACATCATGTTATTCATATACCAGAAATGATTGAAGCTACTGACTGAATCAAAGGAGCTGGCATCTCACTCTCTTTGAATCTTCTTTATCATGCTAAGAGGAGCAGGAAAAAGTAAAAAATTTCAGAATTGCACCTTGCAATGCGGAGAAATTACTGTTTGTGCATTTACAATATTCAATGATTTTTGCCATTGAAAAACGTCCAGAAATGATTGAAGCTACTGACTGAATGAAAGGAGCTGGCATCTCACTCTCTTTGAATCTTCTTTATCATGCTAAGAGGAGCAGGATAAAGCAAAAAATTTCAGAATTGCACCTTGCAATGCGGAGAAATTACTGTTTGTGCATTTACAATATTCATTGATTTTTGCCATTGAAAAACATCATGTTATTCATATACCAGAAATGTTTGAAGCTACTGACTGAATGAAAGGAGCTGGCATCTCACTCTCCTTGAATCTTCTTTATCATGCTAAGAGGAGCAGGAAAAAGCAAAAAATTTCAGAATTGCACCTTGCAATGCGGAGAAATTACTGTTTGTGCATTTACAATATTCATTGATTTTTGCCATTGAAAAACATCATGTTATTCATATACCAGAAATGTTTGAAGCTACTGACTGAATGAAAGGAGCTGGCATCTCACTCTCTTTGAATCTTCTTTATCATGCTAAGAGGAGCAGGAAAAAGCAAAAAATTTCAGAATTGCACCTTGCAATGCGGAGAAATTACTGTTTGTGCATTTACAATATTCATTGATTTTTGCCATTGAAAAACATCACGTTATTCATATACCAGAAATGATTGAAGCTACTGACTGAATGAAAGGAGCTGGCATCTCACTCTCTTTGAATCTTCTTTATCATGCTAAGAGGAGCAGGAAAAAGCAAAAAATTTCAGAGTTGCACCTTGCAATGCGGAGAAATTACTGTTTGTGCATTTACAATATTCATTGATTTTTGCAATTGAAAAACGTCCAGAAATGATTGAAGCTACTGACTGAATGAAAGGAGCTGGCATCTCACTCTCTTTGAATCTTCTTTATCATGCTAAGAGGAGCAGGAAAAAGCAAAAAATTTCAGAATTGCACCTTGCAATGCGGAGAAATTACTGTTTGTGCATTTACAATATTCATTGATTTTTGCCATTGAAAAACATCATGTTATTCATATACCAGGAATGTTTGAAGCTACTGACTGAATGAAAGGAGCTGGCATCTCACTCTCTTTGAATCTTCTTTATCATGCTAAGAGGAGCAGGAAAAAGCAAAAAATTTCAGAATTGCACCTTGCAATGCGGAGAAATTACTGTTTGTGCATTTACAATATTCATTGATTTTTGCCATTGAAAAACGTCCAGAAATGATTGAAGCTACTGACTGAATGAAAGGAGCTGGCATCTCACTCTCTTTTAATCTTGTTTATCATGCTAAGAGGAGCAGGAAAAAGCAAAAAATTTCAGAATTGCACCTTGCAATGCGGAGAAATTACTGTTTGTGCATTTACAATATTCATTGATTTTTGCCATTGAAAAACGTCCAGAAATGATTGAAGCTACTGGCTGAATGAAAGGAGCTGGCATCTCACTCTCTTTGAATCTTCTTTATCATGCTAAGAGGAGCAGGAAAAAGCAAAAAATTTCAGAATTGCACCTTGCAATGCGGAGAAATTACTGTTTGTGCATTTACAATATTCATTGATTTTTGCCATTGAAAAACATCATGTTATTCATATACCAGAAATGATTGAAGCTACTGACTGAATGAAAGGAGCTGGCATCTCACTCTCTTTGAATCTTCTTTATCATGCTAAGAGGAGCAGGAAAAAGTAAAAAATTTCAGAATTGCACCTTGCAATGCGGAGAAATTACTGTTTGTGCATTTACAATATTCAATGATTTTTGCCATTGAAAAACGTCCAGAAATGATTGAAGCTACTGACTGAATGAAAGGAGCTGGCATCTCACTCTCTTTGAATCTTCTTTATCATGCTAAGAGGAGCAGGAAAAAGCAAAAAATTTCAGAATTGCACCTTGCAATGCGGAGAAATTACTGTTTGTGCATTTACAATATTCATTGATTTTTGCCATTGAAAAACATCATGTTATTCATATACCAGAAATGATTGAAGCTACTGACTGAATGAAAGGAGCTGGCATCTCACTCTCTTTGAATCTTCTTTATCATGCTAAGAGGAGCAGGAAAAAGTAAAAAATTTCAGAATTGCACCTTGCAATGCGGAGAAATTACTGTTTGTGCATTTACAATATTCAATGATTTTTGCCTTTGAAAAACGTCCAGAAATGATTGAAGCTACTGACTGAACGAAAGGAGCTGGCATCTCACTCTCTTTGAATCTTCTTTATCATGCTAAGAGGAGCAGGAAAAAGCAAAAAATTTCAGAATTGCACCTTGCAATGCGGAGAAATTACTGTTTGTGCATTTACAATATTCATTGATTTTTGCCATTGAAAAACATCATGTTATTCATATACCAGAAATGATTGATGCTACTGACTGAATGAAAGGAGCTGGCATCTCACTCTCTTTGAATCTTCTTTATCATGCTAAGAGGAGCAGGAAAAAGCAAAAAATTTCAGAATTGCACCTTGCAATGCGGAGAAATTACTGTTTGTGCATTTACAATATTCATTGATTTTTGCCATTGAAAAACATCATGTTATTCATATACTAGAAATGTTTGAAGCTACTGACTGAATGAAAGGAGCTGGCATCTCACTCTCTTTGAATCTTCTTTATCATGCTAAGAGGAGCAGGAAAAAGCAAAAAATTTCAGAATTGCACCTTGCAATGCGGAGAAATTACTGTTTGTGCATTTACAATATTCATTGATTTTTGCAATTGAAAAACGTCCAGAAATGATTGAAGCTACTGACTGAATGAAAGGAGCTGGCATCTCACTCTCTTTGAATCTTCTTTATCATGCTAAGAGGAGCAGGAAAAAGCAAAAAATTTCAGAATTGCACCTTGCAATGCGGAGAAATTACTGTTTGTGCATTTACAATATTCATTGATTTTTGCCATTGAAAAACATTATGTTATTCATATACCAGGAATGTTTGAAGCTACTGACTGAATGAAAGGAGCTGGCATCTCACTCTCTTTGAATCTTCTTTATCATGCTAAGAGGAGCAGGAAAAAGTAAAAAATTTCAGAATTGCACCTTGCAATGCGGAGAAATTACTGTTTGTGCATTTACAATATTCATTGATTTTTGCCATTGAAAAACGTCCAGAAATGATTGAAGCTACTGACTGAATGAAAGGAGCTGGCATCTCACTCTCTTTGAATCTTGTTTATCATGCTAAGAGGAGCAGGAAAAAGCAAAAAATTTCAGAATTGCACCTTGCAATGCGAAGAAATTACTGTTTGTGCATTTACAATATTCATTGATGTTTGCCATTGAAAAACGTCCAGAAATGATTGAAGCTACTGACTGAATGAAAGGAGCTGGCATCTCACTTTCTTTGAATCTTCTTTATTATGCTAAGAGGAGCAGGAAAAAGCAAAAAATTTCAGAATTGCACCTTGCAATGCGGAGAAATTACTGTTTGTGCATTTACAATATTCATTGATTTTTGCCATTGAAAAACATCATGTTATTCATATACCAGAAATGATTGAAGCTACTGACTGAATGAAAGGAGCTGGCATCTCACTCTCTTTGAATCTTCTTTATCATGCTAAGAGGAGCAGGAAAAAGTAAAAAATTTCAGAATTGCACCTTGCAATGCGGAGAAATTACTGTTTGTGCATTTACAATATTCAATGATTTTTGCCATTGAAAAACGTCCAGAAATGATTGAAGCTACTGACTGAATGAAAGGAGCTGGCATCTCACTCTCTGTGAATCTTCTTTATCATGCTAAGAGGAGCAGGAAAAAGCAAAAAACTTCAGAATTGCACCTTGCAATGCGGAGAAATTACTGTTTGTGCATTTACAATATTCATTGATTTTTGCCATTGAAAAACATCATGTTATTCATACACCAGAAATGATTGAAGCTACTGACTGAATGAAAGGAGCTGGCATCTCACTCTCTTTGAATCTTCTTTATCATGCTAAGAGGAGCAGGAAAAAGTAAAAAATTTCAGAATTGCACCTTGCAATGCGGAGAAATTACTGTTTGTGCATTTACAATATTCAATGATTTTTGCCTTTGAAAAACGTCCAGAAATGATTGAAGCTACTGACTGAACGAAAGGAGCTGGCATCTCACTCTCTTTGAATCTTCTTTATCATGCTAAGAGGAGCAGGAAAAAGCAAAAAATTTCAGAATTGCACCTTGCAATGCGGAGAAATTACTGTTTGTGCATTTACAATATTCATTGATTTTTGCCATTGAAAAACATCATGTTATTAATATACCAGAAATGTTTGAAGCTACTGACTGAATGAAAGGAGCTGGCATCTCACTCTCTTTGAATCTTCTTTATCATGCTAAGAGGAGCAGGAAAAAGTAAAAAATTTCAGAATTGCACCTTGCAATGCGGAGAAATTACTGTTTGTGCATTTACAATATTCATTGATTTTTGCCATTGAAAAACGTCCAGAAATGATTGAAGCTACTGACTGAATGAAAGGAGCTGGCATCTCACTCTCTTTGAATCTTGTTTATCATGCTAAGAGGAGCAGGAAAAAGCAAAAAATTTCAGAATTGCACCTTGCAATGCGAAGAAATTACTGTTTGTGCATTTACAATATTCATTGATGTTTGCCATTGAAAAACGTCCAGAAATGATTGAAGCTACTGACTGAATGAAAGGAGCTGGCATCTCACTTTCTTTGAATCTTCTTTATTATGCTAAGAGGAGCAGGAAAAAGCAAAAAATTTCAGAATTGCACCTTGCAATGCGGAGAAATTACTGTTTGTGCATTTACAATATTCATTGATTTTTGCCATTGAAAAACATCATGTTATTCATATACCAGAAATGATTGAAGCTACTGACTGAATGAAAGGAGCTGGCATCTCACTCTCTTTGAATCTTCTTTATCATGCTAAGAGGAGCAGGAAAAAGTAAAAAATTTCAGAATTGCACCTTGCAATGCGGAGAAATTACTGTTTGTGCATTTACAATATTCAATGATTTTTGCCATTGAAAAACGTCCAGAAATGATTGAAGCTACTGACTGAATGAAAGGAGCTGGCATCTCACTCTCTGTGAATCTTCTTTATCATGCTAAGAGGAGCAGGAAAAAGCAAAAAACTTCAGAATTGCACCTTGCAATGCGGAGAAATTACTGTTTGTGCATTTACAATATTCATTGATTTTTGCCATTGAAAAACATCATGTTATTCATATACCAGAAATGATTGAAGCTACTGACTGAATGAAAGGAGCTGGCATCTCACTCTCTTTGAATCTTCTTTATCATGCTAAGAGGAGCAGGAAAAAGTAAAAAATTTCAGAATTGCACCTTGCAATGCGGAGAAATTACTGTTTGTGCATTTACAATATTCAATGATTTTTGCCTTTGAAAAACGTCCAGAAATGATTGAAGCTACTGACTGAACGAAAGGAGCTGGCATCTCACTCTCTTTGAATCTTCTTTATCATGCTAAGAGGAGCAGGAAAAAGCAAAAAATTTCAGAATTGCACCTTGCAATGCGGAGAAATTACTGTTTGTGCATTTACAATATTCATTGATTTTTGCCATTGAAAAACATCATGTTATTCATATACCAGAAATGTTTGAAGCTACTGACTGAATGAAAGGAGCTGGCATCTCACTCTCTTTGAATCTTCTTTATCATGCTAAGAGGAGCAGGAAAAAGCAAAAAATTTCAGAATTGCACCTTGCAATGCGGAGAAATTACTGTTTGTGCATTTACAATATTCATTGATTTTTGCCATTGAAAAACGTCCAGAAATGATTGAAGCTACTGACTGAATGAAAGGAGCTGGCATCTCACTCTCTTTGAATCGTCTTTATCATGCTAAGAGGAGCAGGAAAAAGCAAAAAATTTCAGAATTGCACCTTGCAATGCGGAGAAATTACTGTTTGTGCATTTACAATATTCATTGATTTTTGCCATTGAAAAACATCATGTTATTCATATACCAGAAATGTTTGAAGCTACTGACTGAATGAAAGGAGCTGGCATCTCACTCTCTTTGAATCTTCTTTATCATGCTAAGAGGAGCAGGAAAAAGCAAAAAATTTCAGAATTGCACCTTGCAATGCGGAGAAATTACTGTTTGTGCATTTACAATATTCATTGATTTTTGCCATTGAAAAACATCATGTTATTCATATACCAGAAATGTTTGAAGCTGCTGACTGAATGAAAGGAGCTGGCATCTCACTCTCTTTGAATCTTCTTTATCATGCTTGGATTAGCAGGAAAAAGCAAAAAATTTCAGAATTGCACCTTGCAATGTGGAGATATTACTGTTTGTGCATTTACAATATTCATTGATTTTTGCCATTGAAAAACATGTTTTTCATATACCAGAAATGTTTGAAGCTACTGACTGAATGAAAGGAGCTGGCATCTCACTCTCTTTGAATCTTCTTTATCATGCTAGGATTAACAGGAAAAAGCAAAAAATTTCAGAATTGCACCTTGCAATGTGGAGATATTACTGTTTGTGCATTTACAATATTCATTGATTTTTGCCATTGAAAAACGTCCAGAAATGATTGAAGCTACTGACTGAATGAAAGCAGCTGGCATCTCACTGAATTTTCTTTATCATGCTAAGAGGAGCAGGAAAAAGCAAAAAATTTCAGAATTGCACCTTGCAATGCGGAGAAATTACTGTTTGTGCATTTACAATATTCATTGATTTTTGCCATTGAAAAACGTCCAGAAATGATTGAAGCTACTGACTGAATGAAAGGAGCTGGCATCTCACTCTCTTTGAATCGTCTTTATCATGCTAAGAGGAGCAGGAAAAAGCAAAAAATTTCAGAATTGCACATTGCAATGCGGAGAAATTACTGTTTGTGCATTTACAATATTCATTGATTTTTGCCATTGAAAAACATCATGTTATTCATATACCAGAAATGTTTGAAGCTACTGACTGAATGAAAGGAGCTGGCATCTCACTCTCTTTGAATCTTCTTTATCATGCTAAGAGGAGCAGGAAAAAGCAAAAAATTTCAGAATTGCACCTTGAAATGCGGAGAAATTACTGTTTGTGCATTTACAATATTCATTGATTTTTGCCATTGAAAAACATCATGTTATTCATATACCAGAAATGTTTGAAGCTACTGACTGAATGAAAGGAGCTGGCATCTCACTCTCTTTGAATCTTCTTTATCATGCTAAGAGGAGCAGGAAAAAGTAAAAAATTTCAGAATTGCACCTTGCAATGCGGAGAAATTACTGTTTGTGCATTTACAATATTCATTGATTTTTGCCATTGAAAAACGTCCAGAAATGATTGAAGCTACTGACTGAATGAAAGGAGCTGGCATCTCACTCTCTTTGAATCTTGTTTATCATGCTAAGAGGAGCAGGAAAAAGCAAAAAATTTCAGAATTGCACCTTGCAATGCGAAGAAATTACTGTTTGTGCATTTACAATATTCATTGATGTTTGCCATTGAAAAACGTCCAGAAATGATTGAAGCTACTGACTGAATGAAAGGAGCTGGCATCTCACTTTCTTTGAATCTTCTTTATTATGCTAAGAGGAGCAGGAAAAAGCAAAAAATTTCAGAATTGCACCTTGCAATGCGGAGAAATTACTGTTTGTGCATTTACAATATTCATTGATTTTTGCCATTGAAAAACATCATGTTATTCATATACCAGAAATGATTGAAGCTACTGACTGAATGAAAGGAGCTGGCATCTCACTCTCTTTGAATCTTCTTTATCATGCTAAGAGGAGCAGGAAAAAGTAAAAAATTTCAGAATTGCACCTTGCAATGCGGAGAAATTACTGTTTGTGCATTTACAATATTCAATGATTTTTGCCATTGAAAAACGTCCAGAAATGATTGAAGCTACTGACTGAATGAAAGGAGCTGGCATCTCACTCTCTGTGAATCTTCTTTATCATGCTAAGAGGAGCAGGAAAAAGCAAAAAACTTCAGAATTGCACCTTGCAATGCGGAGAAATTACTGTTTGTGCATTTACAATATTCATTGATTTTTGCCATTGAAAAACATCATGTTATTCATATACCAGAAATGATTGAAGCTACTGACTGAATGAAAGGAGCTGGCATCTCACTCTCTTTGAATCTTCTTTATCATGCTAAGAGGAGCAGGAAAAAGTAAAAAATTTCAGAATTGCACCTTGCAATGCGGAGAAATTACTGTTTGTGCATTTACAATATTCAATGATTTTTGCCTTTGAAAAACGTCCAGAAATGATTGAAGCTACTGACTGAACGAAAGGAGCTGGCATCTCACTCTCTTTGAATCTTCTTTATCATGCTAAGAGGAGCAGGAAAAAGCAAAAAATTTCAGAATTGCACCTTGCAATGCGGAGAAATTACTGTTTGTGCATTTACAATATTCATTGATTTTTGCCATTGAAAAACATCATGTTATTCATATACCAGAAATGTTTGAAGCTACTGACTGAATGAAAGGAGCTGGCATCTCACTCTCTTTGAATCTTCTTTATCATGCTAAGAGGAGCAGGAAAAAGCAAAAAATTTCAGAATTGCACCTTGCAATGCGGAGAAATTACTGTTTGTGCATTTACAATATTCATTGATTTTTGCCATTGAAAAACGTCCAGAAATGATTGAAGCTACTGACTGAATGAAAGCAGCTGGCATCTCACTCTGAATTTTCTTTATCATGCTAAGAGGAGCAGGAAAAAGCAAAAAATTTCAGAATTGCACCTTGCAATGCGGAGAAATTACTGTTTGTGCATTTACAATATTCATTGATTTTTGCCATTGAAAAACATCATGTTATTCATATACCAGAAATGTTTGAAGCTACTGACTGAATGAAAGGAGCTGGCATCTCACTCTCTTTGAATCTTCTTTATCATGCTAAGAGGAGCAGGAAAAAGCAAAAAATTTCAGAATTGCACCTTGCAATGCGGAGAAATTACTGTTTGTGCATTTACAATATTCATTGATTTTTGCCATTGAAAAACATCATGTTATTCATATACCAGAAATGTTTGAAGCTGCTGACTGAATGAAAGGAGCTGGCATCTCACTCTCTTTGAATCTTCTTTATCATGCTTGGATTAGCAGGAAAAAGCAAAAAATTTCAGAATTGCACCTTGCAATGTGGAGATATTACTGTTTGTGCATTTACAATATTCATTGATTTTTGCCATTGAAAAACATGTTTTTCATATACCAGAAATGTTTGAAGCTACTGACTGAATGAAAGGAGCTGGCATCTCACTCTCTTTGAATCTTCTTTATCATGCTAGGATTAACAGGAAAAAGCAAAAAATTTCAGAATTGCACCTTGCAATGTGGAGATATTACTGTTTGTGCATTTACAATATTCATTGATTTTTGCCATTGAAAAACGTCCAGAAATGATTGAAGCTACTGACTGAATGAAAGCAGCTGGCATCTCACTGAATTTTCTTTATCATGCTAAGAGGAGCAGGAAAAAGCAAAAAATTTCAGAATTGCACCTTGCAATGCGGAGAAATTACTCTTTGTGCATTTACAATATTCATTGATTTTTGCCATTGAAAAACGTCCAGAAATGATTGAAGCTACTGACTGAATGAAAGGAGCTGGCATCTCACTCTCTTTGAATCGTCTTTATCATGCTAAGAGGAGCAGGAAAAAGCAAAAAATTTCAGAATTGCACATTGCAATGCGGAGAAATTACTGTTTGTGCATTTACAATATTCATTGATTTTTGCCATTGAAAAACATCATGTTATTCATATACCAGAAATGTTTGAAGCTACTGACTGAATGAAAGGAGCTGGCATCTCACTCTCTTTGAATCTTCTTTATCATGCTAAGAGGAGCAGGAAAAAGCAAAAAATTTCAGAATTGCACCTTGCAATGCGGAGAAATTACTGTTTGTGCATTTACAATATTCATTGATTTTTGCCATTGAAAAACATCATGTTATTCATATACCAGAAATGTTTGAAGCTACTGACTGAATGAAAGGAGCTGGCATCTCACTCTCTTTGAATCTTCTTTATCATGCTTGGATTAGCAGGAAAAAGCAAAAAATTTCAGAATTGCACCTTGCAATGTGGAGATATTACTGTTTGTGCATTTACAATATTCATTGATTTTTGCCATTGAAAAACATGTTTTTCATATACCAGAAATGTTTGAAGCTACTGACTGAATGAAAGGAGCTGGCATCTCACTCTCTTTGAATCTTCTTTATCATGCTAGGATTAGCAGGAAAAAGCAAAAAATTTCAGAATTGCACCTTGCAATGTGGAGATATTACTGTTTGTGCATTTACAATATTCATTGATTTTTGCCATTGAAAAACATGTTTTTCATATACCAGAAATGTTTGAAGCTACTGACTGAATGAAAGGAGCTGGCATCTCACTCTCTTTGAATCTTCTTTATCATGCTAGGATTAACAGGAAAAAGCAAAAAATTTCAGAATTGCACCTTGCAATGTGGAGATATTACTGTTTGTGCATTTACAATATTCATTGATTTTTGCCATTGAAAAACGTCCAGAAATGTTTGAAGCTACTGACTGAATGAAAGGAGCTGGCATCTCACTCTCTTTGAATCTTCTTTATCATGCTAGGATTAGCAGGAAAAAGCAAAAAATTTCAGAATTGCACCTTGCAATGTGGAGATATTGCTGTTTGTGCATTTACAATATTCATTGATTTTTGCCATTGAAAAACATGTTTTTCATATACAAGAAATGTTTGAAGCTACTGACTGAATGAAAGGAGCTGGCATCTCACTCTCTTTGAATCTTCTTTATCATGCTAGGATTAGCAGGAAAAAGCAAAAAATTTCAGAATTGCACCTTGCAATGTGGAGATATTACTGTTTGTGCATTTACTATATTCATTGATTTTTGCCATTGAAAAACGTCCAGAAATGTTTGAAGCTACTGACTGAATGAAAGGAGCTGGCATCTCACTCTCTTTGAATCTTCTTTATCATGCTAGGATTAGCAGGAAAAAGCAAAAAATTTCAGAATTGCACCTTGCAATGTGGAGATATTACTGTTTGTGCATTTACAATATTCATTGATTTTTGCCATTGAAAAACATGTTTTTCATATACCAGAAATGTTTGAAGCTACTGACGGAATGAAAGGAGCTGGCATCTCACTCTCTTTGAATCTTCTTTATCATGCTAGGATTAGCAGGAAAAAGCAAAAAATTTCAGAATTGCACCTTGCAATGTGGAGATATTACTGTTTGTGCATTTACAATATTCATTGATTTTTGCCATTGAAAAACATGTTTTTCATATACCAGAAATGTTTGAAGCTACTGACTGAATGAAAGGAGCTGGCATCTCACTGTCTTTGAATCTTCTTTATCATGCTAGGATTAACAGGAAAAAGCAAAAAATTTCAGAATTGCACCTTGCAATGTGGAGATATTACTGTTTGTGCATTTACAATATTCATTGATTTTGCCATTGAAAAACGTCCAGAAATGTTTGAAGCTACTGACTGAATGAAAGGAGCTGGCATCTCACTCTCTTTAAATCTTCTTTATCATGCTAGGATTAGCAGGAAAAAGCAAAAAAATTTCAGAATTGCACCTTGCAATGTGGAGATATTACTGTTTGTGCATTTACAATATTCATTGATTTTTGCCATTGAAAAACATGTTTTTCATATACCAGAAATGTTTGAAGCTACTGACTGAATGAAAGGAGCTGGCATCTCACTCTCTTTGAATCTTCTTTATCATGCTAGGATAAGCAGGAAAAAGCAAAAAATTTCAGAATTGCACCTTGCAATGTGGAGATATTACTGTTTGTGCATTTACAATATTCATTGATTTTTGCCATTGAAAAACATGTTTTTCATATACCAGAAATGTTTGAAGCTACTGACTTGAATGAAAGGAGCTGGCATCTCACTCTCTTTGAATCTTCTTTATCATGCTAGGATTAACAGGAAAAAGCAAAAAATTTCAGAATTGCACCTTGCAATGTGGAGATATTACTGTTTGTGCATTTACAATATTCATTGATTTTTGCCATTGAAAAACGTCCAGAAATGTTTGAAGCTACTGACTGAATGAAAGGAGCTGGTATCTCACTCTCTTTGAATCTTCTTTATCATGCTAGGATTAGCAGGAAAAAGCAAAAAATTTCAGAATTGCACCTTGCAATGTGGAGATATTACTGTTTGTGCATTTACAATATTCATTGATTTTTGCCATTGAAAAACATGTTTTTCATATACAAGAAATGTTTGAAGCTACTGACTGAATGAAAGGAGCTGGCATCTCACTCTCTTTGAATCTTCTTTATCATGCTAGGATTAGCAGGAAAAAGCAAAAAATTTCAGAATTGCACCTTGCAATGTGGAGATATTACTGTTTGTGCATTTACAATATTCATTGATTTTTGCCATTGAAAAACGTCCAGAAATGTTTGAAGCTACTGACTGAATGAAATTAGCTGGCATCTCACTCTCTTTGAATCTTCTTTATCATGCTAGGATTAGCAGGAAAAAGCAAAAAATTTCAGAATTGCACCTTGCAATGTGGAGATATTACTGTTTGTGCATTTACAATATTCATTGATTTTGCCATTGAAAAACGTCCAGAAATGTTTGAAGCTACTGACTGAATGAAAGGAGCTGGCATCTCACTCTCTTTGAATCTTCTTTATCATGCTAGGATTAGCAGGAAAAAGCAAAAAATTTCAGAATTGCACCTTGCAATGTGGAGATATTACTGTTTGTGCATTTACAATATTCATTGATTTTTGCCATTGAAAAACATGTTTTTCATATACCAGAAATGCTTGAAGCTACTGACGGAATGAAAGGAGCTGGCATCTCACTCTCTTTAAATCTTCTTTATCATGCTAGGATTAGCAGGAAAAAGCAAAAAAATTTCAGAATTGCACCTTGCAATGTGGAGATATTACTGTTTGTGCATTTACAATATTCATTGATTTTTGCCATTGAAAAACATGTTTTTCATATACCAGAAATGTTTGAAGCTACTGACTGAATGAAAGGAGCTGGCATCTCACTCTCTTTGAATCTTCTTTATCATGCTAGGATAAGCAGGAAAAAGCAAAAAATTTCAGAATTGCACCTTGCAATGTGGAGATATTACTGTTTGTGCATTTACAATATTCATTGATTTTTGCCATTGAAAAACATGTTTTTCATATACCAGAAATGTTTGAAGCTACTGACTTGAATGAAAGGAGCTGGCATCTCACTCTCTTTGAATCTTCTTTATCATGCTAGGATTAACAGGAAAAAGCAAAAAATTTCAGAATTGCACCTTGCAATGTGGAGATATTACTGTTTGTGCATTTACAATATTCATTGATTTTTGCCATTGAAAAACGTCCAGAAATGTTTGAAGCTACTGACTGAATGAAAGGAGCTGGTATCTCACTCTCTTTGAATCTTCTTTATCATGCTAGGATTAGCAGGAAAAAGCAAAAAATTTCAGAATTGCACCTTGCAATGTGGAGATATTACTGTTTGTGCATTTACAATATTCATTGATTTTTGCCATTGAAAAACATGTTTTTCATATACAAGAAATGTTTGAAGCTACTGACTGAATGAAAGGAGCTGGCATCTCACTCTCTTTGAATCTTCTTTATCATGCTAGGATTAGCAGGAAAAAGCAAAAAATTTCAGAATTGCACCTTGCAATGTGGAGATATTACTGTTTGTGCATTTACAATATTCATTGATTTTTGCCATTGAAAAACGTCCAGAAATGTTTGAAGCTACTGACTGAATGAAATTAGCTGGCATCTCACTCTCTTTGAATCTTCTTTATCATGCTAGGATTAGCAGGAAAAAGCAAAAAATTTCAGAATTGCACCTTGCAATGTGGAGATATTACTGTTTGTGCATTTACAATATTCATTGATTTTGCCATTGAAAAACGTCCAGAAATGTTTGAAGCTACTGACTGAATGAAAGGAGCTGGCATCTCACTCTCTTTGAATCTTCTTTATCATGCTAGGATTAGCAGGAAAAAGCAAAAAATTTCAGAATTGCACCTTGCAATGTGGAGATATTACTGTTTGTGCATTTACAATATTCATTGATTTTTGCCATTGAAAAACATGTTTTTCATATACCAGAAATGCTTGAAGCTACTGACGGAATGAAAGGAGCTGGCATCTCACTCTCTTTGAATCTTCTTTATCATGCTAGGATTAGCAGGAAAAAGCAAAAAATTTCAGAATTGCACCTTGCAATGTGGAGATATTACTGTTTGTGCATTTACAATATTCATTGATTTTTGCCATTGAAAAACATGTTTTTCATATACCAGAAATGTTTGAAGCTACTGACTGAATGAAAGGAGCTGGCATCTCACTGTCTTTGAATCTTCTTTATCATGCTAGGATTAACAGGAAAAAGCAAAAAATTTCAGAATTGCACGCTGCAATGTGGAGATATTACTGTTTGTGCATTTACAATATTCATTGATTTTGCCATTGAAAAACGTCCAGAAATGTTTGAAGCTACTGACTGAATGAAAGGAGCTGGCATCTCACTCTCTTTGAATCTTCTTTATCATGCTAGGATAAGCAGGAAAAAGCAAAAAATTTCAGAATTGCACCTTGCAATGTGGAGATATTACTGTTTGTGCATTTACAATATTCATTGATTTTTGCCATTGAAAAACATGTTTTTCATATACCAGAAATGTTTGAAGCTACTGACGGAATGAAAGGAGCTGGCATCTCACTCTCTTTGAATCTTCTTTATCATGCTAGGATTAGCAGGAAAAAGCAAAAAATTTCAGAATTGCACCTTGCAATGTGGAGATATTACTGTTTGTGCATTTACAATATTCATTGATTTTTGCCATTGAAAAACATGTTTTTCATATACCAGAAATGTTTGAAGCTACTGACTGAATGAAAGGAGCTGGCATCTCACTGTCTTTGAATCTTCTTTATCATGCTAGGATTAACAGGAAAAAGCAAAAAATTTCAGAATTGCACCTTGCAATGTGGAGATATTACTGTTTGTGCATTTACAATATTCATTGATTTTGCCATTGAAAAACGTCCAGAAATGTTTGAAGCTACTGACTGAATGAAAGGAGCTGGCATCTCACTCTCTTTGAATCTTCTTTATCATGCTAGGATTAGCAGGAAAAAGCAAAAAAATTTCAGAATTGCACCCTGCAATGTGGAGATATTACTGTTTGTGCATTTACAATATTCATTGATTTTTGCCATTGAAAAACATGTTTTTCATATACCAGAAATGTTTGAAGCTACTGACTGAATGAAAGGAGCTGGCATCTCACTCTCTTTGAATCTTCTTTATCATGCTAGGATAAGCAGGAAAAAGCAAAAAATTTCAGAATTGCACCTTGCAATGTGGAGATATTACTGTTTGTGCATTTACAATATTCATTGATTTTTGCCATTGAAAAACATGTTTTTCATATACCAGAAATGTTTGAAGCTACTGACTTGAATGAAAGGAGCTGGCATCTCACTCTCTTTGAATCTTCTTTATCATGCTAGGATTAACAGGAAAAAGCAAAAAATTTCAGAATTGCGCCTTGCAATGTGGAGATATTACTGTTTGTGCATTTACAATATTCATTGATTTTTGCCATTGAAAAACGTCCAGAAATGTTTGAAGCTACTGACTGAATGAAAGGAGCTGGTATCTCACTCTCTTTGAATCTTCTTTATCATGCTAGGATTAGCAGGAAAAAGCAAAAAATTTCAGAATTGCACCTTGCAATGTGGAGATATTACTGTTTATGCATTTACAATATTCATTGATTTTTGCCATTGAAAAACATGTTTTTCATATACAAGAAATGTTTGAAGCTACTGACTGAATGAAAGGAGCTGGCATCTCACTCTCTTTGAATCTTCTTTATCATGCTAGGATTAGCAGGAAAAAGCAAAAAATTTCAGAATTGCACCTTGCAATGTGGAGATATTACTGTTTGTGCATTTACAATATTCATTGATTTTTGCCATTGAAAAACGTCCAGAAATGTTTGAAGCTACTGACTGAATGAAATTAGCTGGCATCTCACTCTCTTTGAATCTTCTTTATCATGCTAGGATTAGCAGGAAAAAGCAAAAAATTTCAGAATTGCACCTTGCAATGTGGAGATATTACTGTTTGTGCATTTACAATATTCATTGATTTTTGCCATTGAAAAACATGTTTTTCATATACCAGAAATGTTTGAAGCTACTGACTGAATGAAAGGAGCTGGTATCTCACTCTCTTTGAATCTTCTTTATCATGCTAGGATTAACAGGAAAAAGCAAAAAATTTCAGAATTGCACCTTGCAATGTGGAGATATTACTGTTTGTGCATTTACAATATTCATTGATTTTTGCCATTGAAAAACGTCCAGAAATGTTTGAAGCTACTGACTGAATGAAAGGAGCTGGCATCTCACTCTCTTTGAATCTTCTTTATCATGCTAGGATTAACAGGAAAAAGCTAAAAATTTCAGAATTGCACCTTGCAATGTGGAGATATTACTGTTTGTGCATTTACAATATTCATTGATTTTTGCCATTGAAAAACATGTTTTTCATATACCAGAAATGTTTGAAGCTACTGACTGAATGAAAGGAGCTGGCATCTCACTCTCTTTGAATCTTCTTTATCATGCTAGGATTAGCAGGAAAAAGCAAAAAATTTCAGAATTGCACCTTGCAATGTGGAGATATTACTGTTTGTGCATTTACAATATTCATTGATTTTTGCCATTGAAAAACATGTTTTTCATATACCAGAAATGTTTGAAGCTACTGACTGAATGAAAGGAGCTGGCATCTCACTCTCTTTGAATCTTCTTTATCATGCTAGGATTAGCAGGAAAAAGCAAAAAATTTCAGAATTGCACCTTGCAATGTGGAGATATTACTGTTTGTGCATTTACAATATTCATTGATTTTTGCCATTGAAAAACATGTTTTTCATATACCAGAAATGTTTGAAGCTACTGACTGAATGAAAGGAGCTGGCATCTCACTCTCTTTGAATCTTCTTTATCATGCTAGGATTAGCAGGAAAAAGCAAAAAATTTCAGAATTGCACCTTGCAATGTGGAGATATTACTGTTTGTGCATTTACAATATTCATTGATTTTTGCCATTGAAAAACATGTTTTTCATATACCAGAAATGTTTGAAGCTACTGACTGAATGAAAGGAGCTGGCATCTCACTCTCTTTGAATCTTCTTTATCATGCTAGGATTAACAGGAAAAAACAAAAAATTTCAGAATTGCACCTTGCAATGTGGAGATATTACTGTTTGTGCATTTACAATATTCATTGATTTTTGCCATTGAAAAACATGTTTTTCATATACCAGAAATGTTTGAAGCTACTGACTGAATGAAAGGAGCTGGCATCTCACTCTCTTTGAATCTTCTTTATCATGCTACGATTAACAGGAAAAAGCAAAAAATTTCAGAATTGCACCTTGCAATGTGGAGATATTACTGTTTGTGCATTTACAATATTCATTGATTTTTGCCATTGAAAAACGTCCAGAAATGTTTGAAGCTACTGACTGAATGAAAGGAGCTGGCATCTCACTCTCTTTGAATCTTCTTTATCATGCTAGGATTAGCAGGAAAAAGCAAAAAATTTCAGAATTGCACCTTGCAATGTGGAGATATTACTGTTTGTGCATTTACAATATTCATTGATTTTTGCCATTGAAAAACGTCCAGAAATGTTTGAAGCTACTGACTGAATGAAAGGAGCTGGCATCTCACTCTCTTTGAATCTTCTTTATCATGCTAGGATTAGCAGGAAAAAGCAAAAAATTTCAGAATTGCACCTTGCAATGTGGAGATATTACTGTTTGTGCATTTACAATATTCATTGATTTTTGCCATTGAAAAACATGTTTTTCATATACCAGAAATGTTTGAAGCTACTGACTGAATGAAAGGAGCTGGCATCTCACTCTCTTTGAATCTTCTTTATCATGCTAAGAGGAGCAGGAAAAAGCAAAAAATTTCAGAATTGCACCTTGCAATGCGGAGAAATTACTGTTTGTGCTTTTACAATATTCATTGATTTTTGCCATTGAAAAACATCATGTTATTCATATACCAGAAATGTTTGAAGCTACTGACTGAATGAAAGGAGCTGGCATCTCACTCTCTTTGAATCTTCTTTATCATGCTAAGAGGAGCAGGAAAAAGCAAAAAATTTCAGAATTGCACCTTGCAATGCGGAGAAATTACTGTTTGTGCATTTACAATATTCATTGATTTTTGCCATTGAAAAACGTCCAGAAATGATTGAAGCTACTGACTGAATGAAAGGAGCTGGCATCTCACTCTCTTTGAATCTTCTTTATCATGCTAAGAGGAGCAGGAAAAAGCAAAAAATTTCAGAATTGCACCTTGCAATGCGGAGAAATTACTGTTTGTGCATTTACAATATTCATTGATTTTTGCCATTGAAAAACGTCCAGAAATGATTGAAGCTACTGACTGAATGAAAGGAGCTGGCATCTCACTCTCTTTGAATCTTCTTTATCATGCTAAGAGGAGCAGGAAAAAGCAAAAAATTTCAGAATTGCAACTTGCAATGCGGAGAAATTACTGTTTGTGCATTTACAATATTCATTGATTTTTGCCATTGAAAAACATCATGTTATTCATATACCAGAAATGATTGAAGCTACTGACTGAATGAAAGGAGCTGGCATCTCACTCTCTTTGAATCTTCTTTATCATGCTAAGAGGAGCAGGAAAAAGCAAAAAATTTCAGAATTGCACCTTGCAATGCGGAGAAATTACTGTTTGTGCATTTACAATATTCATTGATTTTTGCCATTGAAAAACATCATGTTATTCATATACCAGAAATGATTGAAGCTACTGACTGAATGAAAGGAGCTGGCATCTCACTCTCTTTGAATCTTCTTTATCATGCTAAGAGGAGCAGGAAAAAGCAAAAAATTTCAGAATTGCAACTTGCAATGCGGAGAAATTACTGTTTGTGCATTTACAATATTCATTGATTTTTGCCATTGAAAAACGTCCAGAAATGACTGAAGCTACTGACTGAATGAAAGGAGCTGGCATCTCACTCTCTTTGAATCTTCTTTATCATGCTAAGAGGAGCAGGAAAAAGCAAAAAATTTCAGAATTGCACCTTGCAATGCGGAGAAATTACTGTTTGTGCATTTACAATATTCATTGATTTTTGCCATTGAAAAACGTCCAGAAATGATTGAAGCTACTGACTGAATGAAAGGAGCTGGCATCTCACTCTCTTTGAATCTTCTTTATCATGCTAGGATTAGCAGGAAAAAGCAAAAAATTTCAGAATTGCACCTGGCAATGTGGAGATATTACTGTTTGTGCATTTACAATATTCATTGAATTTTGCCATTGAAAAACGTCCAGAAATGTTTGAAGCTACTGACTGAATGAAAGGAGCTGGCATCTCACTCTATTTGAATCTTCTTTATCATGCTAGGATTAGCAGGAAAAAGCAAAAAATTTCAGAATTGCACCTTGCAATGTGGAGATATTACTGTTTGTGCATTTACAATATTCATTGATTTTTGCCATTGAAAAACGTCCAGAAATGTTTATACCAGAAATGATTGAAGCTACTGACTGAATGAAAGGAGCTGGCATCTCACTCTCTTTGAATCTTCTTTATCATGCTAAGAGGAGCAGGAAAAAGCAAAAAATTTCAGAATTGCACCTTGCAATGCGGAGAAATTACTGTTTGTGCATTTACAATATTCATTGATTTTTGCCATTGAAAAACGTCCAGAAATGACTGAAGCTACTGACTGAATGAAAGGAGCTGGCATCTCACTCTCTTTGAATCTTCTTTATCATGCTAAGAGGAGCAGGAAAAAGCAAAAAATTTCAGAATTGCACCTTGCAATGCGGAGAAATTACTGTTTGTGCATTTACAATATTCATTGATTTTTGCCATTGAAAAACGTCCAGAAATGATTGAAGCTACTGACTGAATGAAAGGAGCTGGCATCTCACTCTCTTTGAATCTTCTTTATCATGCTAAGAGGAGCAGGAAAAAGCAAAAAATTTCAGAATTGCACCTTGCAATGCGGAGAAATTACTGTTTGTGCATTTACAATATTCATTGATTTTTGCCATTGAAAAACATCATGTTATTCATATACCAGAAATGATTGAAGCTACTGACTGAATGAAAGGAGCTGGCATCTCACTCTCTTTGAATCTTCTTTATCATGCTAAGAGGAGCAGGAAAAAGCAAAAAATTTCAGAATTGCACCTTGCAATGCGGAGAAATTACTGTTTGTGCATTTACAATATTCATTGATTTTTGCCATTGAAAAACGTCCAGAAATGATTGAAGCTACTGACTGAATGAAAGGAGCTGGCATCTCACTCTCTTTGAATCTTTTTTATCATGCTAAGAGGAGCAGGAAAAAGCAAAAAATTTCAGAATTGCATCTTGCAATGCGGAGAAATTACTGTTTGTGCATTTACAATATTCATTGATTTTTGCCATTGAAAAACGTCCAGAAATGATTGAAGCTACTGACTGAATGAAAGGAGCTGGCATCTCACTCTCTTTGAATCTTCTTTATCATGCTAAGAGGAGCAGGAAAAAGCAAAAAATTTCAGAATTGCACCTTGCAATGCGGAGAAATTACTGTTTGTGCATTTACAATATTCATTGATTTTTGCCATTGAAAAACGTCCAGAAATGATTGAAGCTACTGACTGAATGAAAGGAGCTGGAATCTCACTCTCTTTGAATCTTCTTTATCATGCTAAGAGGAGCAGGAAAAAGCAAAAAATTTCAGAATTGCAACTTGCAATGCGGAGAAATTACTGTTTGTGCATTTACAATATTCATTGATTTTTGCCATTGAAAAACATCATGTTATTCATATACCAGAAATGATTGAAGCTACTGACTGAATGAAAGGAGCTGGCATCTCACTCTCTTTGAATCTTCTTTATCATGCTAAGAGGAGCAGGAAAAAGCAAAAAATTTCAGAATTGCACCTTGCAATGCGGAGAAATTACTGTTTGTGCATTTACAATATTCATTGATTTTTGCCATTGAAAAACGTCCAGAAATGATTGAAGCTACTGACTGAATGAAAGGAGCTGGCATCTCACTCTCTTTGAATCTTCTTTATCATGCTAAGAGGAGCAGGAAAAAGCAAAAAATTTCAGAATTGCACCTTGCAATGCGGAGAAATTACTGTTTGTGCATTTACAATATTCATTAATTTTTGCCATTGAAAAACATCATGTTATTCATATCCCAGAAATGTTTGAAGCTACTGACTGAATGAAAGAAGCTGGCATCTCACTCTCTTTGAATCTTCTTTATCATGCTAAGAGGAGCAGGAAAAAGCAAAAAATTTCAGAATTGCACCTTGCAATGCGGAGAAATTACTGTTTGTGCATTTACAATATTCATTGATTTTTGCCATTGAAAAACGTCCAGAAATGATTGAAGCTACTGACTGAATGAAAGGAGCTGGCATCTCACTCTCTTTGAATCTTCTTTATCATGCTAAGAGGAGCAGGAAAAAGCAAAAAATTTCAGAATTGCACCTTGCAATGCGGAGAAATTACTGTTTGTGCATTTACAATATTCATTGATTTTTGCCATTGAAAAACATCATGTTATTCATATACCAGAAATGTTTGATGCTACTGACTGAATGAAAGGAGCTGGCATCTCACTCTCTTTGAATCTTCTTTATCATGCTAAGAGGAGCAGGAAAAAGCAAAAAATTTCAGAATTGCACCTTGCAATGCGGAGAAATTACTGTTTGTGCATTTACAATATTCATTGATTTTTGCCATTGAAAAACGTCCAGAAATGATTGAAGCTACTGACTGAATGAAAGGAGCTGGCATCTCACTCTCTTTGAATCTTCTTTATCATGCTAAGAGGAGCAGGAAAATGCAAGAAATTTCAGAATTGCACCTTGCAATGCGGAGAAATTACTGTTTGTGCATTTACAATATTCATTGATTTTTGCCATTGAAAAACATCCAGAAATGATTGAAGCTACTGACTGAATGAAAGGAGCTGGCATCTCACTCTCTTTGAATCTTCTTTATCATGCTAAGAGGAGCAGGAAAAAGCCAAAATTTCAGAATTGCACCTTGCAATGCGGAGAAATTACTGTTTGTGCATTTACAATATTCATTGATTTTTGCCATTGAAAAACATCATGTTATTCATATACCAGAAATGATTGAAGCTACTGACTGAATGAAAGGAGCTGGCATCTCACTCTCTTTGAATCTTCTTTATCATGCAAAGAGGAGCAGGAAAAAGCAAAAAATTTCAGAATTGCACCTTGCAATGCGGAGAAATTACTGTTTGTGCATTTACAATATTCATTGATTTTTGCCATTGAAAAACGTCCAGAAATGATTGAAGCTACTGACTGAATGAAAGGAGCTGGCATCTCACTCTCTTTGAATCTTCTTTATCATGCTAAGAGGAGCAGGAAAAAGCAAAAAATTTCAGAATTGCACCTTGCAATGCGGAGAAATTACTGTTTGTGCATTTACAATATTCACTGATTTTTGCCATTGAAAAACGTCCAGAAATGATTGAAGCAACTGACTGAATGAAAGGAGCTGGCATCTCACTCTCTTTGAATCTTCTTTATCATGCTAAGAGGAGCAGGAAAAAGCAAAAAATTTCAGAATTGCACCTTGCAATGCGGAGAAATTACTGTTTGTGCATTTACAATATTCATTGATTTTTGCCATTGAAAAACGTCCAGAAATAATTGAAGCTACTGACTGAATGAAAGGAGCTGGCATCTCACTCTCTTTGAATCTTCTTTATCATGCTAAGAGGAGCAGGAAAAAGCAAAAAATTTCAGAATTGCAACTTGCAATGCGGAGAAATTACTGTTTGTGCATTTACAATATTCATTGATTTTTGCCATTGAAAAACATCATCTTATTCATATACCAGAAATGATTGAAGCTACTGACTGAATGAAAGGAGCTGGCATCTCACTCTCTTTGAATCTTCTTTATCATGCTAAGAGGAGCAGGAAAAAGAAAAAATTACAGAATTGCACCTTGCAATGCGGAGAAATTACTGTTCGTGCTTTTACAATATTCATTGATTTTTGCCATTGAAAAACATCATGTTATTCATATACCAGAAATGTTTGAAGCTACTGACTGAATGAAAGGAGCTGGCATCTCACTCTCTTTGAATCTTCTTTATCATGCTAAGAGGAGCAGGAAAAAGCAAAAAATTTCAGAATTGCACCTTGCAATGCGGAGAAATTACTGTTTGTGCATTTACAATATTCATTGATTTTTGCCATTGAAAAATGTCCAGAAATGATTGAAGCTGCTGACTGAATGAAAGGAGCTGGCATCTCACTCTCTTTGAATCTTCTTTATCATGCTAAGAGGAGCAGGAAAAAGCAAAAAATTTCAGAATTGCACCTTGCAATGCGGAGAAATTACTGTTTGTGCATTTACAATATTCATTGATTTTTGCCATTGAAAAACATCATGTTATTCATATACCAGAAATGATTGAAGCTACTGACTGAATGAAAGGAGCTGGCATCTCACTCTCTTTGAATCTTCTTTATCATGCTAAGAGGAGCAGGAAAAAGCAAAAAATTTCAGAATTGCACCTTGCAATGCGGAGAAATTACTGTTTGTGCATTTACAATATTCATTGATTTTTGCCATTGAAAAACGTCCAGAAATGATTGAAGCTACTGACTGAATGAAAGGAGCTGGCATCTCACTCTCTTTGAATCTTCTTTATCATGCTAAGAGGAGCAGGAAAAAGCAAAAAATTTCAGAATTGCACCTTGCAATGCGGAGAAATTACTGTTTGTGCATTTACAATATTCATTGATTTTTGCCATTGAAAAACGTCCAGAAATGATTGAAGCTACTGACTGAATGAAAGGAGCTGGCATCTCACTCTCTTTGAATCTTCTTTATCATGCTAAGAGGAGCAGGAAAAAGCAAAAAATTTCAGAATTGCACCTTGCAATGCGGAGAAATTACTGTTTGTGCATTTACAATATTCATTGATTTTTGCCATTGAAAAACATCATGTTATTCATATACCAGAAATGTTTGAAGCTACTGACTGAATGAAAGGAGCTGGCATCTCACTCTCTTTGAATCTTCTTTATCATGCTAAGAGGAGCAGGAAAAAGCAAAAAATTTCAGAATTGCACCTTGCAATGCGGAGAAATTACTGTTTGTGCATTTACAATATTCATTGATTTTTGCCATTGAAAAACGTCCAGAAATGATTGAAGCTACTGACTGAATGAAAGGAGCTGGCATCTCACTCTCTTTGAATCTTCTTTATCATGCTAAGAGGAGCAGGAAAAAGCAAAAAATTTCAGAATTGCACCTTGCAATGCGGAGAAATTACTGTTTGTGCATTTACAATATTCATTGATTTTTGCCATTGAAAAACATCATGTTATTCATATACCAGAAATGATTGAAGCTACTGACTGAATGAAAGGAGCTGGCATCTCGCTCTCTTTGAATCTTCTTTATCATGCTAAGAGGAGCAGGAAAAAGCAAAAAATTTCAGAATTGCACCTTGCAATGCGGAGAAATTACTGTTTGTGCATTTACAATATTCATTGATTTTTGCCATTGAAAAACGTCCAGAAATGATTGAAGCTACTGACTGAATGAAAGGAGCTGGCATCTCACTCTCTTTGAATCTTCTTTATCATGCTAAGAGGAGCAGGAAAAAGCAAAAAATTTCAGAATTGCACCTTGCAATGTGGAGAAATTACTGTTTGTGCATTTACAATATTCATTGATTTTTGCCATTGAAAAACATCATGTTATTCATATACCAGAAATGATTGAAGCTACTGACTGAATGAAAGGAGCTGGCATCTCACTCTCTTTGAATCTTCTTTATCATGCTAAGAGGAGCAGGAAAAAGCAAAAAATTTCAGAATTGCACCTTGCAATGCGGAGAAATTACTGTTTGTGCATTTACAATATTCATTGATTTTTGCCATTGAAAAACGTCCAGAAATGATTGAAGCTACTGACTGAATGAAAGGAGCTGGCATCTCACTCTCTTTGAATCTTCTTTATCATGCTAAGAGGAGCAGGAAAAAGCAAAAAATTTCAGAATTGCACCTTGCAATGCGGAGAAATTACTGTTTGTGCTTTTACAATATTCATTGATTTTTGCCATTGAAAAACATCATGTTATTCATATACCAGAAATGTTTGAAGCTACTGACTGAATGAAAGGAGCTGGCATCTCACTCTCTTTGAATCTTCTTTATCATGCTAAGAGGAGCAGGAAAAAGCAAAAAATTTCAGAATTGCACCTTGCAATGCGGAGAAATTACTGTTTGTGCATTTACAATATTCATTGATTTTTGCCATTGAAAAACGTCCAGAAATGATTGAAGCTACTGACTGAATGAAAGGAGCTGGCATCTCACTCTCTTTGAATCTTCTTTATCATGCTAAGAGGAGCAGGAAAAAGCAAAAAATTTCAGAATTGCACCTTGCAATGCGGAGAAATTACTGTTTGTGCATTTACAATATTCATTGATTTTTGCCATTGAAAAACGTCCAGAAATGATTGAAGCTACTGACTGAATGAAAGGAGCTGGCATCTCACTCTCTTTGAATCTTCTTTATCATGCTAAGAGGAGCAGGAAAAAGCAAAAAATTTCAGAATTGCAACTTGCAATGCGGAGAAATTACTGTTTGTGCATTTACAATATTCATTGATTTTTGCCATTGAAAAACATCATGTTATTCATATACCAGAAATGATTGAAGCTACTGACTGAATGAAAGGAGCTGGCATCTCACTCTCTTTGAATCTTCTTTATCATGCTAAGAGGAGCAGGAAAAAGCAAAAAATTTCAGAATTGCACCTTGCAATGCGGAGAAATTACTGTTTGTGCATTTACAATATTCATTGATTTTTGCCATTGAAAAACATCATGTTATTCATATACCAGAAATGTTTGAAGCTACTGACTGAATGAAAGGAGCTGGCATCGCACTCTCTTTGAATCTTCTTTATCATGCTAAGAGGAGCAGGAAAAAGCAAAAAATTTCAGAATTGCACCTTGCAATGCGGAGAAATTACTGTTTGTGCTTTTACAATATTCATTGATTTTTGCCATTGAAAAACGTCCAGAAATGATTGAAGCTACTGACTGAATGAAAGGAGCTGGCATCTCACTCTCTTTGAATCTTCTTTATCATGCTAAGAGGAGCAGGAAAATGCAAGAAATTTCAGAATTGCACCTTGCAATGCGGAGAAATTACTGTTTGTGCATTTACAATATTCATTGATTTTTGCCATTGAAAAACATCCAGAAATGATTGAAGCTACTGACTGAATGAAAGGAGCTGGCATCTCACTCTCTTTGAATCTTCTTTATCATGCTAAGAGGAGCAGGAAAAAGCCAAAAATTTCAGAATTGCACCTTGCAATGCGGAGAAATTACTGTTTGTGCATTTACAATATTCATTGATTTTTGCCATTGAAAAACATCATGTTATTCATATACCAGAAATGATTGAAGCTACTGACTGAATGAAAGGAGCTGGCATCTCACTCTCTTTGAATCTTCTTTATCATGCTAAGAGGAGCAGGAAAAAGCAAAAAATTTCAGAATTGCACCTTGCAATGCGGAGAAATTACTGTTTGTGCATTTACAATATTCATTGATTTTTGCCATTGAAAAATGTCCAGAAATGATTGAAGCTGCTGACTGAATGAAAGGAGCTGGCATCTCACTCTCTTTGAATCTTCTTTATCATGCTAAGAGGAGCAGGAAAAAGCAAAAAATTTCAGAATTGCACCTTGCAATGCGGAGAAATTACTGTTTGTGCATTTACAATATTCATTGATTTTTGCCATTGAAAAACATCATGTTATTCATATACCAGAAATGATTGAAGCTACTGACTGAATGAAAGGAGCTGGCATCTCACTCTCTTTGAATCTTCTTTATCATGCTAAGAGGAGCAGGAAAAAGCAAAAAATTTCAGAATTGCACCTTGCAATGCGGAGAAATTACTGTTTGTGCATTTACAATATTCATTGATTTTTGCCATTGAAAAACGTCCAGAAATGATTGAAGCTACTGACTGAATGAAAGGAGCTGGCATCTCACTCTCTTTGAATCTTCTTTATCATGCTAAGAGGAGCAGGAAAAAGCAAAAAATTTCAGAATTGCACCTTGCAATGCGGAGAAATTACTGTTTGTGCATTTACAATATTCATTGATTTTTGCCATTGAAAAACGTCCAGAAATGATTGAAGCTACTGACTGAATGAAAGGAGCTGGCATCTCACTCTCTTTGAATCTTCTTTATCATGCTAAGAGGAGCAGGAAAAAGCAAAAAATTTCAGAATTGCACCTTGCAATGCGGAGAAATTACTGTTTGTGCATTTACAATATTCATTGATTTTTGCCATTGAAAAACATCATGTTATTCATATACCAGAAATGTTTGAAGCTACTGACTGAATGAAAGGAGCTGGCATCTCACTCTCTTTGAATCTTCTTTATCATGCTAAGAGGAGCAGGAAAAAGCAAAAAATTTCAGAATTGCACCTTGCAATGCGGAGAAATTACTGTTTGTGCATTTACAATATTCATTGATTTTTGCCATTGAAAAACGTCCAGAAATGATTGAAGCTACTGACTGAATGAAAGGAGCTGGCATCTCACTCTCTTTGAATCTTCTTTATCATGCTAAGAGGAGCAGGAAAAAGCAAAAAATTTCAGAATTGCACCTTGCAATGCGGAGAAATTACTGTTTGTGCATTTACAATATTCATTGATTTTTGCCATTGAAAAACATCATGTTATTCATATACCAGAAATGATTGAAGCTACTGACTGAATGAAAGGAGCTGGCATCTCGCTCTCTTTGAATCTTCTTTATCATGCTAAGAGGAGCAGGAAAAAGCAAAAAATTTCAGAATTGCACCTTGCAATGCGGAGAAATTACTGTTTGTGCATTTACAATATTCATTGATTTTTGCCATTGAAAAACGTCCAGAAATGATTGAAGCTACTGACTGAATGAAAGGAGCTGGCATCTCACTCTCTTTGAATCTTATTTATCATGCTAAGAGGAGCAGGAAAAAGCAAAAAATTTCAGAATTGCACCTTGCAATGTGGAGAAATTACTGTTTGTGCATTTACAATATTCATTGATTTTTGCCATTGAAAAACATCATGTTATTCATATACCAGAAATGATTGAAGCTACTGACTGAATGAAAGGAGCTGGCATCTCACTCTCTTTGAATCTTCTTTATCATGCTAAGAGGAGCAGGAAAAAGCAAAAAATTTCAGAATTGCACCTTGCAATGCGGAGAAATTACTGTTTGTGCATTTACAATATTCATTGATTTTTGCCATTGAAAAACGTCCAGAAATGATTGAAGCTACTGACTGAATGAAAGGAGCTGGCATCTCACTCTCTTTGAATCTTCTTTATCATGCTAAGAGGAGCAGGAAAAAGCAAAAAATTTCAGAATTGCACCTTGCAATGCGGAGAAATTACTGTTTGTGCTTTTACAATATTCATTGATTTTTGCCATTGAAAAACATCATGTTATTCATATACCAGAAATGTTTGAAGCTACTGACTGAATGAAAGGAGCTGGCATCTCACTCTCTTTGAATCTTCTTTATCATGCTAAGAGGAGCAGGAAAAAGCAAAAAATTTCAGAATTGCACCTTGCAATGCGGAGAAATTACTGTTTGTGCATTTACAATATTCATTGATTTTTGCCATTGAAAAACGTCCAGAAATGATTGAAGCTACTGACTGAATGAAAGGAGCTGGCATCTCACTCTCTTTGAATCTTCTTTATCATGCTAAGAGGAGCAGGAAAAAGCAAAAAATTTCAGAATTGCACCTTGCAATGCGGAGAAATTACTGTTTGTGCATTTACAATATTCATTGATTTTTGCCATTGAAAAACGTCCAGAAATGATTGAAGCTACTGACTGAATGAAAGGAGCTGGCATCTCACTCTCTTTGAATCTTCTTTATCATGCTAAGAGGAGCAGGAAAAAGCAAAAAATTTCAGAATTGCAACTTGCAATGCGGAGAAATTACTGTTTGTGCATTTACAATATTCATTGATTTTTGCCATTGAAAAACATCATGTTATTCATATACCAGAAATGATTGAAGCTACTGACTGAATGAAAGGAGCTGGCATCTCACTCTCTTTGAATCTTCTTTATCATGCTAAGAGGAGCAGGAAAAAGCAAAAAATTTCAGAATTGCACCTTGCAATGCGGAGAAATTACTGTTTGTGCATTTACAATATTCATTGATTTTTGCCATTGAAAAACATCATGTTATTCATATACCAGAAATGTTTGAAGCTACTGACTGAATGAAAGGAGCTGGCATCGCACTCTCTTTGAATCTTCTTTATCATGCTAAGAGGAGCAGGAAAAAGCAAAAAATTTCAGAATTGCACCTTGCAATGCGGAGAAATTACTGTTTGTGCTTTTACAATATTCATTGATTTTTGCCATTGAAAAACGTCCAGAAATGATTGAAGCTACTGACTGAATGAAAGGAGCTGGCATCTCACTCTCTTTGAATCTTCTTTATCATGCTAAGAGGAGCAGGAAAATGCAAGAAATTTCAGAATTGCACCTTGCAATGCGGAGAAATTACTGTTTGTGCATTTACAATATTCATTGATTTTTGCCATTGAAAAACATCCAGAAATGATTGAAGCTACTGACTGAATGAAAGGAGCTGGCATCTCACTCTCTTTGAATCTTCTTTATCATGCTAAGAGGAGCAGGAAAAAGCCAAAAATTTCAGAATTGCACCTTGCAATGCGGAGAAATTACTGTTTGTGCATTTACAATATTCATTGATTTTTGCCATTGAAAAACATCATGTTATTCATAAACCAGAAATGATTGAAGCTACTGACTGAATGAAAGGAGCTGGCATCTCACTCTCTTTGAATCTTCTTTATCATGCAAAGAGGAGCAGGAAAAAGCAAAAAATTTCAGAATTGCACCTTGCAATGCGGAGAAATTACTGTTTGTGCATTTACAATATTCATTGATTTTTGCCATTGAAAAACGTCCAGAAATGATTGAAGCTACTGACTGAATGAAAGGAGCTGGCATCTCACTCTCTTTGAATCTTCTTTATCATGCTAAGAGGAGCAGGAAAAAGCAAAAAATTTCAGAATTGCACCTTGCAATGCGGAGAAATTACTGTTTGTGCATTTACAATATTCACTGATTTTTGCCATTGAAAAACGTCCAGAAATGATTGAAGCAACTGACTGAATGAAAGGAGCTGGCATCTCACTCTCTTTGAATCTTCTTTATCATGCTAAGAGGAGCAGGAAAAAGCAAAAAATTTCAGAATTGCACCTTGCAATGCGGAGAAATTACTGTTTGTGCATTTACAATATTCATTGATTTTTGCCATTGAAAAACGTCCAGAAATAATTGAAGCTACTGACTGAATGAAAGGAGCTGGCATCTCACTCTCTTTGAATCTTCTTTATCATGCTAAGAGGAGCAGGAAAAAGCAAAAAATTTCAGAATTGCAACTTGCAATGCGGAGAAATTACTGTTTGTGCATTTACAATATTCATTGATTTTTGCCATTGAAAAACATCATGTTATTCATATACCAGTAATGATTGAAGCTACTGACTGAATGAAAGGAGCTGGAATCTCACTCTCTTTGAATCTTCTTTATCATGCTAAGAGGAGCAGGAAAAAGCAAAAAATTTCAGAATGGCACCTTGCAATGCGGAGAAATTACTGTTTGTGCATTTACAATATTCATTGATTTTTGCCATTGAAAAACGTCCAGAAATGATTGAAGCTACTGACTGAATGAAAGGAGCTGGCATCTCACTCTCTTTGAATCTTCTTTATCATGCTAAGAGGAGCAGGAAAAAGCAAAAAATTTCAGAATTGCACCTTGCAATGCGGAGAAATTACTGTTTGTGCTTTTACAATATTCTTTGATTTTTGCCATTGAAACACATCATGTTATTCATATACCAGAAATGTTTGAAGCTACTGACTGAATGAAAGGAGCTGGCATCTCACTCTCTTTGAATCTTCTTTATCATGCTAAGAGGAGCAGGAAAAAGCAAAACATTTCAGAATTGCACCTTGCAATGCGGAGAAATTACTGTTTGTGCATTTACAATATTCATTGATTTTTGCCATTGAAAAATGTCCAGAAATGATTGAAGCTGCTGACTGAATGAAAGGAGCTGGCATCTCACTCTCTTTGAATCTTCTTTATCATGCTAAGAGGAGCAGGAAAAAGCAAAAAATTTCAGAATTGCACCTTGCAATGCGGAGAAATTACTGTTTGTGCATTTACAATATTCATTGATTTTTGCCATTGAAAAACATCATGTTATTCATATACCAGAAATGATTGAAGCTACTGACTGAATGAAAGGAGCTGGCATCTCACTCTCTTTGAATCTTCTTTATCATGCTAAGAGGAGCAGGAAAAAGCAAAAAATTTCAGAATTGCACCTTGCAATGCGGAGAAATTACTGTTTGTGCATTTACAATATTCATTGATTTTTGCCATTGAAAAACGTCCAGAAATGATTGAAGCTACTGACTGAATGAAAGGAGCTGGCATCTCAGTCTCTTTGAATCTTCTTTATCATGCTAAGAGGAGCAGGAAAAAGCAAAAAATTTCAGAATTGCACCTTGCAATGCGGAGAAATTACTGTTTGTGCATTTACAATATTCATTGATTTTTGCCATTGAAAAACGTCCAGAAATGATTGAAGCTACTGACTGAATGAAAGGAGCTGGCATCTCACTCTCTTTGAATCTTCTTTATCATGCTAAGAGGAGCAGGAAAAAGCAAAAAATTTCAGAATTGCACCTTGCAATGCGGAGAAATTACTGTTTGTGCATTTACAATATTCATTGATTTTTGCCATTGAAAAACATCATGTTATTCATATACCAGAAATGTTTGAAGCTACTGACTGAATGAAAGGAGCTGGCATCTCACTCTCTTTGAATCTTCTTTATCATGCTAAGAGGAGCAGGAAAAAGCAAAAAATTTCAGAATTGCACCTTGCAATGCGGAGAAATTACTGTTTGTGCATTTACAATATTCATTGATTTTTGCCATTGAAAAATGTCCAGAAATGATTGAAGCTGCTGACTGAATGAAAGGAGCTGGCATCTCACTCTCTTTGAATCTTCTTTATCATGCTAAGAGGAGCAGGAAAAAGCAAAAAATTTCAGAATTGCACCTTGCAATGCGGAGAAATTACTGTTTGTGCATTTACAATATTCATTGATTTTTGCCATTGAAAAACATCATGTTATTCATATACCAGAAATGATTGAAGCTACTGACTGAATGAAAGGAGCTGGCATCTCGCTCTCTTTGAATCTTCTTTATCATGCTAAGAGGAGCAGGAAAAAGCAAAAAATTTCAGAATTGCACCTTGCAATGCGGAGAAATTACTGTTTGTGCATTTACAATATTCATTGATTTTTGCCATTGAAAAACGTCCAGAAATGATTGAAGCTACTGACTGAATGAAAGGAGCTGGCATCTCACTCTCTTTGAATCTTCTTTATCATGCTAAGAGGAGCAGGAAAAAGCAAAAAATTTCAGAATTGCACCTTGCAATGCGGAGAAATTACTGTTTGTGCATTTACAATATTCATTGATTTTTGCCATTGAAAAACGTCCAGAAATGATTGAAGCTACTGACTGAATGAAAGGAGCTGGCATCTCACTCTCTTTGAATCTTCTTTATCATGCTAAGAGGAGCAGGAAAAAGCAAAAAATTTCAGAATTGCACCTTGCAATGCGGAGAAATTACTGTTTGTGCATTTACAATATTCATTGATTTTTGCCATTGAAAAACATCATGTTATTCATATACCAGAAATGTTTGAAGCTACTGACTGAATGAAAGGAGCTGGCATCTCACTCTCTTTGAATCTTCTTTATCATGCTAAGAGGAGCAGGAAAAAGCAAAAAATTTCAGAATTGCACCTTGCAATGCGGAGAAATTACTGTTTGTGCATTTACAATATTCATTGATTTTTGCCATTGAAAAACGTCCAGAAATGATTGAAGCTACTGACTGAATGAAAGGAGCTGGCATCTCACTCTCTTTGAATCTTCTTTATCATGCTAAGAGGAGCAGGAAAAAGCAAAAAATTTCAGAATTGCACCTTGCAATGCGGAGAAATTACTGTTTGTGCATTTACAATATTCATTGATTTTTGCCATTGAAAAACATCATGTTATTCATATACCAGAAATGATTGAAGCTACTGACTGAATGAAAGGAGCTGGCATCTCGCTCTCTTTGAATCTTCTTTATCATGCTAAGAGGAGCAGGAAAAAGGAAAAAATTTCAGAATTGCACCTTGCAATGCGGAGAAATTACTGTTTGTGCATTTACAATATTCATTGATTTTTGCCATTGAAAAACGTCCAGAAATGATTGAAGCTACTGACTGAATGAAAGGAGCTGGCATCTCACTCTCTTTGAATCTTCTTTATCATGCTAAGAGGAGCAGGAAAAAGCAAAAAATTTCAGAATTGCACCTTGCAATGTGGAGAAATTACTGTTTGTGCATTTACAATATTCATTGATTTTTGCCATTGAAAAACATCATGTTATTCATATACCAGAAATGATTGAAGCTACTGACTGAATGAAAGGAGCTGGCATCTCACTCTCTTTGAATCTTCTTTATCATGCTAAGAGGAGCAGGAAAAAGCAAAAAATTTCAGAATTGCACCTTGCAATGCGGAGAAATTACTGTTTGTGCATTTACAATATTCATTGATTTTTGCCATTGAAAAACGTCCAGAAATGATTGAAGCTACTGACTGAATGAAAGGAGCTGGCATCTCACTCTCTTTGAATCTTCTTTATCATGCTAAGAGGAGCAGGAAATAGCAAAAAATTTCAGAATTGCACCTTGCAATGCGGAGAAATTACTGTTTGTGCTTTTACAATATTCATTGATTTTTGCCATTGAAAAACATCATGTTATTCATATACCAGAAATGTTTGAAGCTACTGACTGAATGAAAGGAGCTGGCATCTCACTCTCTTTGAATCTTCTTTATCATGCTAAGAGGAGCAGGAAAAAGCAAAAAATTTCAGAATTGCAACTTGCAATGCGGAGAAATTACTGTTTGTGCATTTACAATATTCATTGATTTTTGCCATTGAAAAACATCATGTTATTCATATACCAGAAATGTTTGAAGCTACTGACTGAATGAAAGGAGCTGGCATCTCACTCTCTTTGAATCTTCTTTATCATGCTAAGAGGAGCAGGAAAAAGCAAAAAATTTCAGAATTGCACCTTGCAATGCGGAGAAATTACTGTTTGTGCATTTACAATATTCATTGATTTTTGCCATTGAAAAACGTCCAGAAATGATTGAAGCTACTGACTGAATGAAAGGAGCTGGCATCTCACTCTCTTTGAATCTTCTTTATCATGCTAAGAGGAGCAGGAAAAAGCAAAAAATTTCAGAATTGCACCTTGCAATGCGGAGAAATTACTGTTTGTGCATTTACAATATTCATTGATTTTTGCCATTGAAAAACATCATGTTATTCATATATCAGAAATGATTGAAGCTACTGACTGAATGAAAGGAGCTGGCATCTCGCTCTCTTTGAATCTTCTTTATCATGCTAAGAGGAGCAGGAAAAAGCAAAAAATTTCAGAATTGCACCTTGCAATGCGGAGAAATTACTGTTTGTGCATTTACAATATTCATTGATTTTTGCCATTGAAAAACGTCCAGAAATGATTGAAGCTACTGACTGAATGAAAGGAGCTGGCATCTCACTCTCTTTGAATCTTCTTTATCATGCTAAGAGGAGCAGGAAAAAGCAAAAAATTTCAGAATTGCACCTTGCAATGTGGAGAAATTACTGTTTGTGCATTTACAATATTCATTGATTTTTGCCATTGAAAAACATCATGTTATTCATATACCAGAAATGATTGAAGCTACTGACTGAATGAAAGGAGCTGGCATCTCACTCTCTTTGAATCTTCTTTATCATGCTAAGAGGAGCAGGAAAAAGCAAAAAATTTCAGAATTGCACCTTGCAATGCGGAGAAATTACTGTTTGTGCATTTACAATATTCATTGATTTTTGCCATTGAAAAACGTCCAGAAATGATTGAAGCTACTGACTGAATGAAAGGAGCTGGCATCTCACTCTCTTTGAATCTTCTTTATCATGCTAAGAGGAGCAGGAAATAGCAAAAAATTTCAGAATTGCACCTTGCAATGCGGAGAAATTACTGTTTGTGCTTTTACAATATTCATTGATTTTTGCCATTGAAAAACATCATGTTATTCATATACCAGAAATGTTTGAAGCTACTGACTGAATGAAAGGAGCTGGCATCTCACTCTCTTTGAATCTTCTTTATCATGCTAAGAGGAGCAGGAAAAAGCAAAAAATTTCAGAATTGCAACTTGCAATGCGGAGAAATTACTGTTTGTGCATTTACAATATTCATTGATTTTTGCCATTGAAAAACATCATGTTATTCATATACCAGAAATGATTGAAGCTACTGACTGAATGAAAGGAGCTGGCATCTCACTCTCTTTGAATCTTCTTTATCATGCTAAGAGGAGCAGGAAAAAGCAAAAAATTTCAGAATTGCACCTTGCAATGCGGAGAAATTACTGTTTGTGCATTTACAATATTCATTGATTTTTGCCATTGAAAAACATCATGTTATTCATATACCAGAAATGTTTGAAGCTACTGACTGAATGAAAGGAGCTGGCATCGCACTCTCTTTGAATCTTCTTTATCATGCTAAGAGGAGCAGGAAAAAGCAAAAAATTTCAGAATTGCACCTTGCAATGCGGAGAAATTACTGTTTGTGCTTTTACAATATTCATTGATTTTTGCCATTGAAAAACGTCCAGAAATGATTGAAGCTACTGACTGAATGAAAGGAGCTGGCATCTCACTCTCTTTGAATCTTCTTTATCATGCTAAGAGGAGCAGGAAAATGCAAGAAATTTCAGAATTGCACCTTGCAATGCGGAGAAATTACTGTTTGTGCATTTACAATATTCATTGATTTTTGCCATTGAAAAACATCCAGAAATGATTGAAGCTACTGACTGAATGAAAGGAGCTGGCATCTCACTCTCTTTGAATCTTCTTTATCATGCTAAGAGGAGCAGGAAAAAGCAAAAAATTTCAGAATTGCAACTTGCAATGCGGAGAAATTACTGTTTGTGCATTTACAATATTCATTGATTTTTGCCATTGAAAAACATCATGTTATTCATATACCAGAAATGATTGAAGCTACTGACTGAATGAAAGGAGCTGGCATCTCACTCTCTTTGAATCTTCTTTATCATGCTAAGAGGAGCAGGAAAAAGCAAAAAATTTCAGAATTGCACCTTGCAATGCGGAGAAATTACTGTTTGTGCATTTACAATATTCATTGATTTTTGCCATTGAAAAACATCATGTTATTCATATACCAGAAATGTTTGAAGCTACTGACTGAATGAAAGGAGCTGGCATCGCACTCTCTTTGAATCTTCTTTATCATGCTAAGAGGAGCAGGAAAAAGCAAAAAATTTCAGAATTGCACCTTGCAATGCGGAGAAATTACTGTTTGTGCTTTTACAATATTCATTGATTTTTGCCATTGAAAAACGTCCAGAAATGATTGAAGCTACTGACTGAATGAAAGGAGCTGGCATCTCACTCTCTTTGAATCTTCTTTATCATGCTAAGAGGAGCAGGAAAATGCAAGAAATTTCAGAATTGCACCTTGCAATGCGGAGAAATTACTGTTTGTGCATTTACAATATTCATTGATTTTTGCCATTGAAAAACATCCAGAAATGATTGAAGCTACTGACTGAATGAAAGGAGCTGGCATCTCACTCTCTTTGAATCTTCTTTATCATGCTAAGAGGAGCAGGAAAAAGCCAAAAATTTCAGAATTGCACCTTGCAATGCGGAGAAATTACTGTTTGTGCATTTACAATATTCATTGATTTTTGCCATTGAAAAACATCATGTTATTCATATACCAGAAATGATTGAAGCTACTGACTGAATGAAAGGAGCTGGCATCTCACTCTCTTTGAATCTTCTTTATCATGCAAAGAGGAGCAGGAAAAAGCAAAAAATTTCAGAATTGCACCTTGCAATGCGGAGAAATTACTGTTTGTGCATTTACAATATTCATTGATTTTTGCCATTGAAAAACGTCCAGAAATGATTGAAGCTACTGACTGAATGAAAGGAGCTGGCATCTCACTCTCTTTGAATCTTCTTTATCATGCTAAGAGGAGCAGGAAAAAGCAAAAAATTTCAGAATTGCACCTTGCAATGCGGAGAAATTACTGTTTGTGCATTTACAATATTCACTGATTTTTGCCATTGAAAAGCGTCCAGAAATGATTGAAGCAACTGACTGAATGAAAGGAGCTGACATCTCACTCTCTTTGAATCTTCTTTATCATGCTAAGAGGAGCAGGAAAAAGCAAAAAATTTCAGAATTGCACCTTGCAATGCGGAGAAATTACTGTTTGTGCATTTACAATATTCATTGATTTTTGCCATTGAAAAACGTCCAGAAATAATTGAAGCTACTGACTGAATGAAAGGAGCTGGCATCTCACTCTCTTTGAATCTTCTTTATCATGCTAAGAGGAGCAGGAAAAAGCAAAAAATTTCAGAATTGCAACTTGCAATGCGGAGAAATTACTGTTTGTGCATTTACAATATTCATTGATTTTTGCCATTGAAAAACATCATGTTATTCATATACCAGTAATGATTGAAGCTACTGACTGAATGAAAGGAGCTGGAATCTCACTCTCTTTGAATCTTCTTTATCATGCTAAGAGGAGCAGGAAAAAGCAAAAAATTTCAGAATGGCACCTTGCAATGCGGAGAAATTACTGTTTGTGCATTTACAATATTCATTGATTTTTGCCATTGAAAAACGTCCAGAAATGATTGAAGCTACTGACTGAATGAAAGGAGCTGGCATCTCACTCTCTTTGAATCTTCTTTATCATGCTAAGAGGAGCAGGAAAAAGCAAAAAATTTCAGAATTGCACCTTGCAATGCGGAGAAATTACTGTTTGTGCTTTTACAATATTCATTGATTTTTGCCATTGAAACACATCATGTTATTCATATACCAGAAATGTTTGAAGCTACTGACTGAATGAAAGGAGCTGGCATCTCACTCTCTTTGAATCTTCTTTATCATGCTAAGAGGAGCAGGAAAAAGCAAAACATTTCAGAATTGCACCTTGCAATGCGGAGAAATTACTGTTTGTGCATTTACAATATTCATTGATTTTTGCCATTGAAAAATGTCCAGAAATGATTGAAGCTGCTGACTGAATGAAAGGAGCTGGCATCTCACTCTCTTTGAATCTTCTTTATCATGCTAAGAGGAGCAGGAAAAAGCAAAAAATTTCAGAATTGCACCTTGCAATGCGGAGAAATTACTGTTTGTGCATTTACAATATTCATTGATTTTTGCCATTGAAAAACATCATGTTATTCATATACCAGAAATGATTGAAGCTACTGACTGAATGAAAGGAGCTGGCATCTCACTCTCTTTGCATCTTCTTTATCATGCTAAGAGGAGCAGGAAAAAGCAAAAAATTTCAGAATTGCACCTTGCAATGCGGAGAAATTACTGTTTGTGCATTTACAATATTCATTGATTTTTGCCATTGAAAAACGTCCAGAAATGATTGAAGCTACTGACTGAATGAAAGGAGCTGGCATCTCACTCTCTTTGAATCTTCTTTATCATGCTAAGAGGAGCAGGAAAAAGCAAAAAATTTCAGAATTGCACCTTGCAATGCGGAGAAATTACTTTTTGTGCATTTACAATATTCATTGATTTTTGCCATTGAAAAACGTCCAGAAATGATTGAAGCTACTGACTGAATGAAAGGAGCTGGCATCTCACTCTCTTTGAATCTTCTTTATCATGCTAAGAGGAGCAGGAAAAAGCAAAAAATTTCAGAATTGCACCTTGCAATGCGGAGAAATTACTGTTTGTGCATTTACAATATTCATTGATTTTTGCCATTGAAAAACATCATGTTATTCATATACCAGAAATGTTTGAAGCTACTGACTGAATGAAAGGAGCTGGCATCTCACTCTCTTTGAATCTTCTTTATCATGCTAAGAGGAGCAGGAAAAAGCAAAAAATTTCAGAATTGCACCTTGCAATGCGGAGAAATTACTGTTTGTGCATTTACAATATTCATTGATTTTTGCCATTGAAAAACGTCCAGAAATGATTGAAGCTACTGACTGAATGAAAGGAGCTGGCATCTCACTCTCTTTGAATCTTCTTTATCATGCTAAGAGGAGCAGGAAAAAGCAAAAAATTTCAGAATTGCACCTTGCAATGCGGAGAAATTACTGTTTGTGCATTTACAATATTCATTGATTTTTGCCATTGAAAAACATCATGTTATTCATATACCAGAAATGATTGAAGCTACTGACTGAATGAAAGGAGCTGGCATCTCGCTCTCTTTGAATCTTCTTTATCATGCTAAGAGGAGCAGGAAAAAGCAAAAAATTTCAGAATTGCACCTTGCAATGCGGAGAAATTACTGTTTGTGCATTTACAATATTCATTGATTTTTGCCATTGAAAAACGTCCAGAAGAGATTGAAGCTACTGACTGAATGAAAGGAGCTGGCATCTCACTCTCTTTGAATCTTCTTTATCATGCTAAGAGGAGCAGGAAAAAGCAAAAAATTTCAGAATTGCACCTTGCAATGTGGAGAAATTACTGTTTGTGCATTTACAATATTCATTGATTTTTGCCATTGAAAAACATCATGTTATTCATATACCAGAAATGATTGAAGCTACTGACTGAATGAAAGGAGCTGGCATCTCACTCTCTTTGAATCTTCTTTATCATGCTAAGAGGAGCAGGAAAAAGCAAAAAATTTCAGAATTGCACCTTGCAATGCGGAGAAATTACTGTTTGTGCATTTACAATATTCATTGATTTTTGCCATTGAAAAACGTCCAGAAATGATTGAAGCTACTGACTGAATGAAAGGAGCTGGCATCTCACTCTCTTTGAATCTTCTTTATCATGCTAAGAGGAGCAGGAAAAAGCAAAAAATTTCAGAATTGCACCTTGCAATGCGGAGAAATTACTGTTTGTGCTTTTACAATATTCATTGATTTTTGCCATTGAAAAACATCATGTTATTCATATACCAGAAATGTTTGAAGCTACTGACTGAATGAAAGGAGCTGGCATCTCACTCTCTTTGAATCTTCTTTATCATGCTAAGAGGAGCAGGAAAAAGCAAAAAATTTCAGAATTGCACCTTGCAATGCGGAGAAATTACTGTTTGTGCATTTACAATATTCATTGATTTTTGCCATTGAAAAACGTCCAGAAATGATTGAAGCTACTGACTGAATGAAAGGAGCTGGCATCTCACTCTCTTTGAATCTTCTTTATCATGCTAAGAGGAGCAGGAAAAAGCAAAAAATTTCAGAATTGCACCTTGCAATGCGGAGAAATTACTGTTTGTGCATTTACAATATTCATTGATTTTTGCCATTGAAAAACGTCCAGAAATGATTGAAGCTACTGACTGAATGAAAGGAGCTGGCATCTCACTCTCTTTGAATCTTCTTTATCATGCTAAGAGGAGCAGGAAAAAGCAAAAAATTTCAGAATTGCAACTTGCAATGCGGAGAAATTACTGTTTGTGCATTTACAATATTCATTGATTTTTGCCATTGAAAAACATCATGTTATTCATATACCAGAAATGATTGAAGCTACTGACTGAATGAAAGGAGCTGGCATCTCACTCTCTTTGAATCTTCTTTATCATGCTAAGAGGAGCAGGAAAAAGCAAAAAATTTCAGAATTGCACCTTGCAATGCGGAGAAATTACTGTTTGTGCATTTACAATATTCATTGATTTTTGCCATTGAAAAACGTCCAGAAATGATTGAAGCTACTGACTGAATGAAAGGAGCTGGCATCTCACTCTCTTTGAATCTTCTTTATCATGCTAAGAGGAGCAGGAAAAAGCAAAAAATTTCAGAATTGCACCTTGCAATGCGGAGAAATTACTGTTTGTGCATTTACAATATTCATTGATTTTTGCCATTGAAAAACGTCCAGAAATGATTGAAGCTACTGACTGAATGAAAGGAGCTGGCATCTCACTCTCTTTGAATCTTCTTTATCATGCTAAGAGGAGCAGGAAAAAGCAAAAAATTTCAGAATTGCACCTTGCAATGCGGAGAAATTACTGTTTGTGCATTTACAATATTCATTAATTTTTGCCATTGAAAAACATCATGTTATTCATATCCCAGAAATGTTTGAAGCTACTGACTGAATGAAAGAAGCTGGCATCTCACTCTCTTTGAATCTTCTTTATCATGCTAAGAGGAGCAGGAAAAAGCAAAAAATTTCAGAATTGCACCTTGCAATGCGGAGAAATTACTGTTTGTGCATTTACAATATTCATTGATTTTTGCCATTGAAAAACGTCCAGAAATGATTGAAGCTACTGACTGAATGAAAGGAGCTGGCATCTCACTCTCTTTGAATCTTCTTTATCATGCTAAGAGGAGCAGGAAAAAGCAAAAAATTTCAGAATTGCACCTTGCAATGCGGAGAAATTACTGTTTGTGCATTTACAATATTCATTGATTTTTGCCATTGAAAAACATCATGTTATTCATATACCAGAAATGATTGAAGCTACTGACTGAATGAAAGGAGCTGGCATCTCATTCTCTTTGAATCTTCTTTATCATGCAAAGAGGAGCAGGAAAAAGCAAAAAATTTCAGAATTGCACCTTGCAATGCGGAGAAATTACTGTTTGTGCATTTACAATATTCATTGATTTTTGCCATTGAAAAACGTCCAGAAATGATTGAAGCTACTGACTGAATGAAAGGAGCTGGCATCTCACTCTCTTTGAATCTTCTTTATCATGCTAAGAGGAGCAGGAAAAAGCAAAAAATTTCAGAATTGCACCTTGCAATGCGGAGAAATTACTGTTTGTGCATTTACAATATTCATTGATTTTTGCCATTGAAAAACGTCCAGAAATGATTGAAGCAACTGACTGAATGAAAGGAGCTGGCATCTCACTCTCTTTGAATCTTCTTTATCATGCTAAGAGGAGCAGGAAAAAGCAAAAAATTTCAGAATTGCACCTTGCAATGCGGAGAAATTACTGTTTGTGCATTTACAATATTCATTGATTTTTGCCATTGAAAAACGTCCAGAAATAATTGAAGCTACTGACTGAATGAAAGGAGCTGGCATCTCACTCTCTTTGAATCTTCTTTATCATGCTAAGAGGAGCAGGAAAAAGCAAAAAATTTCAGAATTGCAACTTGCAATGCGGAGAAATTACTGTTTGTGCATTTACAATATTCATTGATTTTTGCCATTGAAAAACATCATGTTATTCATATACCAGAAATGATTGAAGCTACTGACTGAATGAAAGGAGCTGGCATCTCACTCTCTTTGAATCTTCTTTATCATGCTAAGAGGAGCAGGAAAAAGCAAAAAATTTCAGAATTGCACCTTGCAATGCGGAGAAATTACTGTTTGTGCATTTACAATATTCATTGATTTTTGCCATTGAAAAACGTCCAGAAATGATTGAAGCTACTGACTGAATGAAAGGAGATGGCATCTCACTCTCTTTGAATCTTCTTTATCATGCTAAGAGGAGCAGGAAAAAGCAAAAAATTTCAGAATTGCACCTTGCAATGCGGAGAAATTACTGTTTGTGCTTTTACAATATTCATTGATTTTTGCCATTGAAAAACATCATGTTATTCATATACCAGAAATGTTTGAAGCTACTGACTGAATGAAAGGAGCTGGCATCTCACTCTCTTTGAATCTTCTTTATCATGCTAAGAGGAGCAGGAAAAAGCAAAAAATTTCAGAATTGCACCTTGCAATGCGGAGAAATTACTGTTTGTGCATTTACAATATTCATTGATTTTTGCCATTGAAAAATGTCCAGAAATGATTGAAGCTGCTGACTGAATGAAAGGAGCTGGCATCTCACTCTCTTTGAATCTTCTTTATCATGCTAAGAGGAGCAGGAAAAAGCAAAAAATTTCAGAATTGCACCTTGCAATGCGGAGAAATTACTGTTTGTGCATTTACAATATTCATTGATTTTTGCTATTGAAAAACATCATGTTATTCATATACCAGAAATGATTGAAGCTACTGACTGAATGAAACGAGCTGGCATCTCACTCTCTTTGAATCTTCTTTATCATGCTAAGAGGAGCAGGAAAAAGCAAAAAATTTCAGAATTGCACCTTGCAATGCGGAGAAATTACTGTTTGTGCATTTACAATATTCATTGATTTTTGCCATTGAAAAACGTCCAGAAATGATTGAAGCTACTGACTGAATGAAAGGAGCTGGCATCTCACTCTCTTTGAATCTTCTTTATCATGCTAAGAGGAGCAGGAAAAAGCAAAAAATTTCAGAATTGCACCTTGCAATGCGGAGAAATTACTGTTTGTGCATTTACAATATTCATTGATTTTTGCCTTTGAAAAACATCATGTTATTCATATACCAGAAATGTTTGAAGCTACTGACTGAATGAAAGGAGCTGGCATCTCACTCTCTTTGAATCTTCTTTATCATGCTAAGAGGAGCAGGAAAAAGCAAAAAATTTCAGAATTGCACCTTGCAATGCGGAGAAATTACTGTTTGTGCATTTACAATATTCATTGATTTTTGCCATTGAAAAACGTCCAGAAATGATTGAAGCTACTGACTGAATGAAAGGAGCTGGCATCTCACTCTCTTTGAATCTTCTTTATCATGCTAAGAGGAGCAGGAAAAAGCAAAAAATTTCAGAATTGCACCTTGCAATGCGGAGAAATTACTGTTTGTGCATTTACAATATTCATTGATTTTTGCCATTGAAAAACATCATGTTATTCATATACCAGAAATGATTGAAACTACTGACTGAATGAAAGGAGCTGGCATCTCGCTCTCTTTGAATCTTCTTTATCATGCTAAGAGGAGCAGGAAAAAGCAAAAAATTTCAGAATTGCACCTTGCAATGCGGAGAAATTACTGTTTGTGCATTTACAATATTCATTGATTTTTGCCATTGAAAAACGTCCAGAAATGATTGAAGCTACTGACTGAATGAAAGGAGCTGGCATCTCACTCTCTTTGAATCTTCTTTATCATGCTAAGAGGAGCAGGAAAAAGCAAAAAATTTCAGAATTGCACCTTGCAATGTGGAGAAATTACTGTTTGTGCATTTACAATATTCATTGATTTTTGCCATTGAAAAACATCATGTTATTCATATACCAGAAATGATTGAAGCTACTGACTGAATGAAAGGAGCTGGCATCTCACTCTCTTTGAATCTTCTTTATCATGCTAAGAGGAGCAGGAAAAAGCAAAAAATTTCAGAATTGCACCTTGCAATGCGGAGAAATTACTGTTTGTGCATTTACAATATTCATTGATTTTTGCCATTGAAAAACGTCCAGAAATGATTGAAGCTACTGACTGAATGAAAGGAGCTGGCATCTCACTCTCTTTGAATCTTCTTTATCATGCTAAGAGGAGCAGGAAAAAGCAAAAAATTTCAGAATTGCACCTTGCAATGCGGAGAAATTACTGTTTGTGCTTTTACAATATTCATTGATTTTTGCCATTGAAAAACATCATGTTATTCATATACCAGAAATGTTTGAAGCTACTGACTGAATGAAAGGAGCTGGCATCTCACTCTCTTTGAATCTTCTTTATCATGCTAAGAGGAGCAGGAAAAAGCAAAAAATTTCAGAATTGCAACTTGCAATGCGGAGAAATTACTGTTTGTGCATTTACAATATTCATTGATTTTTGCCATTGAAAAACGTCCAGAAATGATTGAAGCTACTGACTGAATGAAAGGAGCTGGCATCTCACTCTCTTTGAATCTTCTTTATCATGCTAAGAGGAGCAGGAAAAAGCAAAAAATTTCAGAATTGCACCTTGCAATGCGGAGAAATTACTGTTTGTGCATTTACAATATTCATTGATTTTTGCCATTGAAAAACGTCCAGAAATGATTGAAGCTACTGACTGAATGAAAGGAGCTGGCATCTCACTCTCTTTGAATCTTCTTTATCATGCTAAGAGGAGCAGGAAAAAGCAAAAAATTTCAGAATTGCAACTTGCAATGCGGAGAAATTACTGTTTGTGCATTTACAATATTCATTGATTTTTGCCATTGAAAAACATCATGTTATTCATATACCAGAAATGATTGAAGCTACTGACTGAATGAAAGGAGCTGGCATCTCACTCTCTTTGAATCTTCTTTATCATGCTAAGAGGAGCAGGAAAAAGCAAAAAATTTCAGAATTGCACCTTGCAATGCGGAGAAATTACTGTTTGTGCATTTACAATATTCATTGATTTTTGCCATTGAAAAACGTCCAGAAATGATTGAAGCTACTGACTGAATGAAAGGAGCTGGCATCTCACTCTCTTTGAATCTTCTTTATCATGCTAAGAGGAGCAGGAAAAAGCAAAAAATTTCAGAATTGCACCTTGCAATGCGGAGAAATTACTGTTTGTGCTTTTACAATATTCATTGATTTTTGCCATTGAAAAACATCATGTTATTCATATACCAGAAATGTTTGAAGCTACTGACTGAATGAAAGGAGCTGGCATCTCACTCTCTTTGAATCTTCTTTATCATGCTAAGAGGAGCAGGAAAAAGCAAAAAATTTCAGAATTGCACCTTGCAATGCGGAGAAATTACTGTTTGTGCATTTACAATATTCATTGATTTTTGCCATTGAAAAACGTCCAGAAATGATTGAAGCTACTGACTGAATGAAAGGAGCTGGCATCTCACTCTCTTTGAATCTTCTTTATCATGCTAAGAGGAGCAGGAAAAAGCAAAAAATTTCAGAATTGCACCTTGCAATGCGGAGAAATTACTGTTTGTGCATTTACAATATTCATTGATTTTTGCCATTGAAAAACGTCCAGAAATGATTGAAGCTACTGACTGAATGAAAGGAGCTGGCATCTCACTCTCTTTGAATCTTCTTTATCATGCTAAGAGGAGCAGGAAAAAGCAAAAAATTTCAGAATTGCACCTTGCAATGCGGAGAAATTACTGTTTGTGCATTTACAATATTCATTGATTTTTGCCATTGAAAAACATCATGTTATTCATATACCAGAAATGATTGAAGCTACTGACTGAATGAAAGGAGCTGGCATCTTACTCTCTTTGAATCTTCTTTGTCATGCTAAGAGGAGCAGGAAAAAGCAAAAAATTTCAGAATTGCACCTTGCAATGCGGAGAAATTACTGTTTGAGCATTTACAATATTCATTGATTTTTGCCATTGAAAAACGTCCAGAAATGATTGAAGCTACTGACTGAATGAAAGGAGCTGGCATCTCACTCTCTTTGAATCTTCTTTATCATGCTAAGAGGAGCAGGAAAAAGCAAAAAATTTCAGAATTGCACCTTGCAATGCGGAGAAATTACTGTTTGTGCATTTACAATATTCATTGATTTTTGCCATTGAAAAACGTCCAGAAATGATTGAAGCTACTGAATGAATGAAAGGAGCTGGCATCTCACTCTCTTTGAATCTTCTTTATCATGCTAAGAGGAGCAGGAAAAAGCAAAAAATTTCAGAATTGCACCTTGCAATGCGGAGAAATTACTGTTTGTGCATTTACAATATTCATTGATTTTTGCCATTGAAAAACATCATGTTATTCATATACCAGAAATGTTTGTAGCTACTGACTGAATGAAAGGAGCTGGCATCTCACTCTCTTTGAATCTTCTTTATCATGCTAAGAGGAGCAGGAAAAAGCAAAAAATTTCAGAATTGCACCTTGCAATGCGGAGAAATTACTGTTTGTGCATTTACAATATTCATTGATTTTTGCCATTGAAAAACGTCCAGAAATGATTGAAGCTACTGACTGAATGAAAGGAGCTGGCATCTCACTCTCTTTGAATCTTCTTTATCATGCTAAGAGGAGCAGGAAAAAGCAAAAAATTTCAGAATTGCACCTTGCAATGCGGAGAAATTACTGTTTGTGCATTTACAATATTCATTGATTTTTGCCATTGAAAAACGTCCAGAAATGATTGAAGCTACTGACTGAATGAAAGGAGCTGGCATCTCACTCTCTTTGAATCTTCTTTATCATGCTAAGAGGAGCAGGAAAAAGCAAAAAATTTCAGAATTGCACCTTGCAATGCGGAGAAATTACTCTTTGTGCATTTACAATATTCATTGATTTTTGCCATTGAAAAACATCATGTTATTCATATACCAGAAATGTTTGAAGCTACTGACTGAATGAAAGGAGCTGGCATCTCACTCTCTTTGAATCTTCTTTATCATGCTAAGAGGAGCAGGAAAAAGCAAAAAATTTCAGAATTGCACCTTGCAATGCGGAGAAATTACTGTTTGTGCATTTACAATATTCATTGATTTTTGCCATTGAAAAACATCATGTTATTCATATACCAGAAATGTTTGAAGCTACTGACTGAATGAAAGGAGCTGGCATCTCACTCTCTTTGAATCTTCTTTATCATGCTAAGAGGAGCAGGAAAAAGCAAAAAATTTCAGAATTGCACCTTGCAATGCGGAGAAATTACTGTTTGTGCATTTACAATATTCATTGATTTTTGCCATTGAAAAACGTCCAGAAATGATTGAAGCTACTGACTGAATGAAAGGAGCTGGCATCTCACTCTCTTTGAATCTTCTTTATCATGCTAAGAGGAGCAGGAAAAAGCAAAAAATTTCAGAATTGCACCTTGCAATGCGGAGAAATTACTGTTTGTGCATTTACAATATTCATTGATTTTTGCCATTGAAAAACATCATGTTATTCATATACCAGAAATGATTGAAGCTACTGACTGAATGAAAGGAGCTGGCATCTCGCTCTCTTTGAATCTTCTTTATCATGCTAAGAGGAGCAGGAAAAAGCAAAAAATTTCAGAATTGCACCTTGCAATGCGGAGAAATTACTGTTTGTGCATTTACAATATTCATTGTTTTTTGCCATTGAAAAACGTCCAGAAATGATTGAAGCTACTGACTGAATGAAAGGAGCTGTCATCTCACTCTCTTTGAATCTTCTTTATCATGCTAAGAGGAGCAGGAAAAAGCAAAAAATTTCAGAATTGCACCTTGCAATGTGGAGAAATTACTGTTTGTGCATTTACAATATTCATTGATTTTTGCCATTGAAAAACATCATGTTATTCATATACCAGAAATGATTGAAGCTACTGACTGAATGAAAGGAGCTGGCATCTCACTCTCTTTGAATCTTCTTTATCATGCTAAGAGGAGCAGGAAAAAGCAAAAAATTTCAGAATTGCACCTTGCAATGCGGAGAAATTACTGTTTGTGCATTTACAATATTCATTGATTTTTGCCATTGAAAAACGTCCAGAAATGATTGAAGCTACTGACTGAATGAAAGGAGCTGGCATCTCACTCTCTTTGAATCTTCTTTATCATGCTAAGAGGAGCAGGAAAAAGCAAAAAATTTCAGAATTGCACCTTGCAATGCGGAGAAATTACTGTTTGTGCATTTACAATATTCATTGATTTTTGCCATTGAAAAACATCATGTTATTCATATACCAGAAATGATTGAAGCTACTGACTGAATGAAAGGAGCTGGCATCTTACTCTCTTTGAATCTTCTTTGTCATGCTAAGAGGAGCAGGAAAAAGCAAAAAATTTCAGAATTGCACCTTGCAATGCGGAGAAATTACTGTTTGTGCATTTACAATATTCATTGATTTTTGCCATTGAAAAACGTCCAGAAATGATTGAAGCTACTGACTGAATGAAAGGAGCTGGCATCTCACTCTCTTTGAATCTTCTTTATCATGCTAAGAGGAGCAGGAAAAAGCAAAAAATTTCAGAATTGCACCTTGCAATGCGGAGAAATTACTGTTTGTGCATTTACAATATTCATTGATTTTTGCCATTGAAAAACGTCCAGAAATGATTGAAGCTACTGACTGAATGAAAGGAGCTGGCATCTCACTCTCTTTGAATCTTCTTTATCATGCTAAGAGGAGCAGGAAAAAGCAAAAAATTTCAGAATTGCACCTTGCAATGCGGAGAAATTACTGTTTGTGCATTTACAATATTCATTGATTTTTGCCATTGAAAAACATCATGTTATTCATATACCAGAAATGATTGAAGCTACTGACTGAATGAAAGGAGCTGGCATCTTACTCTCTTTGAATCTTCTTTGTCATGCTAAGAGGAGCAGGAAAAAGCAAAAAATTTCAGAATTGCACCTTGCAATGCGGAGAAATTACTGTTTGTGCATTTACAATATTCATTGATTTTTGCCATTGAAAAACGTCCAGAAATGATTGAAGCTACTGAATGAATGAAAGGAGCTGGCATCTCACTCTCTTTGAATCTTCTTTATCATGCTAAGAGGAGCAGGAAAAAGCAAAAAATTTCAGAATTGCACCTTGCAATGCGGAGAAATTACTGTTTGTGCATTTACAATATTCATTGATTTTTGCCATTGAAAAACATCATGTTATTCATATACCAGAAATGTTTGTAGCTACTGACTGAATGAAAGGAGCTGGCATCTCACTCTCTTTGAATCTTCTTTATCATGCTAAGAGGAGCAGGAAAAAGCAAAAAATTTCAGAATTGCACCTTGCAATGCGGAGAAATTACTGTTTGTGCATTTACAATATTCATTGATTTTTGCCATTGAAAAACGTCCAGAAATGATTGAAGCTACTGACTGAATGAAAGGAGCTGGCATCTCACTCTCTTTGAATCTTCTTTATCATGCTAAGAGGAGCAGGAAAAAGCAAAAAATTTCAGAATTGCACCTTGCAATGCGGAGAAATTACTGTTTGTGCATTTACAATATTCATTGATTTTTGCCATTGAAAAACGTCCAGAAATGATTGAAGCTACTGACTGAATGAAAGGAGCTGGCATCTCACTCTCTTTGAATCTTCTTTATCATGCTAAGAGGAGCAGGAAAAAGCAAAAAATTTCAGAATTGCACCTTGCAATGCGGAGAAATTACTCTTTGTGCATTTACAATATTCATTGATTTTTGCCATTGAAAAACATCATGTTATTCATATACCAGAAATGTTTGAAGCTACTGACTGAATGAAAGGAGCTGGCATCTCACTCTCTTTGAATCTTCTTTATCATGCTAAGAGGAGCAGGAAAAAGCAAAAAATTTCAGAATTGCACCTTGCAATGCGGAGAAATTACTGTTTGTGCATTTACAATATTCATTGATTTTTGCCATTGAAAAACATCATGTTATTCATATACCAGAAATGTTTGAAGCTACTGACTGAATGAAAGGAGCTGGCATCTCACTCTCTTTGAATCTTCTTTATCATGCTAAGAGGAGCAGGAAAAAGCAAAAAATTTCAGAATTGCACCTTGCAATGCGGAGAAATTACTGTTTGTGCATTTACAATATTCATTGATTTTTGCCATTGAAAAACGTCCAGAAATGATTGAAGCTACTGACTGAATGAAAGGAGCTGGCATCTCACTCTCTTTGAATCTTCTTTATCATGCTAAGAGGAGCAGGAAAAAGCAAAAAATTTCAGAATTGCACCTTGCAATGCGGAGAAATTACTGTTTGTGCATTTACAATATTCATTGATTTTTGCCATTGAAAAACATCATGTTATTCATATACCAGAAATGATTGAAGCTACTGACTGAATGAAAGGAGCTGGCATCTCGCTCTCTTTGAATCTTCTTTATCATGCTAAGAGGAGCAGGAAAAAGCAAAAAATTTCAGAATTGCACCTTGCAATGCGGAGAAATTACTGTTTGTGCATTTACAATATTCATTGTTTTTTGCCATTGAAAAACGTCCAGAAATGATTGAAGCTACTGACTGAATGAAAGGAGCTGTCATCTCACTCTCTTTGAATCTTCTTTATCATGCTAAGAGGAGCAGGAAAAAGCAAAAAATTTCAGAATTGCACCTTGCAATGTGGAGAAATTACTGTTTGTGCATTTACAATATTCATTGATTTTTGCCATTGAAAAACATCATGTTATTCATATACCAGAAATGATTGAAGCTACTGACTGAATGAAAGGAGCTGGCATCTCACTCTCTTTGAATCTTCTTTATCATGCTAAGAGGAGCAGGAAAAAGCAAAAAATTTCAGAATTGCACCTTGCAATGCGGAGAAATTACTGTTTGTGCATTTACAATATTCATTGATTTTTGCCATTGAAAAACGTCCAGAAATGATTGAAGCTACTGACTGAATGAAAGGAGCTGGCATCTCACTCTCTTTGAATCTTCTTTATCATGCTAAGAGGAGCAGGAAAAAGCAAAAAATTTCAGAATTGCACCTTGCAATGCGGAGAAATTACTGTTTGTGCATTTACAATATTCATTGATTTTTGCCATTGAAAAACATCATGTTATTCATATACCAGAAATGATTGAAGCTACTGACTGAATGAAAGGAGCTGGCATCTTACTCTCTTTGAATCTTCTTTGTCATGCTAAGAGGAGCAGGAAAAAGCAAAAAATTTCAGAATTGCACCTTGCAATGCGGAGAAATTACTGTTTGTGCATTTACAATATTCATTGATTTTTGCCATTGAAAAACGTCCAGAAATGATTGAAGCTACTGACTGAATGAAAGGAGCTGGCATCTCACTCTCTTTGAATCTTCTTTATCATGCTAAGAGGAGCAGGAAAAAGCAAAAAATTTCAGAATTGCACCTTGCAATGCGGAGAAATTACTGTTTGTGCATTTACAATATTCATTGATTTTTGCCATTGAAAAACGTCCAGAAATGATTGAAGCTACTGACTGAATGAAAGGAGCTGGCATCTCACTCTCTTTGAATCTTGTTTATCATGCTAAGAGGAGCAGGAAAAAGCAAAAAATTTCAGAATTGCACCTTGCAATGCGGAGAAATTACTGTTTGTGCATTTACAATATTCATTGATTTTTGCCATTGAAAAACATCATGTTATTCATATACCAGAAATGTTTGTAGCTACTGACTGAATGAAAGGAGCTGGCATCTCACTCTCTTTGAATCTTCTTTATCATGCTAAGAGGAGCAGGAAAAAGCAAAAAATTTCAGAATTGCACCTTGCAATGCGGAGAAATTACTGTTTGTGCATTTACAATATTCATTGATTTTTGCCATTGAAAAACGTCCAGAAATGATTGAAGCTACTGACTGAATGAAAGGAGCTGGCATCTCACTCTCTTTGAATCTTCTTTATCATGCTAAGAGGAGCAGGAAAAAGCAAAAAATTTCAGAATTGCACCTTGCAATGTGGAGAAATTACTGTTTGTGCATTTACAATATTCATTGATTTTTGCCATTGAAAAACATCATGTTATTCATATACCAGAAATGATTGAAGCTACTGACTGAATGAAAGGAGCTGGCATCTCACTCTCTTTGAATCTTCTTTATCATGCTAAGAGGAGCAGGAAAAAGCAAAAAATTTCAGAATTGCACCTTGCAATGCGGAGAAATTACTGTTTGTGCATTTACAATATTCATTGATTTTTGCCATTGAAAAACGTCCAGAAATGATTGAAGCTACTGACTGAATGAAAGGAGCTGGCATCTCACTCTCTTTGAATCTTCTTTATCATGCTAAGAGGAGCAGGAAAAAGCAAAAAATTTCAGAATTGCACCTTGCAATGCGGAGAAATTACTGTTTGTGCTTTTACAATATTCATTGATTTTTGCCATTGAAAAACATCATGTTATTCATATACCAGAAATGTTTGAAGCTACTGACTGAATGAAAGGAGCTGGCATCTCACTCTCTTTGAATCTTCTTTATCATGCTAAGAGGAGCAGGAAAAAGCAAAAAATTTCAGAATTGCACCTTGCAATGCGGAGAAATTACTGTTTGTGCATTTACAATATTCATTGATTTTTGCCATTGAAAAACGTCCAGAAATGATTGAAGCTACTGACTGAATGAAAGGAGCTGGCATCTCACTCTCTTTGAATCTTCTTTATCATGCTAAGAGGAGCAGGAAAAAGCAAAAAATTTCAGAATTGCACCTTGCAATGCGGAGAAATTACTGTTTGTGCATTTACAATATTCATTGATTTTTGCCATTGAAAAACGTCCAGAAATGATTGAAGCTACTGACTGAATGAAAGGAGCTGGCATCTCACTCTCTTTGAATCTTCTTTATCATGCTAAGAGGAGCAGGAAAAAGCAAAAAATTTCAGAATTGCAACTTGCAATGCGGAGAAATTACTGTTTGTGCATTTACAATATTCATTGATTTTTGCCATTGAAAAACATCATGTTATTCATATACCAGAAATGATTGAAGCTACTGACTGAATGAAAGGAGCTGGCATCTCACTCTCTTTGAATCTTCTTTATCATGCTAAGAGGAGCAGGAAAAAGCAAAAAATTTCAGAATTGCACCTTGCAATGCGGAGAAATTACTGTTTGTGCATTTACAATATTCATTGATTTTTGCCATTGAAAAACGTCCAGAAATGATTGAAGCTACTGACTGAATGAAAGGAGCTGGCATCTCACTCTCTTTGAATCTTCTTTATCATGCTAAGAGGAGCAGGAAAAAGCAAAAAATTTCAGAATTGCACCTTGCAATGCGGAGAAATTACTGTTTGTGCATTTACAATATTCATTGATTTTTGCCATTGAAAAACGTCCAGAAATGATTGAAGCTACTGACTGAATGAAAGGAGCTGGCATCTCACTCTCTTTGAATCTTCTTTATCATGCTAAGAGGAGCAGGAAAAAGCAAAAAATTTCAGAATTGCACCTTGCAATGCGGAGAAATTACTCTTTGTGCATTTACAATATTCATTGATTTTTGCCATTGAAAAACATCATGTTATTCATATACCAGAAATGTTTGAAGCTACTGACTGAATGAAAGGAGCTGGCATCTCACTCTCTTTGAATCTTCTTTATCATGCTAAGAGGAGCAGGAAAAAGCAAAAAATTTCAGAATTGCACCTTGCAATGCGGAGAAATTACTGTTTGTGCATTTACAATATTCATTGATTTTTGCCATTGAAAAACATCATGTTATTCATATACCAGAAATGTTTGAAGCTACTGACTGAATGAAAGGAGCTGGCATCTCACTCTCTTTGAATCTTCTTTATCATGCTAAGAGGAGCAGGAAAAAGCAAAAAATTTCAGAATTGCACCTTGCAATGCGGAGAAATTACTGTTTGTGCATTTACAATATTCATTGTTTTTTGCCATTGAAAAACGTCCAGAAATGATTGAAGCTACTGACTGAATGAAAGGAGCTGTCATCTCACTCTCTTTGAATCTTCTTTATCATGCTAAGAGGAGCAGGAAAAAGCAAAAAATTTCAGAATTGCACCTTGCAATGTGGAGAAATTACTGTTTGTGCATTTACAATATTCATTGATTTTTGCCATTGAAAAACATCATGTTATTCATATACCAGAAATGATTGAAGCTACTGACTGAATGAAAGGAGCTGGCATCTCACTCTCTTTGAATCTTCTTTATCATGCTAAGAGGAGCAGGAAAAAGCAAAAAATTTCAGAATTGCACCTTGCAATGCGGAGAAATTACTGTTTGTGCATTTACAATATTCATTGATTTTTGCCATTGAAAAACGTCCAGAAATGATTGAAGCTACTGACTGAATGAAAGGAGCTGGCATCTCACTCTCTTTGAATCTTCTTTATCATGCTAAGAGGAGCAGGAAAAAGCAAAAAATTTCAGAATTGCACCTTGCAATGCGGAGAAATTACTGTTTGTGCATTTACAATATTCATTGATTTTTGCCATTGAAAAACATCATGTTATTCATATACCAGAAATGATTGAAGCTACTGACTGAATGAAAGGAGCTGGCATCTTACTCTCTTTGAATCTTCTTTGTCATGCTAAGAGGAGCAGGAAAAAGCAAAAAATTTCAGAATTGCACCTTGCAATGCGGAGAAATTACTGTTTGTGCATTTACAATATTCATTGATTTTTGCCATTGAAAAACGTCCAGAAATGATTGAAGCTACTGACTGAATGAAAGGAGCTGGCATCTCACTCTCTTTGAATCTTCTTTATCATGCTAAGAGGAGCAGGAAAAAGCAAAAAATTTCAGAATTGCACCTTGCAATGCGGAGAAATTACTGTTTGTGCATTTACAATATTCATTGATTTTTGCCATTGAAAAACGTCCAGAAATGATTGAAGCTACTGACTGAATGAAAGGAGCTGGCATCTCACTCTCTTTGAATCTTGTTTATCATGCTAAGAGGAGCAGGAAAAAGCAAAAAATTTCAGAATTGCACCTTGCAATGCGGAGAAATTACTGTTTGTGCATTTACAATATTCATTGATTTTTGCCATTGAAAAACATCATGTTATTCATATACCAGAAATGTTTGTAGCTACTGACTGAATGAAAGGAACTGGCATCTCACTCTCTTTGAATCTTCTTTATCATGCTAAGAGGAGCAGGAAAAAGCAAAAAATTTCAGAATTGCACCTTGCAATGCGGAGAAATTACTGTTTGTGCATTTACAATATTCATTGATTTTTGCCATTGAAAAACGTCCAGAAATGATTGAAGCTACTGACTGAATGAAAGGAGCTGGCATCTCACTCTCTTTGAATCTTCTTTATCATGCTAAGAGGAGCAGGAAAAAGCAAAAAATTTCAGAATTGCACCTTGCAATGTGGAGAAATTACTGTTTGTGCATTTACAATATTCATTGATTTTTGCCATTGAAAAACATCATGTTATTCATATACCAGAAATGATTGAAGCTACTGACTGAATGAAAGGAGCTGGCATCTCACTCTCTTTGAATCTTCTTTATCATGCTAAGAGGAGCAGGAAAAAGCAAAAAATTTCAGAATTGCACCTTGCAATGCGGAGAAATTACTGTTTGTGCATTTACAATATTCATTGATTTTTGCCATTGAAAAACGTCCAGAAATGATTGAAGCTACTGACTGAATGAAAGGAGCTGGCATCTCACTCTCTTTGAATCTTCTTTATCATGCTAAGAGGAGCAGGAAAAAGCAAAAAATTTCAGAATTGCACCTTGCAATGCGGAGAAATTACTGTTTGTGCTTTTACAATATTCATTGATTATTGCCATTGAAAAACATCATGTTATTCATATACCAGAAATGTTTGAAGCTACTGACTGAATGAAAGGAGCTGGCATCTCACTCTCTTTGAATCTTCTTTATCATGCTAAGAGGAGCAGGAAAAAGCAAAAAATTTCAGAATTGCACCTTGCAATGCGGAGAAATTACTGTTTGTGCATTTACAATATTCATTGATTTTTGCCATTGAAAAACGTCCAGAAATGATTGAAGCTACTGACTGAATGAAAGGAGCTGGCATCTCACTCTCTTTGAATCTTCTTTATCATGCTAAGAGGAGCAGGAAAAAGCAAAAAATTTCAGAATTGCACCTTGCAATGCGGAGAAATTACTGTTTGTGCATTTATAATATTCATTGATTTTTGCCATTGAAAAACGTCCAGAAATGATTGAAGCTACTGACTGAATGAAAGGAGCTGGCATCTCACTCTCTTTGAATCTTCTTTATCATGCTAAGAGGAGCAGGAAAAAGCAAAAAATTTCAGAATTGCAACTTGCAATGCGGAGAAATTACTGTTTGTGCATTTACAATATTCATTGATTTTTGCCATTGAAAAACATCATGTTATTCATATACCAGAAATGATTGAAGCTACTGACTGAATGAAAGGAGCTGGCATCTCACTCTCTTTGAATCTTCTTTATCATGCTAAGAGGAGCAGGAAAAAGCAAAAAATTTCAGAATTGCACCTTGCAATGCGGAGAAATTACTGTTTGTGCATTTACAATATTCATTGATTTTTGCCATTGAAAAACGTCCAGAAATGATTGAAGCTACTGACTGAATGAAAGGAGCTGGCATCTCACTCTCTTTGAATCTTCTTTATCATGCTAAGAGGAGCAGGAAAAAGCAAAAAATTTCAGAATTGCACCTTGCAATGCGGAGAAATTACTGTTTGTGCTTTTACAATATTCATTGATTTTTGCCATTGAAAAACATCATATTATTCATATACCAGAAATGTTTGAAGCTACTGACTGAATGAAAGGAGCTGGCATCTCACTCTCTTTGAATCTTCTTTATCATGCTAAGAGGAGCAGGAAAAAGCAAAAAATTTCAGAATTGCACCTTGCAATGCGGAGAAATTACTGTTTGTGCATTTACAATATTCATTGATTTTTGCCATTGAAAAACGTCCAGAAATGATTGAAGCTACTGACTGAATGAAAGGAGCTGGCATCTCACTCTCTTTGAATCTTCTTTATCATGCTAAGAGGAGCAGGAAAAAGCAAAAAATTTCAGAATTGCACCTTGCAATGCGGAGAAATTACTGTTTGTGCATTTACAATATTCATTGATTTTTGCCATTGAAAAACGTCCAGAAATGATTGAAGCTACTGACTGAATGAAAGGAGCTGGCATCTCACTCTCTTTGAATCTTCTTTATCATGCTAAGAGGAGCAGGAAAAAGCAAAAAATTTCAGAATTGCACCTTGCAATGCGGAGAAATTACTGTTTGTGCATTTACAATATTCATTGATTTTTGCCATTGAAAAACATCATGTTATTCATATACCAGAAATGATTGAAGCTACTGACTGAATGAAAGGAGCTGGCATCTTACTCTCTTTGAATCTTCTTTGTCATGCTAAGAGGAGCAGGAAAAAGCAAAAAATTTCAGAATTGCACCTTGCAATGCGGAGAAATTACTGTTTGTGCATTTACAATATTCATTGATTTTTGCCATTGAAAAACGTCCAGAAATGATTGAAGCTACTGACTGAATGAAAGGAGCTGGCATCTCACTCTCTTTGAATCTTCTTTATCATGCTAAGAGGAGCAGGAAAAAGCAAAAAATTTCAGAATTGCACCTTGCAATGCGGAGAAATTACTGTTTGTGCATTTACAATATTCATTGATTTTTGCCATTGAAAAACGTCCAGAAATGATTGAAGCTACTGACTGAATGAAAGGAGCTGGCATCTCACTCTCTTTGAATCTTCTTTATCATGCTAAGAGGAGCAGGAAAAAGCAAAAAATTTCAGAATTGCACCTTGCAATGCGGAGAAATTACTGTTTGTGCATTTACAATATTCATTGATTTTTGCCATTGAAAAACATCATGTTATTCATATACCAGAAATGTTTGTAGCTACTGACTGAATGAAAGGAGCTGGCATCTCACTCTCTTTGAATCTTCTTTATCATGCTAAGAGGAGCAGGAAAAAGCAAAAAATTTCAGAATTGCACCTTGCAATGCAGAGAAATTACTGTTTGTGCATTTACAATATTCATTGATTTTTGCCATTGAAAAACGTCCAGAAATGATTGAAGCTACTGACTGAATGAAAGGAGCTGGCATCTCACTCTCTTTGAATCTTCTTTATCATGCTAAGAGGAGCAGGAAAAAGCAAAAAATTTCAGAATTGCACCTTGCAATGCGGAGAAATTACTGTTTGTGCATTTACAATATTCATTGATTTTTGCCATTGAAAAACGTCCAGAAATGATTGAAGCTACTGACTGAATGAAAGGAGCTGGCATCTCACTCTCTTTGAATCTTCTTTATCATGCTAAGAGGAGCAGGAAAAAGCAAAAAATTTCAGAATTGCACCTTGCAATGCGGAGAAATTACTCTTTGTGCATTTACAATATTCATTGATTTTTGCCATTGAAAAACATCATGTTATTCATATACCAGAAATGTTTGAAGCTACTGACTGAATGAAAGGAGCTGGCATCTCACTCTCTTTGAATCTTCTTTATCATGCTAAGAGGAGCAGGAAAAAGCAAAAAATTTCAGAATTGCACCTTGCAATGCGGAGAAATTACTGTTTGTGCATTTACAATATTCATTGATTTTTGCCATTGAAAAACATCATGTTATTCATATACCAGAAATGTTTGAAGCTACTGACTGAATGAAAGGAGCTGGCATCTCACTCTCTTTGAATCTTCTTTATCATGCTAAGAGGAGCAGGAAAAAGCAAAAAATTTCAGAATTGCACCTTGCAATGTGGAGAAATTACTGTTTGTGCATTTACAATATTCATTGATTTTTACCATTGAAAAACGTCCAGAAATGATTGAAGCTACTGACTGAATGAAAGTAGCTGGCATCTCACTCTCTTTGAATCTTCTTTATCATGCTAAGAGGAGCAGGAAAAAGCAAAAAATTTCAGACTTGCACCTTGCAATGCGGAGAAATTACTGTTTGTGCATTTACAATATTCATTGATTTTTGCCATTGAAAAACATCATGTTATTCATATACCAGAAATGTTTGAAGCTACTGACTGAATGAAAGGAGCTGGCATCTCACTCTCTTTGAATCTTCTTTATCATGCTAAGAGGAGCAGGAAAAAGCAAAAAATTTCAGAATTGCACCTTGCAATGCGGAGAAATTACTGTTTGTGCATTTACAATATTCATTGATTTTTGCCATTGAAAAACGTCCAGAAATGATTGAAGCTACTGACTGAATGAAAGGAGCTGGCATCTCACTCTCTTTGAATCTTCTTTATCATGCTAAGAGGAGCAGGAAAAAGCAAAAAATTTCAGAATTGCACCTTGCAATGCGGAGAAATTACTGTTTGTGCATTTACAATATTCATTGATTTTTGCCATTGAAAAACGTCCAGAAATGATTGAAGCTACTGACTGAATGAAAGGAGCTGGCATCTCACTCTCTTTGAATCTTCTTTATCATGCTAAGAGGAGCAGGAAAAATCAAAAAATTTCAGAATTGCACCTTGCAATGCGGAGAAATTACTGTTTGTGCATTTACAATATTCAATGATTTTTGCCATTGAAAAACATGTTATTCATATACCAGAAATGTTTGAAGCTACTGACTGAATGAAAGGAGCTGGCACCTCACTCTCTTTGAATCTTCTTTATCATGCTAAGAGGAGCGGGAAAAAGCAAAAAATTTCAGAATTGCACCTTGCAATGCGGAGAAATTACTGTTTGTGCATTTACAATATTCATTGATTTTTGCCATTGAAAAACATCCAGAAATGATTGAAGGTACTGACTGAATGAAAGGAGCTGGCATCTCACTCTCTTTGAATCTTCTTTATCATGCTAAGAGGAGCAGGAAAAAGCAAAAAATTTCAGAATTGCACTTTGCAATGCGGAGAAATTACTGTTTGTGCATTTACAATATTCATTGATTTTTGCCATTGAAAAACGTCCAGAAATGATTGAAGCTACTGACTGAATGAAAGGAGCTGGCATCTCACTCTCTTTGAATCTTCTTTATCATGCTAAGAGGAGCAGGAAAAAGCCAAAAATTTCAAAATTGCACCTTGCAATGCGGAGAAATTACAGTTTGTGCATTTACAATATTCATTGATTTTTGCCATTGAAAAACATCCAGAAATGATTGAAGCTACTGACTGAATGAAAGGAGCTGGCATCTCACTCTCTTTGAATATTCTTTATCATGCTAAGAGGAGCAGGAAAAAGCAAAAAATTTCAGAATTGCACCTTGCAATGCGGAGAAATTACTGTTTGTGCATTTACAATATTCATTGATTTTTGCCATTGAAAAACATCATGTTATTCATATACCAGAAATGTTTGAAGCTACTGACTGAATGAAAGGAGCTGGCATCTCACTCTCTTTGAATCTTCTTTATCATGCTAAGAGGAGCAGGAAAAAGCAAAAAATTTCAGAATTGCACCTTGCAATGCGGAGAAATTACTGTTTGTGCATTTACAATATTCATTGATTATTGCCATTGAAAAACATCATGTTATTCATATACCAGAAATGTTTGAAGCTACTGACTGAATGAAAGGAGCTGGCATCTCACTCTCTGAATCTTCTTTATCATGCTAAGAGGAGCAGGAAAAAGCAAAAAATTTCAGAATTGCACCTTGCAATGTGGAGAAATTACTGTTTGTGCATTTACAATATTCATTGATTTTTACCATTGAAAAACGTCCAGAAATGATTGAAGCTACTGACTGAATGAAAGTAGCTGGCATCTCACTCTCTTTGAATCTTCTTTATCATGCTAAGAGGAGCAGGAAAAAGCAAAAAATTTCAGAATTGCACCTTGCAATGCAGAGAAATTACTGTTTGTGCATTTACAATATTCATTGATTTTTGCCATTGAAAAACATCATGTTATTCATATACCAGAAATGTTTGAAGCTACTGACTGAATGAAAGGAGCTGGCATCTCACTCTCTTTGAATCTTCTTTATCATGCTAAGAGGAGCAGGAAAAAGCAAAAAATTTCAGAATTGCACCTTGCAATGTGGAGAAATTACTGTTTGTGCATTTACAATATTCATTGATTTTTACCATTGAAAAACATCCAGAAATGATTGAAGCTACTGACTGAATGAAAGTAGCTGGCATCTCACTCTCTTTGAATCTTCTTTATCATGCTAAGAGGAGCAGGAAAAAGCAAAAAATTTCAGAATTGCACCTTGCAATGCGGAGAAATTACTGTTTGTGCATTTACAATATTCATTGATTTTTGCCATTGAAAAACATCATGTTATTCATATACCAGAAATGATTGAAGCTACTGACTGAATGAAAGGAGCTGGCATCTCACTCTCTTTGAATCTTCTTTATCATGCTAAGAGGAGCAGGAAAAAGCAAAAAATTTCAGAATTGCACCTTGCAATGCGGAGAAATTACTGTTTGTGCATTTACAATATTCATTGATTTTTGCCATTGAAAAACGTCCAGAAATGATTGAAGCTACTGACTGAATGAAAGGAACTGGCATCTCACTCTCTTTGAATCTTCTTTATCATGCTAAGAGGAGCAGGAAAAAGCAAAAAATTTCAGAATTGCACCTTGCAATGCGGAGAAATTACTGTTTGTGCATTTACAAAATTCATTGATTTTTGCCATTGAAAAACATCATGTTATTCATATACCAGAAATGTTTGAAGCTACTGACTGAATGAAAGGAGCTGACATCTCACTCTCTTTGAATCTTCTTTATCATGCTAAGAGGAGCAGGAAAAAGCAAAAAATTTCAGAATTGCACCTTGCAATGCGGAGAAATTACTGTTTGTGCATTTACAATATTCATTGATTTTTGCCATTGAAAAACGTCCAGAAATGATTGAAGCTACTGACTGAATGAAAGGAGCTGGCATCTCACTCTCTTTGAATCTTCTTTATCATGCTAAGAGGAGCAGGAAAAAGCAAAAAATTTCAGAATTGCACCTTGCAATGCGGAGAAATTACTGTTTGTGCATTTACAATATTCATTGATTTTTGCCATTGAAAAACGTCCAGAAATGATTGAAGCTACTGACTGAATGAAAGGAGCTGGCATCTCACTCTCTTTGAATCTTCTTTATCATGCTAAGAGGAGCAGGAAAAAGCAAAAAATTTCAGAATTGCACCTTGCAATGCGGAGAAATTACTGTTTGTGCATTTACAATATTCATTGATTTTTGCCATTGAAAAACGTCCAGAAATGATTGAAGCTACTGACTGAATGAAAGGAACTGGCATCTCACTCTCTTTGAATCTTCATCATGCTAAGAGGAGCAGGAAAAAGCAAAAAATTTCAGAATTGCACCTTGCAATGCGGAGAAATTACTGTTTGTGCATTTACAAAATTCATTGATTTTTGCCATTGAAAAACATCATGTTATTCATATACCAGAAATGTTTGAAGCTACTGACTGAATGAAAGGAGCTGACATCTCACTCTCTTTGAATCTTCTTTATCATGCTAAGAGGAGCAGGAAAAAGCAAAAAATTTCAGAATTGCACCTTGCAATGCAGAGAAATTACTGTTTGTGCATTTACAATATTCATTGATTTTTGCCATTGAAAAACATCATGTTATTCATATACCAGAAATGTTTGAAGCTACTGACTGAATGAAAGGAGCTGGCATCTCACTCTCTTTGAATCTTCTTTATCATGCTAAGAGGAGCAGGAAAAAGCAAAAAATTTCAGAATTGCACCTTGCAATGTGGAGAAATTACTGTTTGTGCATTTACAATATTCATTGATTTTTACCATTGAAAAACATCCAGAAATGATTGAAGCTACTGACTGAATGAAAGTAGCTGGCATCTCACTCTCTTTGAATCTTCTTTATCATGCTAAGAGGAGCAGGAAAAAGCAAAAAATTTCAGAATTGCACCTTGCAATGCGGAGAAATTACTGTTTGTGCATTTACAATATTCATTGATTTTTGCCATTGAAAAACATCATGTTATTCATATACCAGAAATGATTGAAGCTACTGACTGAATGAAAGGAGCTGGCATCTCACTCTCTTTGAATCTTCTTTATCATGCTAAGAGGAGCAGGAAAAAGCAAAAAATTTCAGAATTGCACCTTGCAATGCGGAGAAATTACTGTTTGTGCATTTACAATATTCATTGATTTTTGCCATTGAAAAACGTCCAGAAATGATTGAAGCTACTGACTGAATGAAAGGAACTGGCATCTCACTCTCTTTGAATCTTCTTTATCATGCTAAGAGGAGCAGGAAAAAGCAAAAAATTTCAGAATTGCACCTTGCAATGCGGAGAAATTACTGTTTGTGCATTTACAAAATTCATTGATTTTTGCCATTGAAAAACATCATGTTATTCATATACCAGAAATGTTTGAAGCTACTGACTGAATGAAAGGAGCTGACATCTCACTCTCTTTGAATCTTCTTTATCATGCTAAGAGGAGCAGGAAAAAGCAAAAAATTTCAGAATTGCACCTTGCAATGCGGAGAAATTACTGTTTGTGCATTTACAATATTCATTGATTTTTGCCATTGAAAAACGTCCAGAAATGATTGAAGCTACTGACTGAATGAAAGGAGCTGGCATCTCACTCTCTTTGAATCTTCTTTATCATGCTAAGAGGAGCAGGAAAAAGCAAAAAATTTCAGAATTGCACCTTGCAATGCGGAGAAATTACTGTTTGTGCATTTACAATATTCATTGATTTTTGCCATTGAAAAACGTCCAGAAATGATTGAAGCTACTGACTGAATGAAAGGAGCTGGCATCTCACTCTCTTTGAATCTTCTTTATCATGCTAAGAGGAGCAGGAAAAAGCAAAAAATTTCAGAATTGCACCTTGCAATGCGGAGAAATTACTGTTTGTGCATTTACAATATTCATTGATTTTTGCCATTGAAAAACGTCCAGAAATGATTGAAGCTACTGACTGAATGAAAGGAACTGGCATCTCACTCTCTTTGAATCTTCATCATGCTAAGAGGAGCAGGAAAAAGCAAAAAATTTCAGAATTGCACCTTGCAATGCGGAGAAATTACTGTTTGTGCATTTACAAAATTCATTGATTTTTGCCATTGAAAAACATCATGTTATTCATATACCAGAAATGTTTGAAGCTACTGACTGAATGAAAGGAGCTGACATCTCACTCTCTTTGAATCTTCTTTATCATGCTAAGAGGAGCAGGAAAAAGCAAAAAATTTCAGAATTGCACCTTGCAATGCGGAGAAATTACTGTTTGTGCATTTACAATATTCATTGATTTTTGCCATTGAAAAACGTCCAGAAATGATTGAAGCTACTGACTGAATGAAAGGAGCTGGCATCTCACTCTCTTTGAATCTTCTTTATCATGCTAAGAGGAGCAGGAAAAAGCAAAAAATTTCAGAATTGCACCTTGCAATGCGGAGAAATTACTGTTTGTGCATTTACAATATTCATTGATTTTTGCCATTGAAAAACATCATGTTATTCATATACCAGAAATGATTGAAGCTACTGACTGAATGAAAGGAGCTGGCATCTCACTCTCTTTGAATCTTCTTTATCATGCTAAGAGGAGCAGGAAAAAGCAAAAAATTTCAGAATTGCACCTTGCAATGTGGAGAAATTACTGTTTGTGCATTTACAATATTCATTGATTTTTACCATTGAAAAACGTCCAGAAATGATTGAAGCTACTGACTGAATGAAAGTAGCTGGCATCTCACTCTCTTTGAATCTTCTTTATCATGCTAAGAGGAGCAGGAAAAAGCAAAAAATTTCAGACTTGCACCTTGCAATGCGGAGAAATTACTGTTTGTGCATTTACAATATTCATTGATTTTTGCCATTGAAAAACATCATGTTATTCATATACCAGAAATGTTTGAAGCTACTGACTGAATGAAAGGAGCTGGCATCTCACTCTCTTTGAATCTTCTTTATCATGCTAAGAGGAGCAGGAAAAAGCAAAAAATTTCAGAATTGCACCTTGCAATGCGGAGAAATTACTGTTTGTGCATTTACAATATTCATTGATTTTTGCCATTGAAAAACGTCCAGAAATGATTGAAGCTACTGACTGAATGAAAGGAGCTGGCATCTCACTCTCTTTGAATCTTCTTTATCATGCTAAGAGGAGCAGGAAAAAGCAAAAAAATTCAGAATTGCACCTTGCAATGCGGAGAAATTACTGTTTGTGCATTTACAATATTTCATTGATTTTTTGCATTGAAAAACATCATGTTATTCATATACCAGAAATGATTGAAGCTACTGACTGAATGAAAGGAGCTGGCATCTCACTCTCTTTGAATCTTCTTTATCATGCTAAGAGGAGCAGGAAAAAGCAAAAAATTTCAGAATTGCACCTTGCAATGCGGAGAAATTACTGTTTGTGCATTTACAATATTCATTGATTTTTGCCATTGAAAAACGTCCAGAAATGATTGAAGCTACTGACTGAATGAAAGGAGCTGGCATCTCACTCTCTTTGAATCTTCTTTATCATGCTAAGAGGAGCAGGAAAAAGCAAAAATTTCAGAATTGCACCTTGCAATGCGGAGAAATTACTGTTTGTGCATTTACAATATTCATTGATTTTTGCCATTGAAAAACATCATGTTATTCATATACCAGAAATGATTGAAGCTACTGACTGAATGAAAGGAGCTGGCATCTCACTCTCTTTGAATCTTCTTTATCATGCTAAGAGGAGCAGGAAAAAGCAAAAAATTTCAGAATTGCACCTTGCAATGCGGAGAAATTACTGTTTGTGCATTTACAATATTCATTGATTTTTGCCATTGAAAAACGTCCAGAAATGATTGAAGCTACTGACTGAATGAAAGGAACTGGCATCTCACTCTCTTTGAATCTTCTTTATCATGCTAAGAGGAGCAGGAAAAAGCAAAAAATTTCAGAATTGCACCTTGCAATGCGGAGAAATTACTGTTTGTGCATTTACAAAATTCATTGATTTTTGCCATTGAAAAACATCATGTTATTCATATACCAGAAATGTTTGAAGCTACTGACTGAATGAAAGGAGCTGACATCTCACTCTCTTTGAATCTTCTTTATCATGCTAAGAGGAGCAGGAAAAAGCAAAAAATTTCAGAATTGCACCTTGCAATGCGGAGAAATTACTGTTTGTGCATTTACAATATTCATTGATTTTTGCCATTGAAAAACGTCCAGAAATGATTGAAGCTACTGACTGAATGAAAGGAGCTGGCATCTCACTCTCTTTGAATCTTCTTTATCATGCTAAGAGGAGCAGGAAAAAGCAAAAAATTTCAGAATTGCACCTTGCAATGCGGAGAAATTACTGTTTGTGCATTTACAATATTCATTGATTTTTGCCATTGAAAAACATCATGTTATTCATATACCAGAAATGATTGAAGCTACTGACTGAATGAAAGGAGCTGGCATCTCACTCTCTTTGAATCTTCTTTATCATGCTAAGAGGAGCAGGAAAAAGCAAAAAATTTCAGAATTGCACCTTGCAATGTGGAGAAATTACTGTTTGTGCATTTACAATATTCATTGATTTTTACCATTGAAAAACGTCCAGAAATGATTGAAGCTACTGACTGAATGAAAGTAGCTGGCATCTCACTCTCTTTGAATCTTCTTTATCATGCTAAGAGGAGCAGGAAAAAGCAAAAAATTTCAGACTTGCACCTTGCAATGCGGAGAAATTACTGTTTGTGCATTTACAATATTCATTGATTTTTGCCATTGAAAAACATCATGTTATTCATATACCAGAAATGTTTGAAGCTACTGACTGAATGAAAGGAGCTGGCATCTCACTCTCTTTGAATCTTCTTTATCATGCTAAGAGGAGCAGGAAAAAGCAAAAAATTTCAGAATTGCACCTTGCAATGCGGAGAAATTACTGTTTGTGCATTTACAAAATTCATTGATTTTTGCCATTGAAAAACATCATGTTATTCATATACCAGAAATGTTTGAAGCTACTGACTGAATGAAAGGAGCTGACATCTCACTCTCTTTGAATCTTCTTTATCATGCTAAGAGGAGCAGGAAAAAGCAAAAAATTTCAGAATTGCACCTTGCAATGCGGAGAAATTACTGTTTGTGCATTTACAATATTCATTGATTTTTGCCATTGAAAAACGTCCAGAAATGATTGAAGCTACTGACTGAATGAAAGGAGCTGGCATCTCACTCTCTTTGAATCTTCTTTATCATGCTAAGAGGAGCAGGAAAAAGCAAAAAATTTCAGAATTGCACCTTGCAATGCGGAGAAATTACTGTTTGTGCATTTACAATATTCATTGATTTTTGCCATTGAAAAACGTCCAGAAATGATTGAAGCTACTGACTGAATGAAAGGAGCTGGCATCTCACTCTCTTTGAATCTTCTTTATCATGCTAAGAGGAGCAGGAAAAAGCAAAAAATTTCAGAATTGCAACTTGCAATGCGGAGAAATTACTGTTTGTGCATTTACAATATTCATTGATTTTTGCCATTGAAAAACATCATGTTATTCATATACCAGAAATGATTGAAGCTACTGACTGAATGAAAGGAGCTGGCATCTCACTCTCTTTGAATCTTCTTTATCATGCTAAGAGGAGCAGGAAAAAGCAAAAAATTTCAGAATTGCACCTTGCAATGCGGAGAAATTACTGTTTGTGCATTTACAATATTCATTGATTTTTGCCATTGAAAAACGTCCAGAAATGATTGAAGCTACTGACTGAATGAAAGGAGCTGGCATCTCACTCTCTTTGAATCTTCTTTATCATGCTAAGAGGAGCAGGAAAAAGCAAAAAATTTCAGAATTGCACCTTGCAATGCGGAGAAATTACTGTTTGTGCTTTTACAATATTCATTGATTTTTGCCATTGAAAAACATCATATTATTCATATACCAGAAATGTTTGAAGCTACTGACTGAATGAAAGGAGCTGGCATCTCACTCTCTTTGAATCTTCTTTATCATGCTAAGAGGAGCAGGAAAAAGCAAAAAATTTCAGAATTGCACCTTGCAATGCGGAGAAATTACTGTTTGTGCATTTACAATATTCATTGATTTTTGCCATTGAAAAACGTCCAGAAATGATTGAAGCTACTGACTGAATGAAAGGAGCTGGCATCTCACTCTCTTTGAATCTTCTTTATCATGCTAAGAGGAGCAGGAAAAAGCAAAAAATTTCAGAATTGCACCTTGCAATGCGGAGAAATTACTGTTTGTGCATTTACAATATTCATTGATTTTTGCCATTGAAAAACGTCCAGAAATGATTGAAGCTACTGACTGAATGAAAGGAGCTGGCATCTCACTCTCTTTGAATCTTCTTTATCATGCTAAGAGGAGCAGGAAAAAGCAAAAAATTTCAGAATTGCACCTTGCAATGCGGAGAAATTACTGTTTGTGCATTTACAATATTCATTGATTTTTGCCATTGAAAAACATCATGTTATTCATATACCAGAAATGATTGAAGCTACTGACTGAATGAAAGGAGCTGGCATCTTACTCTCTTTGAATCTTCTTTGTCATGCTAAGAGGAGCAGGAAAAAGCAAAAAATTTCAGAATTGCACCTTGCAATGCGGAGAAATTACTGTTTGTGCATTTACAATATTCATTGATTTTTGCCATTGAAAAACGTCCAGAAATGATTGAAGCTACTGACTGAATGAAAGGAGCTGGCATCTCACTCTCTTTGAATCTTCTTTATCATGCTAAGAGGAGCAGGAAAAAGCAAAAAATTTCAGAATTGCACCTTGCAATGCGGAGAAATTACTGTTTGTGCATTTACAATATTCATTGATTTTTGCCATTGAAAAACGTCCAGAAATGATTGAAGCTACTGACTGAATGAAAGGAGCTGGCATCTCACTCTCTTTGAATCTTCTTTATCATGCTAAGAGGAGCAGGAAAAAGCAAAAAATTTCAGAATTGCACCTTGCAATGCGGAGAAATTACTGTTTGTGCATTTACAATATTCATTGATTTTTGCCATTGAAAAACATCATGTTATTCATATACCAGAAATGTTTGTAGCTACTGACTGAATGAAAGGAGCTGGCATCTCACTCTCTTTGAATCTTCTTTATCATGCTAAGAGGAGCAGGAAAAAGCAAAAAATTTCAGAATTGCACCTTGCAATGCGGAGAAATTACTGTTTGTGCATTTACAATATTCATTGATTTTTGCCATTGAAAAACGTCCAGAAATGATTGAAGCTACTGACTGAATGAAAGGAGCTGGCATCTCACTCTCTTTGAATCTTCTTTATCATGCTAAGAGGAGCAGGAAAAAGCAAAAAATTTCAGAATTGCACCTTGCAATGCGGAGAAATTACTGTTTGTGCATTTACAATATTCATTGATTTTTGCCATTGAAAAACGTCCAGAAATGATTGAAGCTACTGACTGAATGAAAGGAGCTGGCATCTCACTCTCTTTGAATCTTCTTTATCATGCTAAGAGGAGCAGGAAAAAGCAAAAAATTTCAGAATTGCACCTTGCAATGCGGAGAAATTACTCTTTGTGCATTTACAATATTCATTGATTTTTGCCATTGAAAAACATCATGTTATTCATATACCAGAAATGTTTGAAGCTACTGACTGAATGAAAGGAGCTGGCATCTCACTCTCTTTGAATCTTCTTTATCATGCTAAGAGGAGCAGGAAAAAGCAAAAAATTTCAGAATTGCACCTTGCAATGCGGAGAAATTACTGTTTGTGCATTTACAATATTCATTGATTTTTGCCATTGAAAAACGTCCAGAAATGATTGAAGCTACTGACTGAATGAAAGGAGCTGGCATCTCACTCTCTTTGAATCTTCTTTATCATGCTAAGAGGAGCAGGAAAAAGCAAAAAATTTCAGAATTGCACCTTGCAATGCGGAGAAATTACTGTTTGTGCATTTACAATATTCATTGATTTTTGCCATTGAAAAACATCATGTTATTCATATACCAGAAATGTTTTTAGCTACTGACTGAATGAAAGGAGCTGGCATCTCACTCTCTTTGAATCTTCTTTATCATGCTAAGAGGAGCAGGAAAAAGCAAAAAATTTCAGAATTGCACCTTGCAATGCGGAGAAATTACTGTTTGTGCATTTACAATATTCATTGATTTTTGCCATTGAAAAACGTCCAGAAATGATTGAAGCTACTGACTGAATGAAAGGAGCTGGCATCTCACTCTCTTTGAATCTTCTTTATCATGCTAAGAGGAGCAGGAAAAAGCAAAAAATTTCAGAATTGCACCTTGCAATGCGGAGAAATTACTGTTTGTGCATTTACAATATTCATTGATTTTTGCCATTGAAAAACGTCCAGAAATGATTGAAGCTACTGACTGAATGAAAGGAGCTGGCATCTCACTCTCTTTGAATCTTCTTTATCATGCTAAGAGGAGCAGGAAAAAGCAAAAAATTTCAGAATTGCACCTTGCAATGCGGAGAAATTACTCTTTGTGCATTTACAATATTCATTGATTTTTGCCATTGAAAAACATCATGTTATTCATATACCAGAAATGTTTGAAGCTACTGACTGAATGAAAGGAGCTGGCATCTCACTCTCTTTGAATCTTCTTTATCATGCTAAGAGGAGCAGGAAAAAGCAAAAAATTTCAGAATTGCACCTTGCAATGCGGAGAAATTACTGTTTGTGCATTTACAATATTCATTGATTTTTGCCATTGAAAAACATCATGTTATTCATATACCAGAAATGTTTGAAGCTACTGACTGAATGAAAGGAGCTGGCATCTCACTCTCTTTGAATCTTCTTTATCATGCTAAGAGGAGCAGGAAAAAGCAAAAAATTTCAGAATTGCACCTTGCAATGTGGAGAAATTACTGTTTGTGCATTTACAATATTCATTGATTTTTACCATTGAAAAACGTCCAGAAATGATTGAAGCTACTGACTGAATGAAAGTAGCTGGCATCTCACTCTCTTTGAATCTTCTTTATCATGCTAAGAGGAGCAGGAAAAAGCAAAAAATTTCAGACTTGCACCTTGCAATGCGGAGAAATTACTGTTTGTGCATTTACAATATTCATTGATTTTTGCCATTGAAAAACATCATGTTATTCATATACCAGAAATGTTTGAAGCTACTGACTGAATGAAAGGAGCTGGCATCTCACTCTCTTTGAATCTTCTTTATCATGCTAAGAGGAGCAGGAAAAAGCAAAAAATTTCAGAATTGCACCTTGCAATGCGGAGAAATTACTGTTTGTGCATTTACAATATTCATTGATTTTTGCCATTGAAAAACGTCCAGAAATGATTGAAGCTACTGACTGAATGAAAGGAGCTGGCATCTCACTCTCTTTGAATCTTCTTTATCATGCTAAGAGGAGCAGGAAAAAGCAAAAAATTTCAGAATTGCACCTTGCAATGCGGAGAAATTACTGTTTGTGCATTTACAATATTCATTGATTTTTGCCATTGAAAAACGTCCAGAAATGATTGAAGCTACTGACTGAATGAAAGGAGCTGGCATCTCACTCTCTTTGAATCTTCTTTATCATGCTAAGAGGAGCAGGAAAAATCAAAAAATTTCAGAATTGCACCTTGCAATGCGGAGAAATTACTGTTTGTGCATTTACAATATTCAATGATTTTTGCCATTGAAAAACATGTTATTCATATACCAGAAATGTTTGAAGCTACTGACTGAATGAAAGGAGCTGGCACCTCACTCTCTTTGAATCTTCTTTATCATGCTAAGAGGAGCGGGAAAAAGCAAAAAATTTCAGAATTGCACCTTGCAATGCGGAGAAATTACTGTTTGTGCATTTACAATATTCATTGATTTTTGCCATTGAAAAACATCCAGAAATGATTGAAGGTACTGACTGAATGAAAGGAGCTGGCATCTCACTCTCTTTGAATCTTCTTTATCATGTTAAGAGGAGCAGGAAAAAGCAAAAAATTTCAGAATTGCACCTTGCAATGCGGAGAAATTACTGTTTGTGCATTTACAATATTCATTGATTTTTGCCATTGAAAAACGTCCAGAAATGATTGAAGCTACTGACTGAATGAAAGGAGCTGGCATCTCACTCTCTTTGAATCTTCTTTATCATGCTAAGAGGAGCAGGAAAAAGCCAAAAATTTCAGAATTGCACCTTGCAATGCGGAGAAATTACAGTTTGTGCATTTACAATATTCATTGATTTTTGCCATTGAAAAACATCCAGAAATGATTGAAGCTACTGACTGAATGAAAGGAGCTGGCATCTCACTCTCTTTGAATATTCTTTATCATGCTAAGAGGAGCAGGAAAAAGCAAAAAATTTCAGAATTGCACCTTGCAATGCGGAGAAATTACTGTTTGTGCATTTACAATATTCATTGATTTTTGCCATTGAAAAACATCATGTTATTCATATACCAGAAATGTTTGAAGCTACTGACTGAATGAAAGGAGCTGGCATCTCACTCTCTTTGAATCTTCTTTATCATGCTAAGAGGAGCAGGAAAAAGCAAAAAATTTCAGAATTGCACCTTGCAATGCGGAGAAATTACTGTTTGTGCATTTACAATATTCATTGATTTTTGCCATTGAAAAACATCATGTTATTCATATACCAGAAATGTTTGAAGCTACTGACTGAATGAAAGGAGCTGGCATCTCACTCTCTGAATCTTCTTTATCATGCTAAGAGGAGCAGGAAAAAGCAAAAAATTTCAGAATTGCACCTTGCAATGTGGAGAAATTACTGTTTGTGCATTTACAATATTCATTGATTTTTACCATTGAAAAACGTCCAGAAATGATTGAAGCTACTGACTGAATGAAAGTAGCTGGCATCTCACTCTCTTTGAATCTTCTTTATCATGCTAAGAGGAGCAGGAAAAAGCAAAAAATTTCAGAATTGCACCTTGCAATGCAGAGAAATTACTGTTTGTGCATTTACAATATTCATTGATTTTTGCCATTGAAAAACATCATGTTATTCATATACCAGAAATGTTTGAAGCTACTGACTGAATGAAAGGAGCTGGCATCTCACTCTCTTTGAATCTTCTTTATCATGCTAAGCGGAGCAGGAAAAAGCAAAAAATTTCAGAATTGCACCTTGCAATGTGGAGAAATTACTGTTTGTGCATTTACAATATTCATTGATTTTTACCATTGAAAAACGTCCAGAAATGATTGAAGCTACTGACTTAATGAAAGTAGCTGGCATCTCACTCTCTTTGAATCTTCTTTATCATGCTAAGAGGAGCAGGAAAAAGCAAAAAATTTCAGAATTGCACCTTGCAATGCGGAGAAATTACTGTTTGTGCATTTACAATATTCATTGATTTTTGCCATTGAAAAACATCATGTTATTCATATACCAGAAATGATTGAAGCTACTGACTGAATGAAAGGAGCTGGCATCTCACTCTCTTTGAATCTTCTTTATCATGCTAAGAGGAGCAGGAAAAAGCAAAAAATTTCAGAATTGCACCTTGCAATGCGGAGAAATTACTGTTTGTGCATTTACAATATTCATTGATTTTTGCCATTGAAAAACGTCCAGAAATGATTGAAGCTACTGACTGAATGAAAGGAACTGGCATCTCACTCTCTTTGAATCTTCTTTATCATGCTGAGGAGCAGGAAAAAGCAAAAAATTTCAGAATTGCACCTTGCAATGCGGAGAAATTACTGTTTGTGCATTTACAAAATTCATTGATTTTTGCCATTGAAAAACATCATGTTATTCATATACCAGAAATGTTTGAAGCTACTGACTGAATGAAAGGAGCTGACATCTCACTCTCTTTGAATCTTCTTTATCATGCTAAGAGGAGCAGGAAAAAGCAAAAAATTTCAGAATTGCACCTTGCAATGCGGAGAAATTACTGTTTGTGCATTTACAATATTCATTGATTTTTGCCATTGAAAAACGTCCAGAAATGATTGAAGCTACTGACTGAATGAAAGGAGCTGGCATCTCACTCTCTTTGAATCTTCTTTATCATGCTAAGAGGAGCAGGAAAAAGCAAAAAATTTCAGAATTGCACCTTGCAATGCGGAGAAATTACTGTTTGTGCATTTACAATATTCATTGATTTTTGCCATTGAAAAACGTCCAGAAATGATTGAAGCTACTGACTGAATGAAAGGAGCTGGCATCTCACTCTCTTTGAATCTTCTTTATCATGCTAAGAGGAGCAGGAAAAAGCAAAAAATTTCAGAATTGCACCTTGCAATGCGGAGAAATTACTGTTTGTGCATTTACAATATTCATTGATTTTTGCCATTGAAAAACATCATGTTATTCATATACCAGAAATGATTGAAGCTACTGACTGAATGAAAGGAGCTGGCATCTCACTCTCTTTGAATCTTCTTTATCATGCTAAGAGGAGCAGGAAAAAGCAAAAAATTTCAGAATTGCACCTTGCAATGCGGAGAAATTACTGTTTGTGCATTTACAATATTCATTGATTTTTGCCATTGAAAAACGTCCAGAAATGATTGAAGCTACTGACTGAATGAAAGGAACTGGCATCTCACTCTCTTTGAATCTTCTTTATCATGCTAAGAGGAGCAGGAAAAAGCAAAAAATTTCAGAATTGCACCTTGCAATGCGGAGAAATTACTGTTTGTGCATTTACAAAATTCATTGATTTTTGCCATTGAAAAACATCATGTTATTCATATACCAGAAATGTTTGAAGCTACTGACTGAATGAAAGGAGCTGACATCTCACTCTCTTTGAATCTTCTTTATCATGCTAAGAGGAGCAGGAAAAAGCAAAAAATTTCAGAATTGCACCTTGCAATGCGGAGAAATTACTGTTTGTGCATTTACAATATTCATTGATTTTTGCCATTGAAAAACGTCCAGAAATGATTGAAGCTACTGACTGAATGAAAGGAGCTGGCATCTCACTCTCTTTGAATCTTTATCATGCTAAGAGGAGCAGGAAAAAGCAAAAAATTTCAGAATTGCACCTTGCAATGCGGAGAAATTACTGTTTGTGCATTTACAATATTCATTGATTTTTGCCATTGAAAAACATCATGTTATTCATATACCAGAAATGATTGAAGCTACTGACTGAATGAAAGGAGCTGGCATCTCACTCTCTTTGAATCTTCTTTATCATGCTAAGAGGAGCAGGAAAAAGCAAAAAATTTCAGAATTGCACCTTGCAATGTGGAGAAATTACTGTTTGTGCATTTACAATATTCATTGATTTTTACCATTGAAAAACGTCCAGAAATGATTGAAGCTACTGACTGAATGAAAGTAGCTGGCATCTCACTCTCTTTGAATCTTCTTTATCATGCTAAGAGGAGCAGGAAAAAGCAAAAAATTTCAGACTTGCACCTTGCAATGCGGAGAAATTACTGTTTGTGCATTTACAATATTCATTGATTTTTGCCATTGAAAAACATCATGTTATTCATATACCAGAAATGTTTGAAGCTACTGACTGAATGAAAGGAGCTGGCATCTCACTCTCTTTGAATCTTCTTTATCATGCTAAGAGGAGCAGGAAAAAGCAAAAAATTTCAGAATTGCACCTTGCAATGCGGAGAAATTACTGTTTGTGCATTTACAATATTCATTGATTTTTGCCATTGAAAAACGTCCAGAAATGATTGAAGCTACTGACTGAATGAAAGGAGCTGGCATCTCACTCTCTTTGAATCTTGTTTATCATGCTAAGAGGAGCAGGAAAAAGCAAAAAATTTCAGAATTGCACCTTGCAATGCGGAGAAATTACTGTTTGTGCATTTACAATATTCATTGATTTTTGCCATTGAAAAACGTCCAGAAATGATTGAAGCTACTGACTGAATGAAAGGAGCTGGCATCTCACTCTCTTTGAATCTTCTTTATCATGCTAAGAGGAGCAGGAAAAAGCAAAAAATTTCAGAATTGCACCTTGCAATGCGGAGAAATTACTGTTTGTGCATTTACAATATTCATTGATTTTTGCCATTGAAAAACGTCCAGAAATGATTGAAGCTACTGACTGAATGAAAGGAGCTGGCATCTCACTCTCTTTGAATCTTCTTTATCATGCTAAGAGGAGCAGGAAAAAGCAAAAAATTTCAGAATTGCACCTTGCAATGCGGAGAAATTACTGTTTGTGCATTTACAATATTCATTGATTTTTGCCATTGAAAAACGTCCAGAAATGATTGAAGCTACTGACTGAATGAAAGGAGCTGGCATCTCACTCTCTTTGAATCTTCTTTATCATGCTAAGAGGAGCAGGAAAAAGCAAAAAATTTCAGAATTGCACCTTGCAATGCGGAGAAATTACTGTTTGTGCATTTACAATATTCATTGATTTTTGCCATTGAAAAACATCATGTTATTCATATACCAGAAATGTTTGAAGCTACTGACTGAATGAAAGGAGCTGACATCTCACTCTCTTTGAATCTTCTTTATCATGCTAAGAGGAGCAGGAAAAAGCAAAAAATTTCAGAATTGCACCTTGCAATGCGGAGAAATTACTGTTTGTGCATTTACAATATTCATTGATTTTTGCCATTGAAAAACGTCCAGAAATGATTGAAGCTACTGACTGAATGAAAGGAGCTGGCATCTCACTCTCTTTGAATCTTCTTTATCATGCTAAGAGGAGCAGGAAAAAGCAAAAAATTTCAGAATTGCACCTTGCAATGCGGAGAAATTACTGTTTGTGCATTTACAATATTCATTGATTTTTGCCATTGAAAAACATCATGTTATTCATATACCAGAAATGATTGAAGCTACTGACTGAATGAAAGGAGCTGGCATCTCACTCTCTTTGAATCTTCTTTATCATGCTAAGAGGAGCAGGAAAAAGCAAAAAATTTCAGAATTGCACCTTGCAATGTGGAGAAATTACTGTTTGTGCATTTACAATATTCATTGATTTTTACCATTGAAAAACGTCCAGAAATGATTGAAGCTACTGACTGAATGAAAGTAGCTGGCATCTCACTCTCTTTGAATCTTCTTTATCATGCTAAGAGGAGCAGGAAAAAGCAAAAAATTTCAGACTTGCACCTTGCAATGCGGAGAAATTACTGTTTGTGCATTTACAATATTCATTGATTTTTGCCATTGAAAAACATCATGTTATTCATATACCAGAAATGTTTGAAGCTACTGACTGAATGAAAGGAGCTGGCATCTCACTCTCTTTGAATCTTCTTTATCATGCTAAGAGGAGCAGGAAAAAGCAAAAAATTTCAGAATTGCACCTTGCAATGCGGAGAAATTACTGTTTGTGCATTTACAATATTCATTGATTTTTGCCATTGAAAAACGTCCAGAAATGATTGAAGCTACTGACTGAATGAAAGGAGCTGGCATCTCACTCTCTTTGAATCTTGTTTATCATGCTAAGAGGAGCAGGAAAAAGCAAAAAATTTCAGAATTGCACCTTGCAATGCGGAGAAATTACTGTTTGTGCATTTACAATATTCATTGATTTTTGCCATTGAAAAACGTCCAGAAATGATTGAAGCTACTGACTGAATGAAAGGAGCTGGCATCTCACTCTCTTTGAATCTTCTTTATCATGCTAAGAGGAGCAGGAAAAAGCAAAAAATTTCAGAATTGCACCTTGCAATGCGGAGAAATTACTGTTTGTGCATTTACAATATTCATTGATTTTTGCCATTGAAAAACATCATGTTATTCATATACCAGAAATGTTTGAAGCTACTGACTGAATGAAAGGAGCTGGCATCTCACTCTCTTTGAATCTTCTTTATCATGCTAAGAGGAGCAGGAAAAAGCAAAAAATTTCAGAATTGCACCTTGCAATGCGGAGAAATTACTGTTTGTGCAATTACAATATTCATTGATTTTTGCCATTGAAAAACATCATGTTATTCATATACCAGAAATGTTTGAAGCTACTGACTGAATGAAAGGAGCTGGCATCTCACTCTCTGAATCTTCTTTATCATGCTAAGAGGAGCAGGAAAAAGCAAAAAATTTCAGAATTGCACCTTGCAATGTGGAGAAATTACTGTTTGTGCATTTACAATATTCATTGATTTTTACCATTGAAAAACGTCCAGAAATGATTGAAGCTACTGACTGAATGAAAGTAGCTGGCATCTCACTCTCTTTGAATCTTCTTTATCATGCTAAGAGGAGCAGGAAAAAGCAAAAAATTTCAGAATTGCACCTTGCAATGCAGAGAAATTACTGTTTGTGCATTTACAATATTCATTGATTTTTGCCATTGAAAAACATCATGTTATTCATATACCAGAAATGTTTGAAGCTACTGACTGAATGAAAGGAGCTGGCATCTCACTCTCTTTGAATCTTCTTTATCATGCTAAGAGGAGCAGGAAAAAGCAAAAAATTTCAGAATTGCACCTTGCAATGTGGAGAAATTACTGTTTGTGCATTTACAATATTCATTGATTTTTACCATTGAAAAACGTCCAGAAATGATTGAAGCTACTGACTGAATGAAAGTAGCTGGCATCTCACTCTCTTTGAATCTTCTTTATCATGCTAAGAGGAGCAGGAAAAAGCAAAAAATTTCAGAATTGCACCTTGCAATGCGGAGAAATTACTGTTTGTGCATTTACAATATTCATTGATTTTTGCCATTGAAAAACATCATGTTATTCATATACCAGAAATGATTGAAGCTACTGACTGAATGAAAGGAGCTGGCATCTCACTCTCTTTGAATCTTCTTTATCATGCTAAGAGGAGCAGGAAAAAGCAAAAAATTTCAGAATTGCACCTTGCAATGCGGAGAAATTACTGTTTGTGCATTTACAATATTCATTGATTTTTGCCATTGAAAAACGTCCAGAAATGATTGAAGCTACTGACTGAATGAAAGGAACTGGCATCTCACTCTCTTTGAATCTTCTTTATCATGCTGAGGAGCAGGAAAAAGCAAAAAATTTCAGAATTGCACCTTGCAATGCGGAGAAATTACTGTTTGTGCATTTACAAAATTCATTGATTTTTGCCATTGAAAAACATCATGTTATTCATATACCAGAAATGTTTGAAGCTACTGACTGAATGAAAGGAGCTGACATCTCACTCTCTTTGAATCTTCTTTATCATGCTAAGAGGAGCAGGAAAAAGCAAAAAATTTCAGAATTGCACCTTGCAATGCGGAGAAATTACTGTTTGTGCATTTACAATATTCATTGATTTTTGCCATTGAAAAACGTCCAGAAATGATTGAAGCTACTGACTGAATGAAAGGAGCTGGCATCTCACTCTCTTTGAATCTTCTTTATCATGCTAAGAGGAGCAGGAAAAAGCAAAAAATTTCAGAATTGCACCTTGCAATGCGGAGAAATTACTGTTTGTGCATTTACAATATTCATTGATTTTTGCCATTGAAAAACGTCCAGAAATGATTGAAGCTACTGACTGAATGAAAGGAGCTGGCATCTCACTCTCTTTGAATCTTCTTTATCATGCTAAGAGGAGCAGGAAAAAGCAAAAAATTTCAGAATTGCACCTTGCAATGCGGAGAAATTACTGTTTGTGCATTTACAATATTCATTGATTTTTGCCATTGAAAAACATCATGTTATTCATATACCAGAAATGATTGAAGCTACTGACTGAATGAAAGGAGCTGGCATCTCACTCTCTTTGAATCTTCTTTATCATGCTAAGAGGAGCAGGAAAAAGCAAAAAATTTCAGAATTGCACCTTGCAATGCGGAGAAATTACTGTTTGTGCATTTACAATATTCATTGATTTTTGCCATTGAAAAACGTCCAGAAATGATTGAAGCTACTGACTGAATGAAAGGAACTGGCATCTCACTCTCTTTGAATCTTCTTTATCATGCTAAGAGGAGCAGGAAAAAGCAAAAAATTTCAGAATTGCACCTTGCAATGCGGAGAAATTACTGTTTGTGCATTTACAAAATTCATTGATTTTTGCCATTGAAAAACATCATGTTATTCATATTCCAGAAATGTTTGAAGCTACTGACTGAATGAAAGGAGCTGACATCTCACTCTCTTTGAATCTTCTTTATCATGCTAAGAGGAGCAGGAAAAAGCAAAAAATTTCAGAATTGCACCTTGCAATGCGGAGAAATTACTGTTTGTGCATTTACAATATTCATTGATTTTTGCCATTGAAAAACGTCCAGAAATGATTGAAGCTACTGACTGAATGAAAGGAGCTGGCATCTCACTCTCTTTGAATCTTCTTTATCATGCTAAGAGGAGCAGGAAAAAGCAAAAAATTTCAGAATTGCACCTTGCAATGCGGAGAAATTACTGTTTGTGCATTTACAATATTCATTGATTTTTGCCATTGAAAAACATCATGTTATTCATATACCAGAAATGATTGAAGCTACTGACTGAATGAAAGGAGCTGGCATCTCACTCTCTTTGAATCTTCTTTATCATGCTAAGAGGAGCAGGAAAAAGCAAAAAATTTCAGAATTGCACCTTGCAATGTGGAGAAATTACTGTTTGTGCATTTACAATATTCATTGATTTTTACCATTGAAAAACGTCCAGAAATGATTGAAGCTACTGACTGAATGAAAGTAGCTGGCATCTCACTCTCTTTGAATCTTCTTTATCATGCTAAGAGGAGCAGGAAAAAGCAAAAAATTTCAGAATTGCACCTTGCAATGCGGAGAAATTACTGTTTGTGCATTTACAATATTCATTGATTTTTGCCATTGAAAAACGTCCAGAAATGATTGAAGCTACTGACTGAATGAAAGGAGCTGGCATCTCACTCTCTTTGAATCTTCTTTATCATGCTAAGAGGAGCAGGAAAAAGCAAAAAATTTCAGAATTGCACCTTGCAATGCGGAGAAATTACTGTTTGTGCATTTACAATATTCATTGATTTTTGCCATTGAAAAACATCATGTTATTCATATACCAGAAATGATTGAAGCTACTGACTGAATGAAAGGAGGTGGCATCTCACTCTCTTTGAATCTTCTTTATCATGCTAAGAGGAGCAGGAAAAAGCAAAAAATTTCAGAATTGCACCTTGCAATGTGGAGAAATTACTGTTTGTGCATTTACAATATTCATTGATTTTTACCATTGAAAAACGTCCAGAAATGATTGAAGCTACTGACTGAATGAAAGTAGCTGGCATCTCACTCTCTTTGAATCTTCTTTATCATGCTAAGAGGAGCAGGAAAAAGCAAAAAATTTCAGACTTGCACCTTGCAATGCGGAGAAATTACTGTTTGTGCATTTACAATATTCATTGATTTTTGCCATTGAAAAACATCATGTTATTCATATACCAGAAATGTTTGAAGCTACTGACTGAATGAAAGGAGCTGGCATCTCACTCTCTTTGAATCTTCTTTATCATGCTAAGAGGAGCAGGAAAAAGCAAAAAATTTCAGAATTGCACCTTGCAATGCGGAGAAATTACTGTTTGTGCATTTACAATATTCATTGATTTTTGCCATTGAAAAACGTCCAGAAATGATTGAAGCTACTGACTGAATGAAAGGAGCTGGCATCTCACTCTCTTTGAATCTTGTTTATCATGCTAAGAGGAGCAGGAAAAAGCAAAAAATTTCAGAATTGCACCTTGCAATGCGGAGAAATTACTGTTTGTGCATTTACAATATTCATTGATTTTTGCCATTGAAAAACGTCCAGAAATGATTGAAGCTACTGACTGAATGAAAGGAGCTGGCATCTCACTCTCTTTGAATCTTCTTTATCATGCTAAGAGGAGCAGGAAAAAGCAAAAAATTTCAGAATTGCACCTTGCAATGCGGAGAAATTACTGTTTGTGCATTTACAATATTCATTGATTTTTGCCATTGAAAAACATCATGTTATTCATATACCAGAAATGTTTGAAGCTACTGACTGAATGAAAGGAGCTGGCATCTCACTCTCTTTGAATCTTCTTTATCATGCTAAGAGGAGCAGGAAAAAGCAAAAAATTTCAGAATTGCACCTTGCAATGCGGAGAAATTACTGTTTGTGCATTTACAATATTCATTGATTTTTGCCATTGAAAAACATCATGTTATTCATATACCAGAAATGTTTGAAGCTACTGACTGAATGAAAGGAGCTGGCATCTCACTCTCTGAATCTTCTTTATCATGCTAAGAGGAGCAGGAAAAAGCAAAAAATTTCAGAATTGCACCTTGCAATGTGGAGAAATTACTGTTTGTGCATTTACAATATTCATTGATTTTTACCATTGAAAAACGTCCAGAAATGATTGAAGCTACTGACTGAATGAAAGTAGCTGGCATCTCACTCTCTTTGAATCTTCTTTATCATGCTAAGAGGAGCAGGAAAAAGCAAAAAATTTCAGAATTGCACCTTGCAATGCAGAGAAATTACTGTTTGTGCATTTACAATATTCATTGATTTTTGCCATTGAAAAACATCATGTTATTCATATACCAGAAATGTTTGAAGCTACTGACTGAATGAAAGGAGCTGGCATCTCACTCTCTTTGAATCTTCTTTATCATGCTAAGAGGAGCAGGAAAAAGCAAAAAATTTCAGAATTGCACCTTGCAATGTGGAGAAATTACTGTTTGTGCATTTACAATATTCATTGATTTTTACCATTGAAAAACGTCCAGAAATGATTGAAGCTACTGACTGAATGAAAGTAGCTGGCATCTCACTCTCTTTGAATCTTCTTTATCATGCTAAGAGGAGCAGGAAAAAGCAAAAAATTTCAGAATTGCACCTTGCAATGCGGAGAAATTACTGTTTGTGCATTTACAATATTCATTGATTTTTGCCATTGAAAAACATCATGTTATTCATATACCAGAAATGATTGAAGCTACTGACTGAATGAAAGGAGCTGGCATCTCACTCTCTTTGAATCTTCTTTATCATGCTAAGAGGAGCAGGAAAAAGCAAAAAATTTCAGAATTGCACCTTGCAATGCGGAGAAATTACTGTTTGTGCATTTACAATATTCATTGATTTTTGCCATTGAAAAACGTCCAGAAATGATTGAAGCTACTGACTGAATGAAAGGAACTGGCATCTCACTCTCTTTGAATCTTCTTTATCATGCTGAGGAGCAGGAAAAAGCAAAAAATTTCAGAATTGCACCTTGCAATGCGGAGAAATTACTGTTTGTGCATTTACAAAATTCATTGATTTTTGCCATTGAAAAACATCATGTTATTCATATACCAGAAATGTTTGAAGCTACTGACTGAATGAAAGGAGCTGACATCTCACTCTCTTTGAATCTTCTTTATCATGCTAAGAGGAGCAGGAAAAAGCAAAAAATTTCAGAATTGCACCTTGCAATGCGGAGAAATTACTGTTTGTGCATTTACAATATTCATTGATTTTTGCCATTGAAAAACGTCCAGAAATGATTGAAGCTACTGACTGAATGAAAGGAGCTGGCATCTCACTCTCTTTGAATCTTCTTTATCATGCTAAGAGGAGCAGGAAAAAGCAAAAAATTTCAGAATTGCACCTTGCAATGCGGAGAAATTACTGTTTGTGCATTTACAATATTCATTGATTTTTGCCATTGAAAAACGTCCAGAAATGATTGAAGCTACTGACTGAATGAAAGGAGCTGGCATCTCACTCTCTTTGAATCTTCTTTATCATGCTAAGAGGAGCAGGAAAAAGCAAAAAATTTCAGAATTGCACCTTGCAATGCGGAGAAATTACTGTTTGTGCATTTACAATATTCATTGATTTTTGCCATTGAAAAACATCATGTTATTCATATACCAGAAATGATTGAAGCTACTGACTGAATGAAAGGAGCTGGCATCTCACTCTCTTTGAATCTTCTTTATCATGCTAAGAGGAGCAGGAAAAAGCAAAAAATTTCAGAATTGCACCTTGCAATGCGGAGAAATTACTGTTTGTGCATTTACAATATTCATTGATTTTTGCCATTGAAAAACATCCAGAAATGATTGAAGCTACTGACTGAATGAAAGGAACTGGCATCTCACTCTCTTTGAATCTTCTTTATCATGCTAAGAGGAGCAGGAAAAAGCAAAAAATTTCAGAATTGCACCTTGCAATGCGGAGAAATTACTGTTTGTGCATTTACAAAATTCATTGATTTTTGCCATTGAAAAACATCATGTTATTCATATTCCAGAAATGTTTGAAGCTACTGACTGAATGAAAGGAGCTGACATCTCACTCTCTTTGAATCTTCTTTATCATGCTAAGAGGAGCAGGAAAAAGCAAAAAATTTCAGAATTGCACCTTGCAATGCGGAGAAATTACTGTTTGTGCATTTACAATATTCATTGATTTTTGCCATTGAAAAACGTCCAGAAATGATTGAAGCTACTGACTGAATGAAAGGAGCTGGCATCTCACTCTCTTTGAATCTTCTTTATCATGCTAAGAGGAGCAGGAAAAAGCAAAAAATTTCAGAATTGCACCTTGCAATGCGGAGAAATTACTGTTTGTGCATTTACAATATTCATTGATTTTTGCCATTGAAAAACATCATGTTATTCATATACCAGAAATGATTGAAGCTACTGACTGAATGAAAGGAGCTGGCATCTCACTCTCTTTGAATCTTCTTTATCATGCTAAGAGGAGCAGGAAAAAGCAAAAAATTTCAGAATTGCACCTTGCAATGTGGAGAAATTACTGTTTGTGCATTTACAATATTCATTGATTTTTACCATTGAAAAACGTCCAGAAATGATTGAAGCTACTGACTGAATGAAAGTAGCTGGCATCTCACTCTCTTTGAATCTTCTTTATCATGCTAAGAGGAGCAGGAAAAAGCAAAAAATTTCAGACTTGCACCTTGCAATGCGGAGAAATTACTGTTTGTGCATTTACAATATTCATTGATTTTTGCCATTGAAAAACATCATGTTATTCATATACCAGAAATGTTTGAAGCTACTGACTGAATGAAAGGAGCTGGCATCTCACTCTCTTTGAATCTTCTTTATCATGCTAAGAGGAGCAGGAAAAAGCAAAAAATTTCAGAATTGCACCTTGCAATGCGGAGAAATTACTGTTTGTGCATTTACAATATTCATTGATTTTTGCCATTGAAAAACGTCCAGAAATGATTGAAGCTACTGACTGAATGAAAGGAGCAGGCATCTCACTCTCTTTGAATCTTGTTTATCATGCTAAGAGGAGCAGGAAAAAGCAAAAAATTTCAGAATTGCACCTTGCAATGCGGAGAAATTACTGTTTGTGCATTTACAATATTCATTGATTTTTGCCATTGAAAAACGTCCAGAAATGATTGAAGCTACTGACTGAATGAAAGGAGCTGGCATCTCACTCTCTTTGAATCTTCTTTATCATGCTAAGAGGATCAGGAAAAAGCAAAAAAATTCAGAATTGCACCTTGCAATGCGGAGAAATTACTGTTTGTGCATTTACAATATTCATTGATTTTTGCCATTGAAAAACATCATGTTATTCATATACCAGAAATGATTGAAGCTACTGACTGAATGAAAGGAGCTGGCATCTCACTCTCTTTGAATCTTCTTTATCATGCTAAGAGGAGCAGGAAAAAGCAAAAAATTTCAGAATTGCACCTTGCAATGCGGAGAAATTACTGTTTGTGCATTTACAATATTCATTGATTTTTGCCATTGAAAAACGTCCAGAAATGATTGAAGCTACTGACTGAATGAAAGGAGCTGGCATCTCACTCTCTTTGAATCTTCTTTATCATGCTAAGAGGAGCAGGAAAAAGCAAAAAATTTCAGAATTGCACCTTGCAATGCGGAGAAATTACTGTTTGTGCATTTACAATATTCATTGATTTTTGCCATTGAAAAACATCATGTTATTCATATACCAGAAATGATTGAAGCTACTGACTGAATGAAAGGAGCTGGCATCTCACTCTCTTTGAATCTTCTTTATCATGCTAAGAGGAGCAGGAAAAAGCAAAAAATTTCAGAATTGCACCTTGCAATGCGGAGAAATTACTGTTTGTGCATTTACAATATTCATTGATTTTTGCCATTGAAAAACGTCCAGAAATGATTGAAGCTACTGACTGAATGAAAGGAACTGGCATCTCACTCTCTTTGAATCTTCTTTATCATGCTAAGAGGAGCAGGAAAAAGCAAAAAATTTCAGAATTGCACCTTGCAATGCGGAGAAATTACTGTTTGTGCATTTACAAAATTCATTGATTTTTGCCATTGAAAAACATCATGTTATTCATATACCAGAAATGTTTGAAGCTACTGACTGAATGAAAGGAGCTGACATCTCACTCTCTTTGAATCTTCTTTATCATGCTAAGAGGAGCAGGAAAAAGCAAAAAATTTCAGAATTGCACCTTGCAATGCGGAGAAATTACTGTTTGTGCATTTACAATATTCATTGATTTTTGCCATTGAAAAACGTCCAGAAATGATTGAAGCTACTGACTGAATGAAAGGAGCTGGCATCTCACTCTCTTTGAATCTTCTTTATCATGCTAAGAGGAGCAGGAAAAAGCAAAAAATTTCAGAATTGCACCTTGCAATGCGGAGAAATTACTGTTTGTGCATTTACAATATTCATTGATTTTTGCCATTGAAAAACATCATGTTATTCATATACCAGAAATGATTGAAGCTACTGACTGAATGAAAGGAGCTGGCATCTCACTCTCTTTGAATCTTCTTTATCATGCTAAGAGGAGCAGGAAAAAGCAAAAAATTTCAGAATTGCACCTTGCAATGTGGAGAAATTACTGTTTGTGCATTTACAATATTCATTGATTTTTACCATTGAAAAACGTCCAGAAATGATTGAAGCTACTGACTGAATGAAAGTAGCTGGCATCTCACTCTCTTTGAATCTTCTTTATCATGCTAAGAGGAGCAGGAAAAAGCAAAAAATTTCAGACTTGCACCTTGCAATGCGGAGAAATTACTGTTTGTGCATTTACAATATTCATTGATTTTTGCCATTGAAAAACATCATGTTATTCATATACCAGAAATGTTTGAAGCTACTGACTGAATGAAAGGAGCTGGCATCTCACTCTCTTTGAATCTTCTTTATCATGCTAAGAGGAGCAGGAAAAAGCAAAAAATTTCAGAATTGCACCTTGCAATGCGGAGAAATTACTGTTTGTGCATTTACAATATTCATTGATTTTTGCCATTGAAAAACGTCCAGAAATGATTGAAGCTACTGACTGAATGAAAGGAGCTGGCATCTCACTCTCTTTGAATCTTGTTTATCATGCTAAGAGGAGCAGGAAAAAGCAAAAAATTTCAGAATTGCACCTTGCAATGCGGAGAAATTACTGTTTGTGCATTTACAATATTCATTGATTTTTGCCATTGAAAAACGTCCAGAAATGATTGAAGCTACTGACTGAATGAAAGGAGCTGGCATCTCACTCTCTTTGAATCTTCTTTATCATGCTAAGAGGAGCAGGAAAAAGCAAAAAAATTCAGAATTGCACCTTGCAATGCGGAGAAATTACTGTTTGTGCATTTACAATATTCATTGATTTTTGCCATTGAAAAACATCATGTTATTCATATACCAGAAATGATTGAAGCTACTGACTGAATGAAAGGAGCTGGCATCTCACTCTCTTTGAATCTTCTTTATCATGCTAAGAGGAGCAGGAAAAAGCAAAAAATTTCAGAATTGCACCTTGCAATGCGGAGAAATTACTGTTTGTGCATTTACAATATTCATTGATTTTTGCCATTGAAAAACGTCCAGAAATGATTGAAGCTACTGACTGAATGAAAGGAACTGGCATCTCACTCTCTTTGAATCTTCTTTATCATGCTAAGAGGAGCAGGAAAAAGCAAAAAATTTCAGAATTGCACCTTGCAATGCGGAGAAATTACTGTTTGTGCATTTACAAAATTCATTGATTTTTGCCATTGAAAAACATCATGTTATTCATATACCAGAAATGTTTGAAGCTACTGACTGAATGAAAGGAGCTGACATCTCACTCTCTTTGAATCTTCTTTATCATGCTAAGAGGAGCAGGAAAAAGCAAAAAATTTCAGAATTGCACCTTGCAATGCGGAGAAATTACTGTTTGTGCATTTACAATATTCATTGATTTTTGCCATTGAAAAACGTCCAGAAATGATTGAATCTACTGACTGAATGAAAGGAGCTGGCATCTCACTCTCTTTGAATCTTCTTTATCATGCTAAGAGGAGCAGGAAAAAGCAAAAAATTTCAGAATTGCACCTTGCAATGCGGAGAAATTACTGTTTGTGCATTTACAATATTCATTGATTTTTGCCATTGAAAAACATCATGTTATTCATATACCAGAAATGTTTGAAGCTACTGACTGAATGAAAGGAGCTGGCATCTCACTCTCTTTGAATCTTCTTTATCATGCTAAGAGGAGCAGGAAAAAGCAAAAAATTTCAGAATTGCACCTTGCAATGCGGAGAAATTACTGTTTGTGCATTTACAATATTCATTGATTTTTGCCATTGAAAAACGTCCAGAAATGATTGAAGCTACTGACTGAATGAAAGGAGCTGGCATCTCACTCTCTTTGAATCTTCTTTATCATGCTAAGAGGAGCAGGAAAAAGCAAAAAATTTCAGAATTGCACCTTGCAATGCGGAGAAATTACTGTTTGTGCATTTACAATATTCATTGATTTTTGCCATTGAAAAACGTCCAGAAATGATTGAAGCTACTGACTGAATGAAAGGAGCTGGCATCTCACTCTCTTTGAATCTTCTTTATCATGCTAAGAGGAGCAGGAAAAAGCAAAAAATTTCAGAATTGCAACTTGCAATGCGGAGAAATTACTGTTTGTGCATTTACAATATTCATTGATTTTTGCCATTGAAAAACATCATGTTATTCATATACCAGAAATGATTGAAGCTACTGACTGAATGAAAGGAGCTGGCATCTCACTCTCTTTGAATCTTCTTTATCATGCTAAGAGGAGCAGGAAAAAGCAAAAAATTTCAGAATTGCACCTTGCAATGCGGAGAAATTACTGTTTGTGCATTTACAATATTCATTGATTTTTGCCATTGAAAAACGTCCAGAAATGATTGAAGCTACTGACTGAATGAAAGGAGCTGGCATCTCACTCTCTTTGAATCTTCTTTATCATGCTAAGAGGAGCAGGAAAAAGCAAAAAATTTCAGAATTGCACCTTGCAATGCGGAGAAATTACTGTTTGTGCTTTTACAATATTCATTGATTTTTGCCATTGAAAAACATCATATTATTCATATACCAGAAATGTTTGAAGCTACTGACTGAATGAAAGGAGCTGGCATCTCACTCTCTTTGAATCTTCTTTATCATGCTAAGAGGAGCAGGAAAAAGCAAAAAATTTCAGAATTGCACCTTGCAATGCGGAGAAATTACTGTTTGTGCATTTACAATATTCATTGATTTTTGCCATTGAAAAACGTCCAGAAATGATTGAAGCTACTGACTGAATGAAAGGAGCTGGCATCTCACTCTCTTTGAATCTTCTTTATCATGCTAAGAGGAGCAGGAAAAAGCAAAAAATTTCAGAATTGCACCTTGCAATGCGGAGTAATTACTGTTTGTGCATTTACAATATTCATTGATTTTTGCCATTGAAAAACGTCCAGAAATGATTGAAGCTACTGACTGAATGAAAGGAGCTGGCATCTCACTCTCTTTGAATCTTCTTTATCATGCTAAGAGGAGCAGGAAAAAGCAAAAAATTTCAGAATTGCACCTTGCAATGCGGAGAAATTACTGTTTGTGCATTTACAATATTCATTGATTTTTGCCATTGAAAAACATCATGTTATTCATATACCAGAAATGATTGAAGCTACTGACTGAATGAAAGGAGCTGGCATCTTACTCTCTTTGAATCTTCTTTGTCATGCTAAGAGGAGCAGGAAAAAGCAAAAAATTTCAGAATTGCACCTTGCAATGCGGAGAAATTACTGTTTGTGCATTTACAATATTCATTGATTTTTGCCATTGAAAAACGTCCAGAAATGATTGAAGCTACTGACTGAATGAAAGGAGCTGGCATCTCACTCTCTTTGAATCTTCTTTATCATGCTAAGAGGAGCAGGAAAAAGCAAAAAATTTCAGAATTGCACCTTGCAATGCGGAGAAATTACTGTTTGTGCATTTACAATATTCATTGATTTTTGCCATTGAAAAACGTCCAGAAATGATTGAAGCTACTGACTGAATGAAAGGAGCTGGCATCTCACTCTCTTTGAATCTTCTTTATCATGCTAAGAGGAGCAGGAAAAAGCAAAAAATTTCAGAATTGCACCTTGCAATGCGGAGAAATTACTGTTTGTGCATTTACAATATTCATTGATTTTTGCCATTGAAAAACATCATGTTATTCATATACCAGAAATGTTTGTAGCTACTGACTGAATGAAAGGAGCTGGCATCTCACTCTCTTTGAATCTTCTTTATCATGCTAAGAGGAGCAGGAAAAAGCAAAAAATTTCAGAATTGCACCTTGCAATGCGGAGAAATTACTGTTTGTGCATTTACAATATTCATTGATTTTTGCCATTGAAAAACGTCCAGAAATGATTGAAGCTACTGACTGAATGAAAGGAGCTGGCATCTCACTCTCTTTGAATCTTCTTTATCATGCTAAGAGGAGCAGGAAAAAGCAAAAAATTTCAGAATTTCACCTTGCAATGCGGAGAAATTACTGTTTGTGCATTTACAATATTCATTGATTTTTGCCATTGAAAAACGTCCAGAAATGATTGAAGCTACTGACTGAATGAAAGGAGCTGGCATCTCACTCTCTTTGAATCTTCTTTATCATGCTAAGAGGAGCAGGAAAAAGCAAAAAATTTCAGAATTGCACCTTGCAATGCGGAGAAATTACTCTTTGTGCATTTACAATATTCATTGATTTTTGCCATTGAAAAACATCATGTTATTCATATACCAGAAATGTTTGAAGCTACTGACTGAATGAAAGGAGCTGGCATCTCACTCTCTTTGAATCTTCTTTATCATGCTAAGAGGAGCAGGAAAAAGCAAAAAATTTCAGAATTGCACCTTGCAATGCGGAGAAATTACTGTTTGTGCATTTACAATATTCATTGATTTTTGCCATTGAAAAACGTCCAGAAATGATTGAAGCTACTGACTGAATGAAAGGAGCTGGCATCTCACTCTCTTTGAATCTTCTTTATCATGCTAAGAGGAGCAGGAAAAAGCAAAAAATTTCAGAATTGCACCTTGCAATGCGGAGAAATTACTGTTTGTGCATTTACAATATTCATTGATTTTTGCCATTGAAAAACATCATGTTATTCATATACCAGAAATGTTTGTAGCTACTGACTGAATGAAAGGAGCTGGCATCTCACTCTCTTTGAATCTTCTTTATCATGCTAAGAGGAGCAGGAAAAAGCAAAAAATTTCAGAATTGCACCTTGCAATGCGGAGAAATTACTGTTTGTGCATTTACAATATTCATTGATTTTTGCCATTGAAAAACGTCCAGAAATGATTGAAGCTACTGACTGAATGAAAGGAGCTGGCATCTCACTCTCTTTGAATCTTCTTTATCATGCTAAGAGGAGCAGGAAAAAGCAAAAAATTTCAGAATTGCACCTTGCAATGCGGAGAAATTACTGTTTGTGCATTTACAATATTCATTGATTTTTGCCATTGAAAAACGTCCAGAAATGATTGAAGCTACTGACTGAATGAAAGGAGCTGGCATCTCACTCTCTTTGAATCTTCTTTATCATGCTAAGAGGAGCAGGAAAAAGCAAAAAATTTCAGAATTGCACCTTGCAATGCGGAGAAATTACTCTTTGTGCATTTACAATATTCATTGATTTTTGCCATTGAAAAACATCATGTTATTCATATACCAGAAATGTTTGAAGCTACTGACTGAATGAAAGGAGCTGGCATCTCACTCTCTTTGAATCTTCTTTATCATGCTAAGAGGAGCAGGAAAAAGCAAAAAATTTCAGAATTGCACATTGCAATGCGGAGAAATTACTGTTTGTGCATTTACAATATTCATTGATTTTTGCCATTGAAAAACATCATGTTATTCATATACCAGAAATGTTTGAAGCTACTGACTGAATGAAAGGAGCTGGCATCTCACTCTCTTTGAATCTTCTTTATCATGCTGAGGAGCAGGAAAAAGCAAAAAATTTCAGAATTTCACCTTGCAATGTGGAGAAATTACTGTTTGTGCATTTACAATATTCATTGATTTTTACCATTGAAAAACGTCCAGAAATGATTGAAGCTACTGACTGAATGAAAGTAGCTGGCATCTCACTCTCTTTGAATCTTCTTTATCATGCTAAGAGGAGCAGGAAAAAGCAAAAAATTTCAGACTTGCACCTTGCAATGCGGAGAAATTACTGTTTGTGCATTTACAATATTCATTGATTTTTGCCATTGAAAAACATCATGTTATTCATATACCAGAAATGTTTGAAGCTACTGACTGAATGAAAGGAGCTGGCATCTCACTCTCTTTGAATCTTCTTTATCATGCTAAGAGGAGCAGGAAAAAGCAAAAAATTTCAGAATTGCACCTTGCAATGCGGAGAAATTACTGTTTGTGCATTTACAATATTCATTGATTTTTGCCATTGAAAAACGTCCAGAAATGATTGAAGCTACTGACTGAATGAAAGGAGCTGGCATCTCACTCTCTTTGAATCTTCTTTATCATGCTAAGAGGAGCAGGAAAAAGCAAAAAATTTCAGAATTGCACCTTGCAATGCGGAGAAATTACTGTTTGTGCATTTACAATATTCATTGATTTTTGCCATTGAAAAACGTCCAGAAATGATTGAAGCTACTGACTGAATGAAAGGAGCTGGCATCTCACTCTCTTTGAATCTTCTTTATCATGCTAAGAGGAGCAGGAAAAATCAAAAAATTTCAGAATTGCATCTTGCAATGTGGAGAAATTACTGTTTGTGCATTTACAATATTCAATGATTTTTGCCATTGAAAAACATGTTATTCATATACCAGAAATGTTTGAAGCTACTGACTGAATGAAAGGAGCTGGCACCTCACTCTCTTTGAATCTTCTTTATCATGCTAAGAGGAGCGGGAAAAAGCAAAAAATTTCAGAATTGCACCTTGCAATGCGGAGAAATTACTGTTTGTGCATTTACAATATTCATTGATTTTTGCCATTGAAAAACATCCAGAAATGATTGAAGGTACTGACTGAATGAAAGGAGCTGGCATCTCACTCTCTTTGAATCTTCTTTATCATGCTAAGAGGAGCAGGAAAAAGCAAAAAATTTCAGAATTGCACCTTGCAATGCGGAGAAATTACTGTTTGTGCATTTACAATATTCATTGATTTTTGCCATTGAAAAACGTCCAGAAATGATTGAAGCTACTGACTGAATGAAAGGAGCTGGCATCTCACTCTCTTTGAATCTTCTTTATCATGCTAAGAGGAGCAGGAAAAAGCCAAAAATTTCAGAATTGCACCTTGCAATGCGGAGAAATTACAGTTTGTGCATTTACAATATTCATTGATTTTTGCCATTGAAAAACATCCAGAAATGATTGAAGCTACTGACTGAATGAAAGGAGCTGGCATCTCACTCTCTTTGAATATTCTTTATCATGCTAAGAGGAGCAGGAAAAAGCAAAAAATTTCAGAATTGCACCTTGCAATGCGGAGAAATTACTGTTTGTGCATTTACAATATTCATTGATTTTTGCCATTGAAAAACATCATGTTATTCATATACCAGAAATGTTTGAAGCTACTGACTGAATGAAAGGAGCTGGCATCTCACTCTCTTTGAATCTTCTTTATCATGCTAAGAGGAGCAGGAAAAAGCAAAAAATTTCAGAATTGCACCTTGCAATGCGGAGAAATTACTGTTTGTGCATTTACAATATTCATTGATTTTTGCCATTGAAAAACATCATGTTATTCATATACCAGAAATGTTTGAAGCTACTGACTGAATGAAAGGAGCTGGCATCTCACTCTCTTTGAATCTTCTTTATCATGCTAAGAGGAGCAGGAAAAAGCAAAAAATTTCAGAATTGCACCTTGCAATGTGGAGAAATTACTGTTTGTGCATTTACAATATTCATTGATTTTTACCATTGAAAAACGTCCAGAAATGATTGAAGCTACTGACTGAATGAAAGTAGCTGGCATCTCACTCTCTTTGAATCTTCTTTATCATGCTAAGAGGAGCAGGAAAAAGCAAAAAATTTCAGAATTGCACCTTGCAATGCAGAGAAATTACTGTTTGTGCATTTACAATATTCATTGATTTTTGCCATTGAAAAACATCATGTTATTCATATACCAGAAATGTTTGAAGCTACTGACTGAATGAAAGGAGCTGGCATCTCACTCTCTTTGAATCTTCTTTATCATGCTAAGAGGAGCAGGAAAAAGCAAAAAATTTCAGAATTGCACCTTGCAATGTGGAGAAATTACTGTTTGTGCATTTACAATATTCATTGATTTTTACCATTGAAAAACGTCCAGAAATGATTGAAGCTACTGACTGAATGAAAGTAGCTGGCATCTCACTCTCTTTGAATCTTCTTTATCATGCTAAGAGGAGCAGGAAAAAGCAAAAAATTTCAGACTTGCACCTTGCAATGCGGAGAAATTACTGTTTGTGCATTTACAATATTCATTGATTTTTGCCATTGAAAAACATCATGTTATTCATATACCAGAAATGTTTGAAGCTACTGACTGAATGAAAGGAGCTGGCATCTCACTCTCTTTGAATCTTCTTTATCATGCTAAGAGGAGCAGGAAAAAGCAAAAAATTTCAGAATTGCACCTTGCAATGCGGAGAAATTACTGTTTGTGCATTTACAATATTCATTGATTTTTGCCATTGAAAAACATCCAGAAATGATTGAAGCTACTGACTGAATGAAAGGAGCTGGCATCTCACTCTCTTTGAATCTTGTTTATCATGCTAAGAGGAGCAGGAAAAAGCAAAAAATTTCAGAAATGCACCTTGCAATGCGGAGAAATTACTGTTTGTGCATTTACAATATTCATTGATTTTTGCCATTGAAAAACGTCCAGAAATGATTGAAGCTACTGACTGAATGAAAGGAGCTGGCATCTCACTCTCTTTGAATCTTCTTTATCATGCTAAGAGGAGCAGGAAAAAGCAAAAAATTTCAGAATTGCACCTTGCAATGCGGAGAAATTACTGTTTTTGCATTTACAATATTCATTGATTTTTGCCATTGAAAAACATCATGTTATTCATATACCAGAAATGATTGAAGCTACTGACTGAATGAAAGGAGCTGGCATCTCACTCTCTTTGAATCTTCTTTATCATGCTAAGAGGAGCAGGAAAAAGCAAAAAATTTCAGAATTGCACCTTGCAATGCGGAGAAATTACTGTTTGTGCATTTACAATATTCATTGATTTTTGCCATTGAAAAACGTCCAGAAATGATTGAAGCTACTGACTGAATGAAAGGAACTGGCATCTCACTCTCTTTGAATCTTCTTTATCATGCTAAGAGGAGCAGGAAAAAGCAAAAAATTTCAGAATTGCACCTTGCAATGCGGAGAAATTACTGTTTGTGCATTTACAAAATTCATTGATTTTTGCCATTGAAAAACGTCCAGAAATGATTGAAGCTACTGACTGAATGAAAGGAGCTGGCATCTCACTCTCTTTGAATCTTCTTTATCATGCTAAGAGGAGCAGGAAAAAGCAAAAAATTTCAGAATTGCACCTTGCAATGCGGAGAAATTACTGTTTGTGCATTTACAATATTCATTGATTTTTGCCATTGAAAAACATCATGTTATTCATATACCAGAAATGATTGAAGCTACTGACTGAATGAAAGGAGCTGGCATCTCACTCTCTTTGAATCTTCTTTATCATGCTAAGAGGAGCAGGAAAAAGCAAAAAATTTCAGAATTGCACCTTGCAATGCGGAGAAATTACTGTTTGTGCATTTACAATATTCATTGATTTTTGCCATTGAAAAACGTCCAGAAATGATTGAAGCTACTGACTGAATGAAAGGAACTGGCATCTCACTCTCTTTGAATCTTCTTTATCATGCTAAGAGGAGCAGGAAAAAGCAAAAAATTTCAGAATTGCACCTTGCAATGCGGAGAAATTACTGTTTGTGCATTTACAAAATTAATTGATTTTTGCCATTGAAAAACATCATGTTATTCATATACCAGAAATGTTTGAAGCTACTGACTGAATGAATGGAGCTGACATCTCACTCTCTTTGAATCTTCTTTATCATGCTAAGAGGAGCAGGAAAAAGCAAAAAATTTCAGAATTGCACCTTGCAATGCGGAGAAATTACTGTTTGTGCATTTACAATATTCATTGATTTTTGCCATTGAAAAACGTCCAGAAATGATTGAAGCTACTGACTGAATGAAAGGAGCTGGCATCTCACTCTCTTTGAATCTTCTTTATCATGCTAAGAGGAGCAGGAAAAAGCAAAAAATTTCAGAATTGCACCTTGCAATGCGGAGAAATTACTGTTTTTGCATTTACAATATTCATTGATTTTTGCCATTGAAAAACATCATGTTATTCATATACCAGAAATGATTGAAGCTACTGACTGAATGAAAGGAGCTGGCATCTCACTCTCTTTGAATCTTCTTTATCATGCTAAGAGGAGCAGGAAAAAGCAAAAAATTTCAGAATTGCACCTTGCAATGCGGAGAAATTACTGTTTGTGCATTTACAATATTCATTGATTTTTGCCATTGAAAAACGTCCAGAAATGATTGAAGCTACTGACTGAATGAAAGGAACTGGCATCTCACTCTCTTTGAATCTTCTTTATCATGCTAAGAGGAGCAGGAAAAAGCAAAAAATTTCAGAATTGCACCTTGCAATGCGGAGAAATTACTGTTTGTGCATTTACAAAATTCATTGATTTTTGCCATTGAAAAACGTCCAGAAATGATTGAAGCTACTGACTGAATGAAAGGAGCTGGCATCTCACTCTCTTTGAATCTTCTTTATCATGCTAAGAGGAGCAGGAAAAAGCAAAAAATTTCAGAATTGCACCTTGCAATGCGGAGAAATTACTGTTTGTGCATTTACAATATTCATTGATTTTTGCCATTGAAAAACATCATGTTATTCATATACCAGAAATGATTGAAGCTACTGACTGAATGAAAGGAGCTGGCATCTCACTCTCTTTGAATCTTCTTTATCATGCTAAGAGGAGCAGGAAAAAGCAAAAAATTTCAGAATTGCACCTTGCAATGCGGAGAAATTACTGTTTGTGCATTTACAATATTCATTGATTTTTGCCATTGAAAAACGTCCAGAAATGATTGAAGCTACTGACTGAATGAAAGGAACTGGCATCTCACTCTCTTTGAATCTTCTTTATCATGCTAAGAGGAGCAGGAAAAAGCAAAAAATTTCAGAATTGCACCTTGCAATGCGGAGAAATTACTGTTTGTGCATTTACAAAATTCATTGATTTTTGCCATTGAAAAACATCATGTTATTCATATACCAGAAATGTTTGAAGCTACTGACTGAATGAAAGGAGCTGACATCTCACTCTCTTTGAATCTTCTTTATCATGCTAAGAGGAGCAGGAAAAAGCAAAAAATTTCAGAATTGCACCTTGCAATGCGGAGAAATTACTGTTTGTGCATTTACAATATTCATTGATTTTTGCCATTGAAAAACGTCCAGAAATGATTGAAGCTACTGACTGAATGAAAGGAGCTGGCATCTCACTCTCTTTGAATCTTCTTTATCATGCTAAGAGGAGCAGGAAAAAGCAAAAAATTTCAGAATTGCACCTTGCAATGCGGAGAAATTACTGTTTGTGCATTTACAATATTCATTGATTTTTGCCATTGAAAAACATCATGTTATTCATATACCAGAAATGATTGAAGCTACTGACTGAATGAAAGGAGCTGGCATCTCACTCTCTTTGAATCTTCTTTATCATGCTAAGAGGAGCAGGAAAAAGCAAAAAATTTCAGAATTGCACCTTGCAATGTGGAGAAATTACTGTTTGTGCATTTACAATATTCATTGATTTTTACCATTGAAAAACGTCCAGAAATGATTGAAGCTACTGACTGAATGAAAGTAGCTGGCATCTCACTCTCTTTGAATCTTCTTTATCATGCTAAGAGGAGCAGGAAAAAGCAAAAAATTTCAGACTTGCACATTGCAATGCGGAGAAATTACTGTTTGTGCATTTACAATATTCATTGATTTTTGCCATTGAAAAACATCATGTTATTCATATACCAGAAATGTTTGAAGCTACTGACTGAATGAAAGGAGCTGGCATCTCACTCTCTTTGAATCTTCTTTATCATGCTAAGAGGAGCAGGAAAAAGCAAAAAATTTCAGAATTGCACCTTGCAATGCGGAGAAATTACTGTTTGTGCATTTACAATATTCATTGATTTTTGCCATTGAAAAACGTCCAGAAATGATTGAAGCTACTGACTGAATGAAAGGAGCTGGCATCTCACTCTCTTTGAATCTTGTTTATCATGCTAAGAGGAGCAGAAAAAAGCAAAAAATTTCAGAATTGCACCTTGCAATGCGGAGAAATTACTGTTTGTGCATTTACAATATTCATTGATTTTTGCCATTGAAAAACGTCCAGAAATGATTGAAGCTACTGACTGAATGAAAGGAGCTGGCATCTCACTCTCTTTGAATCTTCTTTATCATGCTAAGAGGAGCAGGAAAAAGCAAAAAAATTCAGAATTGCACCTTGCAATGCGGAGAAATTACTGTTTGTGCATTTACAATATTCATTGATTTTTGCCATTGAAAAACATCATGTTATTCATATACCAGAAATGATTGAAGCTACTGACTGAATGAAAGGAGCTGGCATCTCACTCTCTTTGAATCTTCTTTATCATGCTAAGAGGAGCAGGAAAAAGCAAAAAATTTCAGAATTGCACCTTGCAATGCGGAGAAATTACTGTTTGTGCATTTACAATATTCATTGATTTTTGCCATTGAAAAACGTCCAGAAATGATTGAAGCTACTGACTGAATGAAAGGAACTGGCATCTCACTCTCTTTGAATCTTCTTTATCATGCTAAGAGGAGCAGGAAAAAGCAAAAAATTTCAGAATTGCACCTTGCAATGCGGAGAAATTACTGTTTGTGCATTTACAAAATTCATTGATTTTTGCCATTGAAAAACATCATGTTATTCATATACCAGAAATGTTTGAAGCTACTGACTGAATGAAAGGAGCTGACATCTCACTCTCTTTGAATCTTCTTTATCATGCTAAGAGGAGCAGGAAAAAGCAAAAAATTTCAGAATTGCACCTTGCAATGCGGAGAAATTACTGTTTGTGCATTTACAATATTCATTGATTTTTGCCATTGAAAAACGTCCAGAAATGATTGAAGCTACTGACTGAATGAAAGGAGCTGGCATCTCACTCTCTTTGAATCTTCTTTATCATGCTAAGAGGAGCAGGAAAAAGCAAAAAATTTCAGAATTGCACCTTGCAATGCGGAGAAATTACTGTTTGTGCATTTACAATATTCATTGATTTTTGCCATTGAAAAACATCATGTTATTCATATACCAGAAATGTTTGAAGCTACTGACTGAATGAAAGGAGCTGGCATCTCACTCTCTTTGAATCTTCTTTATCATGCTAAGAGGAGCAGGAAAAAGCAAAAAATTTCAGAATTGCACCTTGCAATGCGGAGAAATTACTGTTTGTGCATTTACAATATTCATTGATTTTTGCCATTGAAAAACATCATGTTATTCATATACCAGAAATGATTGAAGCTACTGACTGAATGAAAGGAGCTGGCATCTCACTCTCTTTGAATCTTCTTTATCATGCTAAGAGGAGCAGGAAAAAGCAAAAAATTTCAGAATTGCACCTTGCAATGCGGAGAAATTACTGTTTGTGCATTTACAATATTCATTGATTTTTGCCATTGAAAAACGTCCAGAAATGATTGAAGCTACTGACTGAATGAAAGGAGCTGGCATCTCACTCTCTTTGAATCTTCTTTATCATGCTAAGAGGAGCAGGAAAAAGCAAAAAATTTCAGAATTGCACCTTGCAATGCGGAGAAATTACTGTTTGTGCATTTACAATATTCATTGATTTTTGCCATTGAAAAACATCATGTTATTCATATACCAGAAATGTTTGAAGCTACTGACTGAATGAAAGGAGCTGGCATCTCACTCTCTTTGAATCTTCTTTATCATGCTAAGAGGAGCAGGAAAAAGCAAAAAATTTCAGAATTGCACCTTGCAATGCGGAGAAATTACTGTTTGTGCATTTACAATATTCATTGATTTTTGCCATTGAAAAACGTCCAGAAATAATTGAAGCTACTGACTGAATGAAAGGAGCTGGCATCTCACTCTCTTTGAATCTTCTTTATCATGCTAAGAGGAGCAGGAAAAAGCAAAAAATTTCACAATTGCACCTTGCAATGCGGAGAAATTACTGTTTGTACATTTACAATATTCGTTGATTTTTGCCATTGAAAAACATCATGTTATTCATATACCAGAAATGATTGAAGCTACTGACTGAATGAAAGGAGCTGGCATCTCGCTCTCTTTGAATCTTCTTTATCATGCTAAGAGGAGCAGGAAAAAGCAAAAAATTTCAGAATTGCACCTTGCAATGCGGAGAAATTACTGTTTGTGCATTTACAATATTCATTGATTTTTGCCATTGAAAAACGTCCAGAAATGATTGAAGCTACTGACTGAATGAAAGGAGCTGGCATCTCACTCTCTTTGAATCTTCTTTATCATGCTAAGAGGAGCAGGAAAAAGCAAAAAATTTCAGAATTGCACCTTGCAATGTGGAGAAATTACTGTTTGTGCATTTACAATATTCATTGATTTTTGCCATTGAAAAACATCATGTTATTCATATACCAGAAATGATTGAAGCTACTGACTGAATGAAAGGAGCTGGCATCTCACTCTCTTTGAATCTTCTTTATCATGCTAAGAGGAGCAGGAAAAAGCAAAAAATTTCAGAATTGCACCTTGCAATGCGGAGAAATTACTGTTTGTGCATTTACAATATTCATTGATTTTTGCCATTGAAAAACGTCCAGAAATGATTGAAGCTACTGACTGAATGAAAGGAGCTGGCATCTCACTCTCTTTGAATCTTCTTTATCATGCTAAGAGGAGCAGGAAAAAGCAAAAAATTTCAGAATTGCACCTTGCAATGCGGAGAAATTACTGTTTGTGCTTTTACAATATTCATTGATTTTTGCCATTGAAAAACATCATGTTATTCATATACCAGAAATGTTTGAAGCTACTGACTGAATGAAAGGAGCTGGCATCTAACTCTCTTTGAATCTTCTTTATCATGCTAAGAGGAGCAGGAAAAAGCAAAAAATTTCAGAATTGCACCTTGCAATGCGGAGAAATTACTGTTTGTGCATTTACAATATTCATTGATTTTTGCCATTGAAAAACGTCCAGAAATGATTGAAGCTACTGACTGAATGAAAGGAACTGGCATCTCACTCTCTTTGAATCTTCTTTATCATGCTAAGAGGAGCAGGAAAAAGCAAAAAATTTCAGAATTGCACCTTGCAATGCGGAGAAATTACTGTTTGTGCTTCTACAATATTCATTGATTTTTGCCATTGAAAAACATCATGTTATTCATATACAAGAAATGTTTGAAGCTACTGACTGAATGAAAGGAGCTGGCATCTCACTCTCTTTGAATCTTCTTTATCATGCTAAGAGGAGCAGGAAAAAGCAAAAAATTTCAGAATTGCACCTTGCAATGCGGAGAAATTACTGTTTGTGCATTTACAATATTTATAGATTTTTGCCATTGAAAAACGTCCAGAAATGATTGAAGCTACTGACTGAATGAAAGGAGCTGGCATCTCACTCTCTTTGAATCTTCTTTATCATGCTAAGAGGAGCAGGAAAAAGCAAAAAATTTCAGAATTGCACCTTGCAATGCGGAGAAATTACTGTTTGTGCATTTACAATATTCATTGATTTTTGCCATTGAAAAACGTCCAGAAATGATTGAAGCTACTGACTGAATGAAAGGAGCTGGCATCTCACTCTCTTTGAATCTTCTTTATCATGCTAAGAGGAGCAGGAAAAAGCAAAAAATTTCAGAATTGCACCTTGCAATGCGGAGAAATTACTGTTTGTGCATTTACAATATTCATTGATTTTTGCCATTGAAAAACATCATGTTATTCATATACCAGAAATGATTGAAGCTACTGACTGAATGAAAGGAGCTGGCATCTTACTCTCTTTGAATCTTCTTTGTCATGCTAAGAGGAGCAGGAAAATGCAAAAAATTTCAGAATTGCACCTTGCAATGCGGAGAAATTACTGTTTGTGCATTTACAATATTCATTGATTTTTGCCATTGAAAAACGTCCAGAAATGATTGAAGCTACTGACTGAATGAAAGGAGCTGGCATCTCACTCTCTTTGAATCTTCTTTATCATGCTAAGAGGAGCAGGAAAAAGCAAAAAATTTCAGAATTGCACCTTGCAATGCGGAGAAATTACTGTTTGTGCATTTACAATATTCATTGATTTTTGCCATTGAAAAACGTCCAGAAATGATTGAAGCTACTGACTGAATGAAAGGAGCTGGCATCTCACTCTCTTTGAATCTTCTTTATCATGCTAAGAGGAGCAGGAAAAAGCAAAAAATTTCAGAATTGCACCTTGCAATGCGGAGAAATTACTGTTTGTGCATTTACAATATTCATTGATTTTTGCCATTGAAAAACATCATGTTATTCATATACCAGAAATGTTTGAAGCTACTGACTGAATGAAAGGAGCTGGCATCTCACTCTCTTTGAATCTTCTTTATCATGCTAAGAGGAGCAGGAAAAAGCAAAAAATTTCAGAATTGCACCTTGCAATGCGGAGAAATTACTGTTTGTGCATTTACAATATTCATTGATTTTTGCCATTGAAAAACGTCCAGAAATGATTGAAGCTACTGACTGAATGAAAGGAGCTGGCATCTCACTCTCTTTGAATCTTCTTTATCATGCTAAGAGGAGCAGGAAAAAGCAAAAAATTTCAGAATTGCACCTTGCAATGCGGAGAAATTACTGTTTGTGCATTTACAATATTCATTGATTTTTGCCATTGAAAAACGTCCAGAAATGATTGAAGCTACTGACTGAATGAAAGGAGCTGGCATCTAACTCTCTTTGAATCTTCTTTATCATGCTAAGAGGAGCAGGAAAAAGCAAAAAATTTCAGAATTGCACCTTGCAATGCGGAGAAATTACTGTTTGTGCATTTACAATATTCATTGATTTTTGCCATTGAAAAACGTCCAGAAATGATTGAAGCTACTGACTGAATGAAAGGAACTGGCATCTCACTCTCTTTGAATCTTCTTTATCATGCTAAGAGGAGCAGGAAAAAGCAAAAAATTTCAGAATTGCACCTTGCAATGCGGAGAAATTACTGTTTGTGCTTCTACAATATTCATTGATTTTTGCCATTGAAAAACATCATGTTATTCATATACAAGAAATGTTTGAAGCTACTGACTGAATGAAAGGAGCTGGCATCTCACTCTCTTTGAATCTTCTTTATCATGCTAAGAGGAGCAGGAAAAAGCAAAAAATTTCAGAATTGCACCTTGCAATGCGGAGAAATTACTGTTTGTGCATTTACAATATTTATAGATTTTTGCCATTGAAAAACGTCCAGAAATGATTGAAGCTACTGACTGAATGAAAGGAGCTGGCATCTCACTCTCTTTGAATCTTCTTTATCATGCTAAGAGGAGCAGGAAAAAGCAAAAAATTTCAGAATTGCACCTTGCAATGCGGAGAAATTACTGTTTGTGCATTTACAATATTCATTGATTTTTGCCATTGAAAAACGTCCAGAAATGATTGAAGCTACTGACTGAATGAAAGGAGCTGGCATCTCACTCTCTTTGAATCTTCTTTATCATGCTAAGAGGAGCAGGAAAAAGCAAAAAATTTCAGAATTGCACCTTGCAATGCGGAGAAATTACTGTTTGTGCATTTACAATATTCATTGATTTTTGCCATTGAAAAACATCATGTTATTCATATACCAGAAATGATTGAAGCTACTGACTGAATGAAAGGAGCTGGCATCTTACTCTCTTTGAATCTTCTTTGTCATGCTAAGAGGAGCAGGAAAATGCAAAAAATTTCAGAATTGCACCTTGCAATGCGGAGAAATTACTGTTTGTGCATTTACAATATTCATTGATTTTTGCCATTGAAAAACGTCCAGAAATGATTGAAGCTACTGACTGAATGAAAGGAGCTGGCATCTCACTCTCTTTGAATCTTTTTTATCATGCTAAGAGGAGCAGGAAAAAGCAAAAAATTTCAGAATTGCACCTTGCAATGCGGAGAAATTACTGTTTGTGCATTTACAATATTCATTGATTTTTGCCATTGAAAAACGTCCAGAAATGATTGAAGCTACTGACTGAATGAAAGGAGCTGGCATCTCACTCTCTTTGAATCTTCTTTATCATGCTAAGAGGAGCAGGAAAAAGCAAAAAATTTCAGAATTGCACCTTGCAATGCGGAGAAATTACTGTTTGTGCATTTACAATATTCATTGATTTTTGCCATTGAAAAACATCATGTTATTCATATACCAGAAATGTTTGAAGCTACTGACTGAATGAAAGGAGCTGGCATCTCACTCTCTTTGAATCTTCTTTATCATGCTAAGAGGAGCAGGAAAAAGCAAAAAATTTCAGAATTGCACCTTGCAATGCGGAGAAATTACTGTTTGTGCATTTACAATATTCATTGATTTTTGCCATTGAAAAACGTCCAGAAATGATTGAAGCTACTGACTGAATGAAAGGAGCTGGCATCTCACTCTCTTTGAATCTTCTTTATCATGCTAAGAGGAGCAGGAAAAAGCAAAAAATTTCAGAATTGCACCTTGCAATGCGGAGAAATTACTGTTTGTGCATTTACAATATTCATTGATTTTTGCCATTGAAAAACGTCCAGAAATGATTGAAGCTACTGACTGAATGAAAGGAGCTGGCATCTCACTCTCTTTGAATCTTCTTTATCATGCTAAGAGGAGCATGAAAAAGCAAAAAATTTCAGAATTGCACCTTGCAATGCGGAGAAATTACTGTTTGTGCATTTACAATATTCATTGATTTTTGCCATTGAAAAACATCATGTTATTCATATACCAGAAATGTTTGAAGCTACTGACTGAATGAAAGGAGCTGGCATCTCACTCTCTTTGAATCTTCTTTATCATGCTAAGAGGAGCAGGAAAAAGCAAAAAATTTCAGAATTGCACCTTGCAATGCGGAGAAATTACTGTTTGTGCATTTACAATATTCATTGATTTTTGCCATTGAAAAACATCATGTTATTCATATACCAGAAATGTTTGAAGCTACTGACTGAATGAAAGGAGCTGGCATCTCACTCTCTTTGAATCTTCTTTATCATGCTAAGAGGAGCAGGAAAAAGCAAAAAATTTCAGAATTGCACCTTGCAATGCGGAGAAATTACTGTTTGTGCATTTACAATATTCATTGATTTTTGCCATTGAAAAACGTCCAGAAATGATTGAAGCTACTGACTGAATGAAAGGAACTGGCATCTCACTCTCTTTGAATCTTCTTTATCATGCTAAGAGGAGCAGGAAAAAGCAAAAAATTTCAGAATTGCACCTTGCAATGCGGAGAAATTACTGTTTGTGCATTTACAATATTCATTGATTTTTGCCATTGAAAAACATCATGTTATTCATATACCAGAAATGTTTGAAGCTACTGACTGAATGAAAGGAGCTGGCATCTCACTCTCTTTGAATCTTCTTTATCATGCTAAGAGGAGCAGGAAAAAGCAAAAAATTTCAGAATTGCAACTTGCAATGCGGAGAAATTACTGTTTGTGCATTTACAATATTCATTGATTTTTGCCATTGAAAAACATCATGTTATTCATATACCAGAAATGATTGAAGCTACTGACTGAATGAAAGGAGCTGGCATCTCACTCTCTTTGAATCTTCTTTATCATGCTAAGAGGAGCAGGAAAAAGCAAAAAATTTCAGAATTGCACCTTGCAATGCGGAGAAATTACTGTTTGTGCATTTACAATATTCATTGATTTTTGCCATTGAAAAACGTCAAGAAATGATTGAAGCTACTGACTGAATGAAAGGAGCTGGCATCTCACTCTCTTTGAATCTTCTTTATCATGCTAAGAGGAGCAGGAAAAAGCAAAAAATTTCAGAATTGCACCTTGCAATGCCGAGAAATTACTGTTTGTGCTTCTACAATATTCATTGATTTTTGCCATTGAAAAACATCATGTTATTCATATACAAGAAATGTTTGAAGCTACTGACTGAATGAAAGGAGCTGGCATCTCACTCTCTTTGAATCTTCTTTATCATGCTAAGAGGAGCAGGAAAAAGCAAAAAATTTCAGAATTGCACCTTGCAATGCGGAGAAATTACTGTTTGTGCATTTACAATATTTATAGATTTTTGCCATTGAAAAACGTCCAGAAATGATTGAAGCTACTGACTGAATGAAAGGAGCTGGCATCTCACTCTCTTTGAATCTTCTTTATCATGCTAAGAGGAGCAGGAAAAAGCAAAAAATTTCAGAATTGCACCTTGCAATGCGGAGAAATTACTGTTTGTGCATTTACAATATTCATTGATTTTTGCCATTGAAAAACGTCCAGAAATGATTGAAGCTACTGACTGAATGAAAGGAGCTGGCATCTCACTCTCTTTGAATCTTCTTTATCATGCTAAGAGGAGCAGGAAAAAGCAAAAAATTTCAGAATTGCACCTTGCAATGCGGAGAAATTACTGTTTGTGCATTTACAATATTCATTGATTTTTGCCATTGAAAAACATCATGTTATTCATATACCAGAAATGATTGAAGCTACTGACTGAATGAAAGGAGCTGGCATCTTACTCTCTTTGAATCTTCTTTGTCATGCTAAGAGGAGCAGGAAAAAGCAAAAAATTTCAGAATTGCACCTTGCAATGCGGAGAAATTACTGTTTGTGCATTTACAATATTCATTGATTTTTGCCATTGAAAAACGTCCAGAAATGATTGAAGCTACTGACTGAATGAAAGGAGCTGGCATCTCACTCTCTTTGAATCTTCTTTATCATGCTAAGAGGAGCAGGAAAAAGCAAAAAATTTCAGAATTGCACCTTGCAATGCGGAGAAATTACTGTTTGTGCATTTACAATATTCATTGATTTTTGCCATTGAAAAACGTCCAGAAATGATTGAAGCTACTGACTGAATGAAAGGAGCTGGCATCTCACTCTCTTTGAATCTTCTTTATCATGCTAAGAGGAGCAGGAAAAAGCAAAAAATTTCAGAATTGCACCTTGCAATGCGGAGAAATTACTGTTTGTGCATTTACAATATTCATTGATTTTTGCCATTGAAAAACATCATGTTATTCATATACCAGAAATGTTTGAAGCTACTGACTGAATGAAAGGAGCTGGCATCTCACTCTCTTTGAATCTTCTTTATCATGCTAAGAGGAGCAGGAAAAAGCAAAAAATTTCAGAATTGCACCTTGCAATGCGGAGAAATTACTGTTTGTGCATTTACAATATTCATTGATTTTTGCCATTGAAAAACGTCCAGAAATGATTGAAGCTACTGACTGAATGAAAGGAGCTGGCATCTCACTCTCTTTGAATCTTCTTTATCATGCTAAGAGGAGCAGGAAAAAGCAAAAAATTTCAGAATTGCACCTTGCAATGCGGAGAAATTACTGTTTGTGCATTTACAATATTCATTGATTTTTGCCATTGAAAAACGTCCAGAAATGATTGAAGCTACTGACTGAATGAAAGGAGCTGGCATCTCACTCTCTTTGAATCTTCTTTATCATGCTAAGAGGAGCATGAAAAAGCAAAAAATTTCAGAATTGCACCTTGCAATGCGGAGAAATTACTGTTTGTGCATTTACAATATTCATTGATTTTTGCCATTGAAAAACATCATGTTATTCATATACCAGAAATGTTTGAAGCTACTGACTGAATGAAAGGAGCTGGCATCTCACTCTCTTTGAATCTTCTTTATCATGCTAAGAGGAGCAGGAAAAAGCAAAAAATTTCAGAATTGCACCTTGCAATGCGGAGAAATTACTGTTTGTGCATTTACAATATTCATTGATTTTTGCCATTGAAAAACATCATGTTATTCATATACCAGAAATGTTTGAAGCTACTGACTGAATGAAAGGAGCTGGCATCTCACTCTCTTTGAATCTTCTTTATCATGCTAAGAGGAGCAGGAAAAAGCAAAAAATTTCAGAATTGCACCTTGCAATGTGGAGAAATTACTGTTTGTGCATTTACAATATTCATTGATTTTTACCATTGAAAAACGTCCAGAAATGATTGAAGCTACTGACTGAATGAAAGTAGCTGGCATCTCACTCTCTTTGAATCTTCTTTACCATGCTAAGAGGAGCAGGAAAAAGCAAAAAATTTCAGACTTGCACCTTGCAATGCGGAGAAATTACTGTTTGTGCATTTACAATATTCATTGATTTTTGCCATTGAAAAACAACTTGTTATTCATATACCAGAAATGTTTGAAGCTACTGACTGAATGAAAGGAGCTGGCATCTCACTCTCTTTGAATCTTCTTTATCATGCTAAGAGGAGCAGGAAAAAGCAAAAAATTTCAGAATTGCACCTTGCAATGCGGAGAAATTACTGTTTGTGCATTTACAATATTCATTGATTTTTCCCATTGAAAAACGTCCAGAAATGATTGAAGCTACTGACTGAATGAAAGGAGCTGGCATCTCACTCTCTTTGAATCTTCTTTATCATGCTAAGAGGAGCAGGAAAAAGCAAAAAATTTCAGAATTGCACCTTGCAATGCGGAGAAATTACTGTTTGTGCATTTACAATATTCATTGATTTTTGCCATTGAAAAACGTCCAGAAATGATTGAAGCTACTGACTGAATGAAAGGAGCTGGCATCTCACTCTCTTTGAATCTTCTTTATCATGCTAAGAGGAGCAGGAAAAATCAAAAAATTTCAGAATTGCACCTTGCAATGCGGAGAAATTACTGTTTGTGCATTTACAATATTCATTGATTTTTGCCATTGAAAAACATGTTATTCATATACCAGAAATGTTTGAAGCTACTGACTGAATGAAAGGAGCTGGCACCTCACTCTCTTTGAATCTTCTTTATCATGCTAAGAGGAGCGGGAAAAAGCTAAAAATTTCAGAATTGCACCTTGCAATGCGGAGAAATTACTGTTTGTGCATTTACAATATTCATTGATTTTTGCCATTGAAAAACATCCAGAAATCATTGAAGGTACTGACTGAATGAAAGGAGCTGGCATCTCACTCTCTTTGAATCTTCTTTATCATGCTAAGAGGAGCAGGAAAAAGCAAAAAATTTCAGAATTGCACCTTGCAATGCGGAGAAATTACTGTTTGTGCATTTACAATATTCATTGATTTTTGCCATTGAAAAACGTCCAGAAATGATTGAAGCTACTGACTGAATGAAAGGAGCTGGCATCTCACTCTCTTTGAATCTTCTTTATCATGCTAAGAGGAGCAGGAAAAAGCAAAAAATTTCAGAATTGCACCTTGCAATGCGGAGAAATTACTGTTTGTGCTTTTACAATATTCATTGATTTTTGCCATTGAAAAACATCATGTTATTCATATACCAGAAATGTTTGAAGCTACTGACTGAATGAAAGGAGCTGGCATCTAACTCTCTTTGAATCTTCTTTATCATGCTAAGAGGAGCAGGAAAAAGCAAAAAATTTCAGAATTGCACCTTGCAATGCGGAGAAATTACTGTTTGTGCATTTACAATATTCATTGATTTTTGCCATTGAAAAACGTCCAGAAATGATTGAAGCTACTGACTGAATGAAAGGAGCTGGCATCTCACTCTCTTTGAATCTTCTTTATCATGCTAAGAGGAGCAGGAAAAAGCAAAAAATTTCAGAATTGCACCTTGCAATGCGGAGAAATTACTGTTTGTGCATTTACAATATTCATTGATTTTTGCCATTGAAAAACGTCCAGAAATGATTGAAGCTACTGACTGAATGAAAGGAGCTGGCATCTCACTCTCTTTGAATCTTCTTTATCATGCTAAGAGGAGCAGGAAAAAGCAAAAAATTTCAGAATTGCAACTTGCAATGCGGAGAAATTACTGTTTGTGCATTTACAATATTCATTGATTTTTGCCATTGAAAAACATCATGTTATTCATATACCAGAAATGATTGAAGCTACTGACTGAATGAAAGGAGCTGGCATCTCACTCTCTTTGAATCTTCTTTATCATGCTAAGAGGAGCAGGAAAAAGCAAAAAATTTCAGAATTGCACCTTGCAATGCGGAGAAATTACTGTTTGTGCATTTACAATATTCATTGATTTTTGCCATTGAAAAACGTCCAGAAATGATTGAAGCTACTGACTGAATGAAAGGAGCTGGCATCTCACTCTCTTTGAATCTTCTTTATCATGCTAAGAGGAGCAGGAAAAAGCAAAAAATTTCAGAATTGCACCTTGCAATGCGGAGAAATTACTGTTTGTGCTTTTACAATATTCATTGATTTTTGCCATTGAAAAACATCATGTTATTCATATACAAGAAATGTTTGAAGCTACTGACTGAATGAAAGGAGCTGGCATCTCACTCTCTTTGAATCTTCTTTATCATGCTAAGAGGAGCAGGAAAAAGCAAAAAATTTCAGAATTGCACCTTGCAATGCGGAGAAATTACTGTTTGTGCATTTACAATATTCATTGATTTTTGCCATTGAAAAACGTCCAGAAATGATTGAAGCTACTGACTGAATGAAAGGAGCTGGCATCTCACTCTCTTTGAATCTTCTTTATCATGCTAAGAGGAGCAGGAAAAAGCAAAAAATTTCAGAATTGCACCTTGCAATGCGGAGAAATTACTGTTTGTGCATTTACAATATTCATTGATTTTTGCCATTGAAAAACGTCCAGAAATGATTGAAGCTACTGACTGAATGAAAGGAGCTGGCATCTCACTCTCTTTGAATCTTCTTTATCATGCTAAGAGGAGCAGGAAAAAGCAAAAAATTTCAGAATTGCACCTTGCAATGCGGAGAAATTACTGTTTGTGCATTTACAATATTCATTGATTTTTGCCATTGAAAAACATCATGTTATTCATATACCAGAAATGATTGAAGCTACTGACTGAATGAAAGGAGCTGGCATCTTACTCTCTTTGAATCTTCTTTGTCATGCTAAGAGGAGCAGGAAAAAGCAAAAAATTTCAGAATTGCACCTTGCAATGCGGAGAAATTACTGTTTGTGCATTTACAATATTCATTGATTTTTGCCATTGAAAAATGTCCAGAAATGATTGAAGCTACTGACTGAATCAAAGGAGCTGGCATCTCACTCTCTTTGAATCTTCTTTATCATGCTAAGAGGAGCAGGAAAAAGCAAAAAATTTCAGAATTGCACCTTGCAATGCGGAGAAATTACTGTTTGTGCATTTACAATATTCATTGATTTTTGCCATTGAAAAACGTCCAGAAATGATTGAAGCTACTGACTGAATGAAAGGAGCTGGCATCTCACTCTCTTTGAATCTTCTTTATCATGTTAAGAGGAGCAGGAAAAAGCAAAAAATTTCAGAATTGCACCTTGCAATGCGGAGAAATTACTGTTTGTGCATTTACAATATTCATTGATTTTTGCCATTGAAAAACGTCCAGAAATGATTGAAGCTACTGACTGAATGAAAGGAGCTGGCATCTCACTCTCTTTGAATCTTCTTTATCATGCTAAGAGGAGCAGGAAAAAGCAAAAAATTTCAGAATTGCACCTTGCAATGCGGAGAAATTACTGTTTGTGCATTTACAATATTCATTGATTTTTGCCATTGAAAAACATCATGTTATTCATATACCAGAAATGTTTGAAGCTACTGACTGAATGAAAGGAGCTGGCATCTCACTCTCTTTGAATCTTCTTTATCATGCTAAGAGGAGCAGGAAAAAGCAAAAAATTTCAGAATTGCACCTTGCAATGCGGAGAAATTACTGTTTGTGCATTTACAATATTCATTGATTTTTGCCATTGAAAAACATCATGTTATTCATATACCAGAAATGTTTGAAGCTACTGACTGAATGAAAGGAGCTGGCATCTCACTCTCTTTGAATCTTCTTTATCATGCTAAGAGGAGCAGGAAAAAGCAAAAAATTTCAGAATTGCACCTTGCAATGTGGAGAAATTACTGTTTGTGCATTTACAATATTCATTGATTTTTACCATTGAAAAACGTCCAGAAATGATTGAAGCTACTGACTGAATGAAAGTAGCTGGCATCTCACTCTCTTTGAATCTTCTTTACCATGCTAAGAGGAGCAGGAAAAAGCAAAAAATTTCAGACTTGCACCTTGCAATGCGGAGAAATTACTGTTTGTGCATTTACAATATTCATTGATTTTTGCCATTGAAAAACATCATGTTATTCATATACCAGAAATGTTTGAAGCTACTGACTGAATGAAAGGAGCTGGCATCTCACTCTCTTTGAATCTTCTTTATCATGCTAAGAGGAGCAGGAAAAAGCAAAAAATTTCAGAATTGCACCTTGCAATGTGGAGAAATTACTGTTTGTGCATTTACAATATTCATTGATTTTTACCATTGAAAAACGTCCAGAAATGATTGAAGCTACTGACTGAATGAAAGTAGCTGGCATCTCACTCTCTTTGAATCTTCTTTACCATGCTAAGAGGAGCAGGAAAAAGCAAAAAATTTCAGACTTGCACCTTGCAATGCGGAGAAATTACTGTTTGTGCATTTACAATATTCATTGATTTTTGCCATTGAAAAACATCATGTTATTCATATACCAGAAATGTTTGAAGCTACTGACTGAATGAAAGGAGCTGGCATCTCACTCTCTTTGAATCTTCTTTATCATGCTAAGAGGAGCAGGAAAAATCAAAAAATTTCAGAATTGCACCTTGCAATGCGGAGAAATTACTGTTTGTGCATTTACAATATTCATTGATTTTTGCCATTGAAAAACATGTTATTCATATACCAGAAATGTTTGAAGCTACTGACTGAATGAAAGGAGCTGGCACCTCACTCTCTTTGAATCTTCTTTATCATGCTAAGAGGAGCGGGAAAAAGCAAAAAATTTCAGAATTGCACCTTGCAATGCGGAGAAATTACTGTTTGTGCATTTACAATATTCATTGATTTTTGCCATTGAAAAACATCCAGAAATGATTGAAGGTACTGACTGAATGAAAGGAGCTGGCATCTCACTCTCTTTGAATCTTCTTTATCATGCTAAGAGGAGCAGGAAAAAGCAAAAAATTTCAGAATTGCACCTTGCAATGCGGAGAAATTACTGTTTGTGCATTTACAATATTCATTGATTTTTGCCATTGAAAAACGTCCAGAAATGATTGAAGCTACTGACTGAATGAAAGGAGCTGGCATCTCACTCTCTTTGAATCTTCTTTATCATGCTAAGAGGAGCAGGAAAAAACAAAAAATTTCAGAATTGCACCTTGCAATGCGGAGAAATTACAGTTTGTGCATTTACAATATTCATTGATTTTTGCCATTGAAAAACATCCAGAAATGATTGAAGCTACTGACTGAATGAAAGGAGCTGGCATCTCACTCTCTTTGAATATTCTTTATCATGCTAAGAGGAGCAGGAAAAAGCAAAAAATTTCAGAATTGCACCTTGCAATGCGGAGAAATTACTGTTTGTGCATTTACAATATTCATTGATTTTTGCCATTGAAAAACATCATGTTATTCATATACCAGAAATGTTTGAAGCTACTGACTGAATGAAAGGAGCTGGCATCTCACTCTCTTTGAATCTTCTTTATCATGCTAAGAGGAGCAGGAAAAAGCAAAAAATTTCAGAATTGCACCTTGCAATGCGGAGAAATTACTGTTTGTGCATTTACAATATTCATTGATTTTTGCCATTGAAAAACATCATGTTATTCATATACCAGAAATGTTTGAAGCTACTGACTGAATGAAAGGAGCTGGCATCTCACTCTCTTTGAATCTTCTTTATCATGCTAAGAGGAGCAGGAAAAAGCAAAAAATTTCAGAATTGCACCTTGCAATGTGGAGAAATTACTGTTTGTGCATTTACAATATTCATTGATTTTTACCATTGAAAAACATCCAGAAATGATTGAAGCTACTGACTGAATGAAAGTAGCTGGCATCTCACTCTCTTTGAATCTTCTTTATCATGCTAAGAGGAGCAGGAAAAAGCAAAAAATTTCAGAATTGCACCTTGCAATGCAGAGAAATTACTGTTTGTGCATTTACAATATTCATTGATTTTTGCCATTGAAAAACATCATGTTATTCATATACCAGAAATGTTTGAAGCTACTGACTGAATGAAAGGAGCTGGCATCTCACTCTCTTTGAATCTTCTTTATCATGCTAAGAGGAGCAGGAAAAAGCAAAAAATTTCAGAATTGCACCTTGCAATGTGGAGAAATTACTGTTTGTGCATTTACAATATTCATTGATTTTTACCATTGAAAAACATCCAGAAATGATTGAAGCTACTGACTGAATGAAAGTAGCTGGCATCTCACTCTCTTTGTATCTTCTTTATCATGCTAAGAGGAGCAGGAAAAAGCAAAACATTTCAGACTTGCACCTTGCAATGCGGAGAAATTACTGTTTGTGCATTTACAATATTCATTGATTTTTGCCATTGAAAAACATCATGTTATTCATATACCAGAAATGTTTGAAGCTACTGACTGAATGAAAGGAGCTGGCATCTCACTCTCTTTGAATCTTCTTTATCATGCTAAGAGGAGCAGGAAAAAGCAAAAAATTTCAGAATTGCACCTTGCAATGCGGAGAAATTACTGTTTGTGCATTTACAATATTCATTGATTTTTGCCATTGAAAAACGTCCAGAAATGATTGAAGCTACTGACTGAATGAAAGGAGCTGGCATCTCACTCTCTTTGAATCTTGTTTATCATGCTAAGAGGAGCAGGAAAAAGCAAAAAATTTCAGAATTGCACCTTGCAATGCGGAGAAATTACTGTTTGTGCATTTACAATATTCATTGATTTTTGCCATTGAAAAACGTCCAGAAATGATTGAAGCTACTGACTGAATGAAAGGAGCTGGCATCTCACTCTCTTTGAATCTTCTTTATCATGCTAAGAGGAGCAGGAAAAAGCAAAAAATTTCAGAATTGCACCTTGCAATGCGGAGAAATTACTGTTTGTGCATTTACAATATTCATTGATTTTTGCCATTGAAAAACATCATGTTATTCATATACCAGAAATGATTGAAGATACTGACTGAATGAAAGGAGCTGGCATCTCACTCTCTTTGAATCTTCTTTATCATGCTAAGAGGAGCAGGAAAAAGCAAAAAATTTCAGAATTGCACCTTGCAATGCGGAGAAATTACTGTTTGTGCATTTACAATATTCATTGATTTTTGCCATTGAAAAACGTCCAGAAATGATTGAAGCTACTGACTGAATGAAAGGAACTGGCATCTCACTCTCTTTGAATCTTCTTTATCATGCTAAGAGGAGCAGGAAAAAGCAAAAAATTTCAGAATTGCACCTTGCAATGCGGAGAAATTACTGTTTGTGCATTTACAAAATTCATTGATTTTTGCCATTGAAAAACATCATGTTATTCATATACCAGAAATGTTTGAAGCTACTGACTGAATGAAAGGAGCTGACATCTCACTCTCTTTGAATCTTCTTTATCATGCTAAGAGGAGCAGGAAAAAGCAAAAAATTTCAGAATTGCACCTTGCAATGCGGAGAAATTACTGTTTGTGCATTTACAATATTCATTGATTTTTGCCATTGAAAAACATCCAGAAATGATTGAAGCTACTGACTGAATGAAAGGAGCTGGCATCTCACTCTCTTTGAATCTTCTTTATCATGCTAAGAGGAGCAGGAAAAAGCAAAAAATTTCAGAATTGCACCTTGCAATGCGGAGAAATTACTGTTTGTGCATTTACAATATTCATTGATTTTTGCCATTGAAAAACATCATGTTATTCATATACCAGAAATGTTTGAAGCTACTGACTGAATGAAAGGAGCTGGCATCTCACTCTCTTTGAATCTTCTTTATCATGCTAAGAGGAGCAGGAAAAAGCAAAAAATTTCAGAATTGCACCTTGCAATGCGGAGAAATTACTGTTTGTGCATTTACAATATTCATTGATTTTTGCCATTGAAAAACATCATGTTATTCATATACCAGAAATGTTTGAAGCTACTGACTGAATGAAAGGAGCTGGCATCTCACTCTCTTTGAATCTTCTTTATCATGCTAAGAGGAGCAGGAAAAAGCAAAAAATTTCAGAATTGCACCTTGCAATGTGGAGAAATTACTGTTTGTGCATTTACAATATTCATTGATTTTTACCATTGAAAAAGGTCCAGAAATGATTGAAGCTACTGACTGAATGAAAGTAGCTGGCATCTCACTCTCTTTGAATCTTCTTTATCATGCTAAGAGGAGCAGGAAAAAGCAAAAAATTTCAGAATTGCACCTTGCAATGTGGAGAAATTACTGTTTGTGCATTTACAATATTCATTGATTTTTACCATTGAAAAACATCCAGAAATGATTGAAGCTACTGACTGAATGAAAGTAGCTGGCATCTCACTCTCTTTGAATCTTCTTTATCATGCTAAGAGGAGCAGGAAAAAGCAAAAAATTTCAGAATTGCACCTTGCAATGCAGAGAAATTACTGTTTGTGCATTTACAATATTCATTGATTTTTGCCATTGAAAAACATCATGTTATTCATATACCAGAAATGTTTGAAGCTACTGACTGAATGAAAGGAGCTGGCATCTCACTCTCTTTGAATCTTCTTTATCATGCTAAGAGGAGCAGGAAAAAGCAAAAAATTTCAGAATTGCACCTTGCAATGTGGAGAAATTACTGTTTGTGCATTTACAATATTCATTGATTTTTACCATTGAAAAACATCCAGAAATGATTGAAGCTACTGACTGAATGAAAGTAGCTGGCATCTCACTCTCTTTGTATCTTCTTTATCATGCTAAGAGGAGCAGGAAAAAGCAAAAAATTTCAGACTTGCACCTTGCAATGCGGAGAAATTACTGTTTGTGCATTTACAATATTCATTGATTTTTGCCATTGAAAAACATCATGTTATTCATATACCAGAAATGTTTGAAGCTACTGACTGAATGAAAGGAGCTGGCATCTCACTCTCTTTGAATCTTCTTTATCATGCTAAGAGGAGCAGGAAAAAGCAAAAAATTTCAGAATTGCACCTTGCAATGCGGAGAAATTACTGTTTGTGCATTTACAATATTCATTGATTTTTGCCATTGAAAAACGTCCAGAAATGATTGAAGCTACTGACTGAATGAAAGGAGCTGGCATCTCACTCTCTTTGAATCTTGTTTATCATGCTAAGAGGAGCAGGAAAAAGCAAAAAATTTCAGAATTGCACCTTGCAATGCGGAGAAATTACTGTTTGTGCATTTACAATATTCATTGATTTTTGCCATTGAAAAACGTCCAGAAATGATTGAAGCTACTGACTGAATGAAAGGAGCTGGCATCTCACTCTCTTTGAATCTTCTTTATCATGCTAAGAGGAGCAGGAAAAAGCAAAAAATTTCAGAATTGCACCTTGCAATGCGGAGAAATTACTGTTTGTGCATTTACAATATTCATTGATTTTTGCCATTGAAAAACATCATGTTATTCATATACCAGAAATGATTGAAGATACTGACTGAATGAAAGGAGCTGGCATCTCACTCTCTTTGAATCTTCTTTATCATGCTAAGAGGAGCAGGAAAAAGCAAAAAATTTCAGAATTGCACCTTGCAATGCGGAGAAATTACTGTTTGTGCATTTACAATATTCATTGATTTTTGCCATTGAAAAACGTCCAGAAATGATTGAAGCTACTGACTGAATGAAAGGAACTGGCATCTCACTCTCTTTGAATCTTCTTTATCATGCTAAGAGGAGCAGGAAAAAGCAAAAAATTTCAGAATTGCACCTTGCAATGCGGAGAAATTACTGTTTGTGCATTTACAAAATTCATTGATTTTTGCCATTGAAAAACATCATGTTATTCATATACCAGAAATGTTTGAAGCTACTGACTGAATGAAAGGAGCTGACATCTCACTCTCTTTGAATCTTCTTTATCATGCTAAGAGGAGCAGGAAAAAGCAAAAAATTTCAGAATTGCACCTTGCAATGCGGAGAAATTACTGTTTGTGCATTTACAATATTCATTGATTTTTGCCATTGAAAAACATCCAGAAATGATTGAAGCTACTGACTGAATGAAAGGAGCTGGCATCTCACTCTCTTTGAATCTTCTTTATCATGCTAAGAGGAGCAGGAAAAAGCAAAAAATTTCAGAATTGCACCTTGCAATGCGGAGAAATTACTGTTTGTGCATTTACAATATTCATTGATTTTTGCCATTGAAAAACATCATGTTATTCATATACCAGAAATGTTTGAAGCTACTGACTGAATGAAAGGAGCTGGCATCTCACTCTCTTTGAATCTTCTTTATCATGCTAAGAGGAGCAGGAAAAAGCAAAAAATTTCAGAATTGCACCTTGCAATGCGGAGAAATTACTGTTTGTGCATTTACAATATTCATTGATTTTTGCCATTGAAAAACATCATGTTATTCATATACCAGAAATGTTTGAAGCTACTGACTGAATGAAAGGAGCTGGCATCTCACTCTCTTTGAATCTTCTTTATCATGCTAAGAGGAGCAGGAAAAAGCAAAAAATTTCAGAATTGCACCTTGCAATGTGGAGAAATTACTGTTTGTGCATTTACAATATTCATTGATTTTTACCATTGAAAAAGGTCCAGAAATGATTGAAGCTACTGACTGAATGAAAGTAGCTGGCATCTCACTCTCTTTGAATCTTCTTTATCATGCTAAGAGGAGCAGGAAAAAGCAAAAAATTTCAGACTTGCACCTTGCAATGCGGAGAAATTACTGTTTGTGCATTTACAATATTCATTGATTTTTGCCATTGAAAAACATCATGTTATTCATATACCAGAAATGTTTGAAGCTACTGACTGAATGAAAGGAGCTGGCATCTCACTCTCTTTGAATCTTCTTTATCATGCTAAGAGGAGCAGGAAAAAGCAAAAAATTTCAGAATTGCACCTTGCAATGCGGAGAAATTACTGTTTGTGCATTTACAATATTCATTGATTTTTGCCATTGAAAAACGTCCAGAAATGATTGAAGCTACTGACTGAATGAAAGGAGCTGGCATCTCACTCTCTTTGAATCTTGTTTATCATGCTAAGAGGAGCAGGAAAAAGCAAAAAATTTCAGAATTGCACCTTGCAATGCGGAGAAATTACTGTTTGTGCATTTACAATATTCATTGATTTTTGCCATTGAAAAACGTCCAGAAATGATTGAAGCTACTGACTGAATGAAAGGAGCTGGCATCTCACTCTCTTTGAATCTTCTTTATCATGCTAAGAGGAGCAGGAAAAAGCAAAAAATTTCAGAATTGCACCTTGCAATGCGGAGAAATTACTGTTTGTGCATTTACAATATTCATTGATTTTTGCCATTGAAAAACATCATGTTATTCATATACCAGAAATGATTGAAGATACTGACTGAATGAAAGGAGCTGGCATCTCACTCTCTTTGAATCTTCTTTATCATGCTAAGAGGAGCAGGAAAAAGCAAAAAATTTCAGAATTGCACCTTGCAATGCGGAGAAATTACTGTTTGTGCATTTACAATATTCATTGATTTTTGCCATTGAAAAACGTCCAGAAATGATTGAAGCTACTGACTGAATGAAAGGAACTGGCATCTCACTCTCTTTGAATCTTCTTTATCATGCTAAGAGGAGCAGGAAAAAGCAAAAAATTTCAGAATTGCACCTTGCAATGCGGAGAAATTACTGTTTGTGCATTTACAAAATTCATTGATTTTTGCCATTGAAAAACATCATGTTATTCATATACCAGAAATGTTTGAAGCTACTGACTGAATGAAAGGAGCTGACATCTCACTCTCTTTGAATCTTCTTTATCATGCTAAGAGGAGCAGGAAAAAGCAAAAAATTTCAGAATTGCACCTTGCAATGCGGAGAAATTACTGTTTGTGCATTTACAATATTCATTGATTTTTGCCATTGAAAAACATCCAGAAATGATTGAAGCTACTGACTGAATGAAAGGAGCTGGCATCTCACTCTCTTTGAATCTTCTTTATCATGCTAAGAGGAGCAGGAAAAAGCAAAAAATTTCAGAATTGCACCTTGCAATGCGGAGAAATTACTGTTTGTGCATTTACAATATTCATTGATTTTTGCCATTGAAAAACATCATGTTATTCATATACCAGAAATGTTTGAAGCTACTGACTGAATGAAAGGAGCTGGCATCTCACTCTCTTTGAATCTTCTTTATCATGCTAAGAGGAGCAGGAAAAAGCAAAAAATTTCAGAATTGCACCTTGCAATGCGGAGAAATTACTGTTTGTGCATTTACAATATTCATTGATTTTTGCCATTGAAAAACATCATGTTATTCATATACCAGAAATGTTTGAAGCTACTGACTGAATGAAAGGAGCTGGCATCTCACTCTCTTTGAATCTTCTTTATCATGCTAAGAGGAGCAGGAAAAAGCAAAAAATTTCAGAATTGCACCTTGCAATGTGGAGAAATTACTGTTTGTGCATTTACAATATTCATTGATTTTTACCATTGAAAAAGGTCCAGAAATGATTGAAGCTACTGACTGAATGAAAGTAGCTGGCATCTCACTCTCTTTGAATCTTCTTTATCATGCTAAGTGGAGCAGGAAAAAGCAAAAAATTTCAGAATTGCACCTTGCAATGTGGAGAAATTACTGTTTGTGCATTTACAATATTCATTGATTTTTACCATTGAAAAACATCCAGAAATGATTGAAGCTACTGACTGAATGAAAGTAGCTGGCATCTCACTCTCTTTGAATCTTCTTTATCATGCTAAGAGGAGCAGGAAAAAGCAAAAAATTTCAGAATTGCACCTTGCAATGCAGAGAAATTACTGTTTGTGCATTTACAATATTCATTGATTTTTGCCATTGAAAAACATCATGTTATTCATATACCAGAAATGTTTGAAGCTACTGACTGAATGAAAGGAGCTGGCATCTCACTCTCTTTGAATCTTCTTTATCATGCTAAGAGGAGCAGGAAAAAGCAAAAAATTTCAGAATTGCACCTTGCAATGTGGAGAAATTACTGTTTGTGCATTTACAATATTCATTGATTTTTACCATTGAAAAACATCCAGAAATGATTGAAGCTACTGACTGAATGAAAGTAGCTGGCATCTCACTCTCTTTGTATCTTCTTTATCATGCTAAGAGGAGCAGGAAAAAGCAAAAAATTTCAGACTTGCACCTTGCAATGCGGAGAAATTACTGTTTGTGCATTTACAATATTCATTGATTTTTGCCATTGAAAAACATCATGTTATTCATATACCAGAAATGTTTGAAGCTACTGACTGAATGAAAGGAGCTGGCATCTCACTCTCTTTGAATCTTCTTTATCATGCTAAGAGGAGCAGGAAAAAGCAAAAAATTTCAGAATTGCACCTTGCAATGCGGAGAAATTACTGTTTGTGCATTTACAATATTCATTGATTTTTGCCATTGAAAAACGTCCAGAAATGATTGAAGCTACTGACTGAATGAAAGGAGCTGGCATCTCACTCTCTTTGAATCTTGTTTATCATGCTAAGAGGAGCAGGAAAAAGCAAAAAATTTCAGAATTGCACCTTGCAATGCGGAGAAATTACTGTTTGTGCATTTACAATATTCATTGATTTTTGCCATTGAAAAACGTCCAGAAATGATTGAAGCTACTGACTGAATGAAAGGAGCTGGCATCTCACTCTCTTTGAATCTTCTTTATCATGCTAAGAGGAGCAGGAAAAAGCAAAAAATTTCAGAATTGCACCTTGCAATGCGGAGAAATTACTGTTTGTGCATTTACAATATTCATTGATTTTTGCCATTGAAAAACATCATGTTATTCATATACCAGAAATGATTGAAGATACTGACTGAATGAAAGGAGCTGGCATCTCACTCTCTTTGAATCTTCTTTATCATGCTAAGAGGAGCAGGAAAAAGCAAAAAATTTCAGAATTGCACCTTGCAATGCGGAGAAATTACTGTTTGTGCATTTACAATATTCATTGATTTTTGCCATTGAAAAACGTCCAGAAATGATTGAAGCTACTGACTGAATGAAAGGAACTGGCATCTCACTCTCTTTGAATCTTCTTTATCATGCTAAGAGGAGCAGGAAAAAGCAAAAAATTTCAGAATTGCACCTTGCAATGCGGAGAAATTACTGTTTGTGCATTTACAAAATTCATTGATTTTTGCCATTGAAAAACATCATGTTATTCATATACCAGAAATGTTTGAAGCTACTGACTGAATGAAAGGAGCTGACATCTCACTCTCTTTGAATCTTCTTTATCATGCTAAGAGGAGCAGGAAAAAGCAAAAAATTTCAGAATTGCACCTTGCAATGCGGAGAAATTACTGTTTGTGCATTTACAATATTCATTGATTTTTGCCATTGAAAAACATCATGTTATTCATATACCAGAAATGTTTGAAGCTACTGACTGAATGAAAGGAGCTGGCATCTCACTCTCTTTGAATCTTCTTTATCATGCTAAGAGGAGCAGGAAAAAGCAAAAAATTTCAGAATTGCACCTTGCAATGCGGAGAAATTACTGTTTGTGCATTTACAATATTCATTGATTTTTGCCATTGAAAAACATCATGTTATTCATATACCAGAAATGTTTGAAGCTACTGACTGAATGAAAGGAGCTGGCATCTCACTCTCTTTGAATCTTCTTTATCATGCTAAGAGGAGCAGGAAAAAGCAAAAAATTTCAGAATTGCACCTTGCAATGTGGAGAAATTACTGTTTGTGCATTTACAATATTCATTGATTTTTACCATTGAAAAAGGTCCAGAAATGATTGAAGCTACTGACTGAATGAAAGTAGCTGGCATCTCACTCTCTTTGAATCTTCTTTATCATGCTAAGAGGAGCAGGAAAAAGCAAAAAATTTCAGACTTGCACCTTGCAATGCGGAGAAATTACTGTTTGTGCATTTACAATATTCATTGATTTTTGCCATTGAAAAACATCATGTTATTCATATACCAGAAATGTTTGAAGCTACTGACTGAATGAAAGGAGCTGGCATCTCACTCTCTTTGAATCTTCTTTATCATGCTAAGAGGAGCAGGAAAAAGCAAAAAATTTCAGAATTGCACCTTGCAATGCGGAGAAATTACTGTTTGTGCATTTACAATATTCATTGATTTTTGCCATTGAAAAACATGTTATTCATATACCAGAAATGTTTGAAGCTACTGACTGAATGAAAGGAGCTGGCACCTCACTCTCTTTGAATCTTTATCATGCTAAGAGGAGCGGGAAAAAGCAAAAAATTTCAGAATTGCACCTTGCAATGCGGAGAAATTACTGTTTGTGCATTTACAATATTCATTGATTTTTGCCATTGAAAAACGTCCAGAAATGATTGAAGGTACTGACTGAATGAAAGGAGCTGGCATCTCACTCTCTTTGAATCTTCTTTATCATGCTAAGAGGAGCAGGAAAAAGCAAAAAATTTCAGAATTGCACCTTGCAATGCGGAGAAATTACTGTTTGTGCATTTACAATATTCATTGATTTTTGCCATTGAAAAACGTCCAGAAATGATTGAAGCTACTGACTGAATGAAAGGAGCTGGCATCTCACTCTCTTTGAATCTTCTTTATTATGCTAAGAGGAGCAGGAAAAAGCAAAAAATTTCAGAATTGCACCTTGCAATGCAGAGAAATTACAGTTTGTGCATTTACAATATTCATTGATTTTTGCCATTGAAAAACATCCAGAAATGATTGAAGCTACTGACTGAATGAAAGGAGCTGGCATCTCACTCTCTTTGAATCTTCTTTATCATGCTAAGAGGAGCAGGAAAAAGCAAAAAATTTCAGAATTGCACCTTGCAATGCGGAGAAATTACTGTTTGTGCATTTACAATATTCATTGATTTTTGCCATTGAAAAACATCATGTTATTCATATACCAGAAATGTTTGAAGCTACTGACTGAATGAAAGGAGCTGGCATCTCACTCTCTTTGAATCTTCTTTATCATGCTAAGAGGAGCAGGAAAAAGCAAAAAATTTCAGAATTGCACCTTGCAATGTGGAGAAATTACTGTTTGTGCATTTACAATATTCATTGATTTTTACCATTGAAAAACGTCCAGAAATGATTGAAGCTACTGACTGAATGAAAGTAGCTGGCATCTCACTCTCTTTGAATCTTCTTTATCATGCTAAGAGGAGCAGGAAAAAGCAAAAAATTTCAGACTTGCACCTTGCAATGCGGAGAAATTACTGTTTGTGCATTTACAATATTCATTGATTTTTGCCATTGAAAAACATCATGTTATTCATATACCAGAAATGTTTGAAGCTACTGACTGAATGAAAGGAGCTGGCATCTCACTCTCTTTGAATCTTCTTTATCATGCTAAGAGGAGCAGGAAAAAGCAAAAAATTTCAGAATTGCACCTTGCAATGCGGAGAAATTACTGTTTGTGCATTTACAATATTCATTGATTTTTGCCATTGAAAAACGCCCAGAAATGATTGAAGCTACTGACTGAATGAAAGGAGCTGGCATCTCACTCTCTTTGAATCTTCTTTATCATGCTAAGAGGAGCAGGAAAAAGCAAAAAATTTCAGAATTGCACCTTGCAATGCGGAGAAATTACTGTTTGTGCATTTACAATATTCATTGATTTTTACCATTGAAAAACATCCAGAAATGATTGAAGCTACTGACTGAATGAAAGGAGCTGGCATCTCACTCTCTTTGAATCTTCTTTATCATGCTAAGAGGAGCAGGAAAAAGCAAAAAATTTCAGAATTGCACCTTGCAATGCGGAGAAATTACTGTTTGTGCATTTACAATATTCATTGATTTTTGCCATTGAAAAACATCATGTTATTCATATACCAGAAATGTTTGAAGCTACTGACTGAATGAAAGGAGCTGGCATCTCACTCTCTTTGAATCTTCTTTATCATGCTAAGAGGAGCAGGAAAAAGCAAAAAATTTCAGAATTGCACCTTGCAATGTGGAGAAATTACTGTTTGTGCATTTACAATATTCATTGATTTTTACCATTGAAAAACGTCCAGAAATGATTGAAGCTACTGACTGAATGAAAGTAGCTGGCATCTCACTCTCTTTGAATCTTCTTTATCATGCTAAGAGGAGCAGGAAAAAGCAAAAAATTTCAGACTTGCACCTTGCAATGCGGAGAAATTACTGTTTGTGCATTTACAATATTCAATGATTTTTGCCATTGAAAAACATCATGTTATTCATATACCAGAAATGTTTGAAGCTACTGACTGAATGAAAGGAGCTGGCATCTCACTCTCTTTGAATCTTCTTTATCATGCTAAGAGGAGCAGGAAAAAGCAAAAAATTTCAGAATTGCACCTTGCAATGCGGAGAAATTACTGTTTGTGCATTTACAATATTCATTGATTTTTGCCATTGAAAAACGTCCAGAAATGATTGAAGCTACTGACTGAATGAAAGGAGCTGGCATCTCACTCTCTTTGAATCTTCTTTATCATGCTAAGAGGAGCAGGAAAAAGCAAAAAATTTCAGAATTGCACCTTGCAATGCGGAGAAATTACTGTTTGTGCATTTACAATATTCATTGATTTTTGCCATTGAAAAACATCCAGAAATGATTGAAGCTACTGACTGAATGAAAGGAGCTGGCATCTCACTCTCTTTGAATCTTCTTTATCATGCTAAGAGGAGCAGGAAAAAGCAAAAAATTTCAGAATTGCACCTTGCAATGCGGAGAAATTACTGTTTGTGCATTTACAAAATTCATTGATTTTTGCCATTGAAAAACATCATGTTATTCATATACCAGAAATGTTTGAAGCTACTGACTGAATGAAAGGAGCTGACATCTCACTCTCTTTGAATCTTCTTTATCATGCTAAGAGGAGCAGGAAAAAGCAAAAAATTTCAGAATTGCACCTTGCAATGCGGAGAAATTACTGTTTGTGCATTTACAATATTCATTGATTTTTGCCATTGAAAAACATCCAGAAATGATTGAAGCTACTGACTGAATGAAAGGAGCTGGCATCTCACTCTCTTTGAATCTTCTTTATCATGCTAAGAGGAGCAGGAAAAAGCAAAAAATTTCAGAATTGCACCTTGCAATGCGGAGAAATTACTGTTTGTGCATTTACAAAATTCATTGATTTTTGCCATTGAAAAACATCATGTTATTCATATACCAGAAATGTTTGAAGCTACTGACTGAATGAAAGGAGCTGACATCTCACTCTCTTTGAATCTTCTTTATCATGCTAAGAGGAGCAGGAAAAAGCAAAAAATTTCAGAATTGCACCTTGCAATGCGGAGAAATTACTGTTTGTGCATTTACAATATTCATTGATTTTTGCCATTGAAAAACATCCAGAAATGATTGAAGCTACTGACTGAATGAAAGGAGCTGGCATCTCACTCTCTTTGAATCTTCTTTATCATGCTAAGAGGAGCAGGAAAAAGCAAAAAATTTCAGAATTGCACCTTGCAATGCGGAGAAATTACTGTTTGTGCATTTACAATATTCATTGATTTTTGCCATTGAAAAACATCATGTTATTCATATACCAGAAATGTTTGAAGCTACTGACTGAATGAAAGGAGCTGGCATCTCACTCTCTTTGAATCTTCTTTATCATGCTAAGAGGAGCAGGAAAAAGCAAAAAATTTCAGAATTGCACCTTGCAATGCGGAGAAATTACTGTTTGTGCATTTACAATATTCATTGATTTTTGCCATTGAAAAACATCATGTTATTCATATACCAGAAATGTTTGAAGCTACTGACTGAATGAAAGGAGCTGGTATCTCACTCTCTTTGAATCTTCTTTATCATGCTAAGAGGAGCAGGAAAAAGCAAAAAATTTCAGAATTGCACCTTGCAATGTGGAGAAATTACTGTTTGTGCATTTACAATATTCATTGATTTTTACCATTGAAAAAGGTCCAGAAATGATTGAAGCTACTGACTGAATGAAAGTAGCTGGCATCTCACTCTCTTTGAATCTTCTTTATCATGCTAAGAGGAGCAGGAAAAAGCAAAAAATTTCAGACTTGCACCTTGCAATGCGGAGAAATTACTGTTTGTGCATTTACAATATTCATTGATTTTTGCCATTGAAAAACATCATGTTATTCATATACCAGAAATGTTTGAAGCTACTGACTGAATGAAAGGAGCTGGCATCTCACTCTCTTTGAATCTTCTTTATCATGCTAAGAGGAGCAGGAAAAAGCAAAAAATTTCAGAATCGCACCTTGCAATGCGGAGAAATTACTGTTTGTGCATTTACAATTTTCATTGATTTTTGCCATTGAAAAACGTCCAGAAATGATTGAAGGTACTGACTGAATGAAAGGAGCTGGCATCTCACTCTCTTTGAATCTTCTTTATCATGCTAAGAGGAGCAGGAAAAAGCAAAAAATTTCAGAATTGCACCTTGCAATGCGGAGAAATTACTGTTTGTGCATTTACAATATTCATTGATTTTTGCCATTGAAAAACGTCCAGAAATGATTGAAGCTACTGACTGAATGAAAGGAGCTGGCATCTCACTCTCTTTGAATCTTCTTTATCATGCTAAGAGGAGCAGGAAAAAGCAAAAAATTTCAGAATTGCACCTTGCAATGCGGAGAAATTACAGTTTGTGCATTTACAATATTCATTGATTTTTGCCATTGAAAAACATCCAGAAATGATTGAAGCTACTGACTGAATGAAAGGAGCTGGCATCTCACTCTCTTTGAATCTTCTTTATCATGCTAAGAGGAGCAGGAAAAAGCAAAAAATTTCAGAATTGCACCTTGCAATGCGGAGAAATTACTGTTTGTGCATTTACAATATTCATTGATTTTTGCCATTGAAAAACATCATGTTATTCATATACCAGAAATGTTTGAAGCTACTGACTGAATGAAAGGAGCTGGCATCTCACTCTCTTTGAATCTTCTTTATCATGCTAAGAGGAGCAGGAAAAAGCAAAAAATTTCAGAATTGCACCTTGCAATGCGGAGAAATTACTGTTTGTGCATTTACAATATTCATTGATTTTTGCCATTGAAAAACATCATGTTATTCATATACCAGAAATGTTTGAAGCTACTGACTGAATGAAAGGAGCTGGCATCTCACTCTCTTTGAATCTTCTTTATCATGCTAAGAGGAGCAGGAAAAAGCAAAAAATTTCAGAATTGCACCTTGCAATGTGGAGAAATTACTGTTTGTGCATTTACAATATTCATTGATTTTTACCATTGAAAAACGTCCAGAAATGATTGAAGCTACTGACTGAATGAAAGTAGCTGGCATCTCACTCTCTTTGAATCTTCTTTATCATGCTAAGAGGAGCAGGAAAAAGCAAAAAATTTCAGACTTGCACCTTGCAATGCGGAGAAATTACTGTTTGTGCATTTACAATATTCATTGATTTTTGCCATTGAAAAACATCATGTTATTCATATACCAGAAATGTTTGAAGCTACTGACTGAATGAAAGGAGCTGGCATCTCACTCTCTTTGAATCTTCTTTATCATGCTAAGAGGAGCAGGAAAAAGCAAAAAATTTCAGAATTGCACCTTGCAATGCGGAGAAATTACTGTTTGTGCATTTACAATATTCATTGATTTTTGCCATTGAAAAACGTCCAGAAATGATTGAAGCTACTGACTGAATGAAAGGAGCTGGCATCTCACTCTCTTTGAATCTTGTTTATCATGCTAAGAGGAGCAGGAAAAAGCAAAAAATTTCAGAATTGCACCTTGCAATGCGGAGAAATTACTGTTTGTGCATTTACAATATTCATTGATTTTTGCCATTGAAAAACATCCAGAAATGATTGAAGCTACTGACTGAATGAAAGGAGCTGGCATCTCACTCTCTTTGAATCTTCTTTATCATGCTAAGAGGAGCAGGAAAAAGCAAAAAATTTCAGAATTGCACCTTGCAATGCGGAGAAATTACTGTTTGTGCATTTACAATATTCATTGATTTTTGCCATTGAAAAACATCATGTTATTCATATACCAGAAATGTTTGAAGCTACTGACTGAATGAAAGGAGCTGGCATCTCACTCTCTTTGAATCTTCTTTATCATGCTAAGAGGAGCAGGAAAAAGCAAAAAATTTCAGAATTGCACCTTGCAATGCGGAGAAATTACTGTTTGTGCATTTACAATATTCATTGATTTTTGCCATTGAAAAACGTCCAGAAATGATTGAAGCTACTGACTGAATGAAAGGAGCTGGCATCTCACTCTCTTTGAATCTTGTTTATCATGCTAAGAGGAGCAGGAAAAAGCAAAAAATTTCAGAATTGCACCTTGCAATGCGGAGAAATTACTGTTTGTGCATTTACAATATTCATTGATTTTTGCCATTGAAAAACATCCAGAAATGATTGAAGCTACTGACTGAATGAAAGGAGCTGGCATCTCACTCTCTTTGAATCTTCTTTATCATGCTAAGAGGAGCAGGAAAAAGCAAAAAATTTCAGAATTGCACCTTGCAATGCGGAGAAATTACTGTTTGTGCATTTACAATATTCATTGATTTTTGCCATTGAAAAACATCATGTTATTCATATACCAGAAATGTTTGAAGCTACTGACTGAATGAAAGGAGCTGGCATCTCACTCTCTTTGAATCTTCTTTATCATGCTAAGAGGAGCAGGAAAAAGCAAAAAATTTCATAATTGCACCTTGCAATGCGGAGAAATTACTGTTTGTGCATTTACAATATTCATTGATTTTTGCCATTGAAAAACGTCCAGAAATGATTGAAGCTACTGACTGAATGAAAGGAGCTGGCATCTCACTCTCTTTGAATCATGTTTATCATGCTAAGAGGAGCAGGAAAAAGCAAAAAATTTCAGAATTGCACCTTGCAATGCGGAGAAATTACTGTTTGTGCATTTACAATATTCATTGATTTTTGCCATTGAAAAACGTCCAGAAATTATTGAAGCTACTGACTGAATGAAAGGAGCTGGCATCTCACTCTCTTTGAATCTTCTTTATCATGCTAAGAGGAGCAGGAAAAAGCAAAAAATTTCAGAATTGCACCTTGCAATGCGGAGAAATTACTGTTTGTGCATTTACAATATTCATTGATTTTTGCCATTGAAAAACATCATGTTATTCATATACCAGAAATGATTGAAGCTACTGACTGAATGAAAGGAGCTGGCATCTCACTCTCTTTGAATCTTCTTTATCATGCTAAGAGGAGCAGGAAAAAGTAAAAAATTTCAGAATTGCACTATGCAATGCGGAGAAATTACTGTTTGTGCATTTATAATATTCAATGATTTTTGCCATTGAAAAACGTCCAGAAATGATTGAAGCTACTGACTGAACGAAAGGAGCTGGCATCTCACTCTCTTTGAATCTTCTTTATCATGCTAAGAGGAGCAGGAAAAAGCAAAAAATTTCAGAATTGCACCTTGCAATGCGGAGAAATTACTGTTTGTGCATTTACAATATTCATTGATTTTTGCCATTGAAAAACATCATGTTATTCATATACCAGAAATGTTTGAAGCTACTGACTGAATGAAAGGAGCTGGCATCTCACTCTCTTTGAATCTTCTTTATCATGCTAAGTGGAGCAGGAAAAAGCAAAAAATTTCAGAATTGCAACTTGCAATGCGGAGAAATTACTGTTTGTGCATTTACAATATTCATTGATTTTTGCCATTGAAAAACGTCCAGAAATGATTGAAGCTACTGACTGAATGAAAGGAGCTGGCATCTCACTCTCTTTGAATCTTCTTTATCATGCTAAGAGGAGCAGGTAAAAGCAAAAAATTTCAGAATTGCACCTTGCAATGCGGAGAAATTACTGTTTGTGCATTTACAATATTCATTGATTTTTGCCATTGAAAAACGTCCAGAAATGATTGAAGCTACTGACTGAATGAAAGGAGCTGGCATCTCACTCTCTTTGAATCATGTTTATCATGCTAAGAGGAGCAGGAAAAAGCAAAAAATTTCAGAATTGCACCTTGCAATGCGGAGAAATTACTGTTTGTGCACTTACAATATTCATTGATTTTTGCCATTGAAAAACGTCCAGAAATTATTGAAGCTACTGACTGAATGAAAGGAGCTGGCATCTCACTCTCTTTGAATCTTCTTTATCATGCTAAGAGGAGCAGGAAAAAGCAAAAAATTTCAGAATTGCACCTTGCAATGCGGAGAAATTACTGTTTGTGCATTTACAATATTCATTGATTTTTGCCATTGAAAAACATCATGTTATTCATATACCAGAAATGATTGAAGCTACTGACTGAATGAAAGGAGCTGGCATCTCACTCTCTTTGAATCTTCTTTATCATGCTAAGAGGAGCAGGAAAAAGCAAAAAATTTCAGAATTGCACCTTGCAATGCGGAGAAATTACTGTTTGTGCATTTACAATATTCATTGATTTTTGCCATTGAAAAACATCATGTTATTCATATACCAGAAATGTTTGAAGCTACTGACTGAATGAAAGGAGCTGGCATCTCACTCTCTTTGAATCTTCTTTATCATGCTCAGAGGAGCAGGAAAAAGCAAAAAATTTCAGAATTGCACCTTGCAATGCGGAGAAATTACTGTTTGTGCATTTACAATATTCATTGATTTTTACCATTGAAAAACGTCCAGAAATGATTGAGGCTACTGACTGAACGAAAGGAGCTGGCATCTCACTCTCTTTGAATCTTCTTTAACATGCTAAGAGGAGCAGGAAAAAGCAAAAAATTTCAGAATTGCACCTTGCAATGCGGAGAAATTACTGTTTGTGCATTTACAATATTCATTGATTTTTGCCATTGAAAAACATCATGTTATTCATATACCAGAAATGTTTGAAGCTACTGACTGAATGAAAGGAGCTGGCATCTCACTCTCTTTGAATCTTCTTTATCATGCTAAGAGGAGCAGGAAAAAACAAAAAATTTCAGAATTGCACCTTGCAATGCGGAGAAATTACTGTTTGTGCATTTACAATATTCATTGATTTTTGCCATTGAAAAACATCATGTTATTCATATACCAGAAATGTTTGAAGCTACTGACTGAATGAAAGGAGCTGGCATCTCACTCTCTTTGAATCTTCTTTATCATGCTAAGAGGAGCAGGAAAAAGCAAAAAATTTCAGAATTGCACCTTGCAATGCGGAGAAATTACAGTTTGTGCATTTACAATATTCATTGATTTTTGCCATTGAAAAACGTCCAGAAATGATTGAAGCTACTGACTGAATGAAAGGAGCTGGCATCTCACTCTCTTTGAATCTTCTTTATCATGCTAAGAGGAGCAGGAAAAAGCAAAAAATTTCAGAATTGCACCTTGCAATGCGGAGAAATTACTGTTTGTGCATTTACAATATTCATTGATTTTTGCCATTGAAAAACGTCCAGAAATGATTGAAGCTACTGACTGAATGAAAGGAGCTGGCATCTCACTCTCTTTGAATCTTCTTTATCATGCTAAGAGGAGCAGGAAAAAGCAAAAAATTTCAGAATTGCTCCTTGCAATGCGGAGAAATTACTGTTTGTGCATTTACAATATTCATTGATTTTTGCCATTGAAAAACATGTTATTCATATACCAGAAATGTTTGAAGCTACTGACTGAATGAAAGGAGCTGGCACCTCACTCTCTTTGAATCTTCTTTATCATGCTAAGAGGAGCAGGAAAAAGCAAAAAATTTCAGAATTGCACCTTGCAATGCGGAGAAATTACTGTTTGTGCATTTACAATATTCATTGATTTTTGCCATTGAAAAACGTCCAGAAATGATTGAAGCTACTGACTGAATGAAAGGAGCTGGCATCTCACTCTCTTTGAATCTTCTTTATCATGCTAAGAGGAGCAGGAAAAAGCAAAAAATTTCAGAATTGCACCTTGCAATGCGTAGAAATTACTGTTTGTGCATTTACAATATTCATTGATTTTTGCCATTGAAAAACGTTCAGAAATGATTGAAGCTACTGACTGAATGAAAGGAGCTGGCATCTCACTCTCTTTGAATCTTCTTTATCATGCTAAGAGGAGCAGGAAAAAGCAAAAAATTTCAGAATTGCACCTTGCAATGCGGAGAAATTACTGTTTGTGCATTTACAATATTCATTGATTTTTGCCATTGAAAAACATCATGTTATTCATATACCAGAAATGTTTGAAGCTACTGACTGAATGAAAGGAGCTGGCATCTCACTCTCTTTGAATCTTCTTTATCATGCTAAGAGGAGCAGGAAAAAGCAAAAAATTTCATAATTGCACCTTGCAATGCGGAGAAATTACTGTTTGTGCATTTACAATATTCATTGATTTTTGCCATTGAAAAACGTCCAGAAATGATTGAAGCTACTGACTGAATGAAAGGAGCTGGCATCTCACTCTCTTTGAATCATGTTTATCATGCTAAGAGGAGCAGGAAAAAGCAAAAAATTTCAGAATTGCACCTTGCAATGCGGAGAAATTACTGTTTGTGCATTTACAATATTCATTGATTTTTGCCATTGAAAAACGTCCAGAAATTATTGAAGCTACTGACTGAATGAAAGGAGCTGGCATCTCACTCTCTTTGAATCTTCTTTATCATGCTAAGAGGAGCAGGAAAAGGCAAAAAATTTCAGAATTGCACCTTGCAATGCGGAGAAATTACTGTTTGTGCATTTACAATATTCATTGATTTTTGCCATTGAAAAACATCATGTTATTCATATACCAGAAATGATTGAAGCTACTGACTGAATGAAAGGAGCTGGCATCTCACTCTCTTTGAATCTTCTTTATCATGCTAAGAGGAGCAGGAAAAAGTAAAAAATTTCAGAATTGCACTATGCAATGCGGAGAAATTACTGTTTGTGCATTTATAATATTCAATGATTTTTGCCATTGAAAAACGTCCAGAAATGATTGAAGCTACTGACTGAACGAAAGGAGCTGGCATCTCACTCTCTTTGAATCTTCTTTATCATGCTAAGAGGAGCAGGAAAAAGCAAAAAATTTCAGAATTGCACCTTGCAATGCGGAGAAATTACTGTTTGTGCATTTACAATATTCATTGATTTTTGCCATTGAAAAACGTCCAGAAATGATTGAAGCTACTGACTGAATGAAAGGAGCTGGCATCTCACTCTCTTTGAATCTTCTTTATCATGCTAAGAGGAGCAGGAAAAAGCAAAAAATTTCAGAATTGCACCTTGCAATGCGGAGAAATTACTGTTTGTGCATTTACAATATTCATTGATTTTTACCATTGAAAAATGTCCAGAAATGATTGAGGCTACTGACTGAACGAAAGGAGCTGGCATCTCACTCTCTTTGAATCTTCTTTAACATGCTAAGAGGAGCAGGAAAAAGCAAAAAATTTCAGAATTGCACCTTGCAATGCGGAGAAATTACTGTTTGTGCATTTACAATATTCATTGATTTTTGCCATTGAAAAACATCATGTTATTCATATACCAGAAATGTTTGAAGCTACTGACTGAATGAAAGGAGCTGGCATCTCACTCTCTTTGAATCTTCTTTATCATGCTAAGAGGAGCAGGAAAAAACAAAAAATTTCAGAATTGCACCTTGCAATGCGGAGAAATTACTGTTTGTGCATTTACAATATTCATTGATTTTTGCCATTGAAAAACATCATGTTATTCATATACCAGAAATGTTTGAAGCTACTGACTGAATGAAAGGAGCTGGCATCTCACTCTCTTTGAATCTTCTTTATCATGCTAAGAGGAGCAGGAAAAAGCAAAAAATTTCAGAATTGCACCTTGCAATGCGGAGAAATTACAGTTTGTGCATTTACAATATTCATTGATTTTTGCCATTGAAAAACGTCCAGAAATGATTGAAGCTACTGACTGAATGAAAGGAGCTGGCATCTCACTCTCTTTGAATCTTCTTTATCATGCTAAGAGGAGCAGGAAAAAGCAAAAAATTTCAGAATTGCACCTTGCAATGCGGAGAAATTACTGTTTGTGCATTTACAATATTCATTGATTTTTGCCATTGAAAAACGTCCAGAAATGATTGAAGCTACTGACTGAATGAAAGGAGCTGGCATCTCACTCTCTTTGAATCTTCTTTATCATGCTAAGAGGAGCAGGAAAAAGCAAAAAATTTAAGAATTGCTCCTTGCAATGCGGAGAAATTACTGTTTGTGCATTTACAATATTCATTGATTTTTGCCATTGAAAAACATGTTATTCATATACCAGAAATGTTTGAAGCTACTGACTGAATGAAAGGAGCTGGCACCTCACTCTCTTTGAATCTTCTTTATCATGCTAAGAGGAGCAGGAAAAAGCAAAAAATTTCAGAATTGCACCTTGCAATGCGGAGAAATTACTGTTTGTGCATTTACAATATTCATTGATTTTTGCCATTGAAAAACGTCCAGAAATGATTGAAGCTACTGACTGAATGAAAGGAGCTGGCATCTCACTCTCTTTGAATCTTCTTTATCATGCTAAGAGGAGCAGGAAAAAGCAAAAAATTTCAGAATTGCACCTTGCAATGCGGAGAAATTACTGTTTGTGCATTTACAATATTCATTGATTTTTGCCATTGAAAAACGTTCAGAAATGATTGAAGCTACTGACTGAATGAAAGGAGCTGGCATCTCACTCTCTTTGAATCTTCTTTATCATGCTAAGAGGAGCAGGAAAAAGCAAAAAATTTCAGAATTGCGCCTTGCAATGCGGAGAAATTAGTGTTTGTGCATTTACAAAATTCATTGATTTTTGCCATTGAAAAACATCATGTTATTCATTTACCAGAAATGATTGAAGCTACTGACTGAATGAAAGGAGCTGGCATCTCACTCTCTTTGAAACTTCTTTATCATGCTAAGAGGAGCAGGAAAAAGCAAAAAATTTCAGAATTGCACCTTGCAATGCGGAGAAATTACTGTTTGTGCATTTACAATATTCATTGATTTTTGCCATTGAAAAACGTCCAGAAATGATTGAAGCTACTGACTGAATGAAAGGAGCTGGCATCTCACTCTCTTTGAATCTTCTTTATCATGCTAAGAGGAGCAGGAAAAAGCAAAAAATTTCAGAATTGCACCTTGCAATGCGGAGAAATTACTGTTTGTGCATTTACAATATTCATTGATTTTTGCCATTGAAAAACGTCCAGAAATGATTGAAGCTACTGACTGAATGAAAGGAGCTGGCATCTCACTCTCTTTGAATCTTCTTTATCATGCTAAGAGGAGCAGGAAAAAGCAAAAAATTTCAGAATTGCTCCTTGCAATGCGGAGAAATTACTGTTTGTGCATTTACAATATTCATTGATTTTTGCCATTGAAAAACATGTTATTCATATACCAGAAATGTTTGAAGCTACTGACTGAATGAAAGGAGCTGGCACCTCACTCTCTTTGAATCTTCTTTATCATGCTAAGAGGAGCAGGAAAAAGCAAAAAATTTCAGAATTGCACCTTGCAATGCGGAGAAATTACTGTTTGTGCATTTACAATATTCATTGATTTTTGCCATTGAAAAACGTCCAGAAATGATTGAAGCTACTGACTGAATGAAAGGAGCTGGCATCTCACTCTCTTTGAATCTTCTTTATCATGCTAAGAGGAGCAGGAAAAAGCAAAAAATTTCAGAATTGCACCTTGCAATGCGTAGAAATTACTGTTTGTGCATTTACAATATTCATTGATTTTTGCCATTGAAAAACGTTCAGAAATGATTGAAGCTACTGACTGAATGAAAGGAGCTGGCATCTCACTCTCTTTGAATCTTCTTTATCATGCTAAGAGGAGCAGGAAAAAGCAAAAAATTTCAGAATTGCACCTTGCAATGCGGAGAAATTACTGTTTGTGCATTTACAATATTCATTGATTTTTGCCATTGAAAAACATCATGTTATTCATATACCAGAAATGTTTGAAGCTACTGACTGAATGAAAGGAGCTGGCATCTCACTCTCTTTGAATCTTCTTTATCATGCTAAGAGGAGCAGGAAAAAGCAAAAAATTTCATAATTGCACCTTGCAATGCGGAGAAATTACTGTTTGTGCATTTACAATATTCATTGATTTTTGCCATTGAAAAACGTCCAGAAATGATTGAAGCTACTGACTGAATGAAAGGAGCTGGCATCTCACTCTCTCTGAATCTTCTTTATCATGCTAAGAGGAGCAGGAAAAAGCAAAAAATTTCAGAATTGCACCTTGCAATGCGGAGAAATTACTGTTTGTGCATTTACAATATTCATTGATTTTTACCATTGAAAAACGTCCAGAAATGATTGAAGCTACTGACTGAATGAAAGTAGCTGGCATCTCACTCTCTTTGAATCTTCTTTATCATGCTAAGAGGAGCAGGAAAAAGCAAAAAATTTCAGACTTGCACCTTGCAATGCGGAGAAATTACTGTTTGTGCATTTACAATATTCATTGATTTTTGCCATTGAAAAACATCATGTTATTCATATACCAGAAATGTTTGAAGCTACTGACTGAATGAAAGGAGCTGGCATCTCACTCTCTTTGAATCTTCTTTATCATGCTAAGAGGAGCAGGAAAAAGCAAAAAATTTCAGAATTGCACCTTGCAATGCGGAGAAATTACTGTTTGTGCATTTACAATATTCATTGATTTTTGCCATTGAAAAACGTCCAGAAATGATTGAAGCTACTGACTGAATGAAAGGAGCTGGCATCTCACTCTCTTTGAATCTTCTTTATCATGCTAAGAGGAGCAGGAAAAAGCAAAAAATTTCAGAATTGCACCTTACAATGCGGAGAAATTACAGTTTGTGCATTTACAATATTCATTGATTTTTGCCATTGAAAAACGTCCAGAAATGATTGAAGCTACTGACTGAATGAAAGGAGCTGGCATCTCACTCTCTTTGAATCTTCTTTATCATGCTAAGAGGAGCAGGAAAAAGCAAAAAATTTCAGAATTGCACCTTGCAATGCGGAGAAATTACTGTTTGTGCATTTACAATATTCATTGATTTTTGCCATTGAAAAACGTCCAGAAATGATTGAAGCTACTGACTGAATGAAAGGAGCTGGCATCTCACTCTCTTTGAATCTTCTTTATCATGCTAAGAGGAGCAGGAAAAAGCAAAAAATTTCAGAATTGCACCTTGCAATGCGGAGAAATTACTGTTTGTGCATTTACAATATTCATTGATTTTTGCCATTGAAAAACATCATGTTATTCATATACCAGAAATGTTTGAAGCTACTGACTGAATGAAAGGAGCTGGCATCTCACTCTCTTTGAATCTTCTTTATCATGCTAAGAGGAGCAGGAAAAAGCAAAAAATTTCAGAATTGCACCTTGCAATGCGGAGAAATTACTGTTTGTGCAATTACAATATTCATTGATTTTTGCCATTGAAAAACGTCCAGAAATGATTGAAGCTACTGACTGAATGAAAGGAGCTGGCATCTCACTCTCTATGAATCTTCTTTATCATGCTAAGAGGAGCAGGAAAAGCAAAAAATTTCAGAATTGCACCTTGCAATGCGAAGAAATTACAGTTTGTGCATTTACAATATTCATTGACTTTTGCCATTGAAAAACATCCAGAAATGATTGAAGCTACTGACTGAATGAAAGGAGCTGGCATCTCACTCTCTTTGAATCTTCTTTATCATGCTAAGAGGAGCAGGAAAAAGCAAAAAATTTCAGAATTGCACCTTGCAATGCGGAGAAATTACTGTTTGTGCATTTACAATATTCATTGATTTTTGCCATTGAAAAACGTCCAGAAATGATTGAAGCTACTGACTGAATGAAAGGAGCTGGCATCTCACTCTCTTTGAATCTTCTTTATCATGCTAAGAGGAGCAGGAAAAAGCAAAAAATTTCAGAATTGCGCCTTGCAATGCGGAGAAATTACTGTTTGTGCATTTACAAAATTCATTGATTTTTGCCATTGAAAAACATCATGGTATTCATTTACCAGAAATGATTGAAGCTACTGACTGAATTAAAGGAGCTGGCATCTCACTCTCTTTGAATATTCTTTATCATGCTAAGAGGAGCAGGAAAAAGCAAAACATTTCAGAATTGCACCTTGCAATGCGAAGAAATTACTGTTTGTGCATTTACAATATTCATTGATTTTTGCCATTGAAAAACGTCCAGAAATGATTGAAGCTACTGACTGAATGAAAGTAGCTGGCATCTCACTCTCTTTGAATCTTCTTTATCATGCTAAGAGGAGCAGGAAAAAGCAAAAAATTTCAGACTTGCACCTTGCAATGCGGAGAAATTACTGTTTGTGCATTTACAATATTCATTGATTTTTGCCATTGAAAAACATCATGTTATTCATATACCAGAAATGTTTGAAGCTACTGACTGAATGAAAGGAGCTGGCATCTCACTCTCTTTGAATCTTCTTTATCATGCTAAGAGGAGCAGGAAAAAGCAAAAAATTTCAGAATTGCACCTTGCAATGCGGAGAAATTACTGTTTGTGCATTTACAATATTCATTGATTTTTGCCATTGAAAAACGTCCAGAAATGATTGAAGCTACTGACTGAATGAAAGGAGCTGGCATCTCACTCTCTTTGAATCTTCTTTATCATGCTAAGAGGAGCAGGAAAAAGCAAAAAATTTCAGAATTGCACCTTACAATGCGGAGAAATTACAGTTTGTGCATTTACAATATTCATTGATTTTTGCCATTGAAAAACGTCTAGAAATGATTGAAGCTACTGACTGAATGAAAGGAGCTGGCATCTCACTCTCTTTGAATCTTCTTTATCAAGTTAAGAGGAGCAGGAAAAAGCAAAAAATTTCAGAATTGCACCTTGCAATGCGGAGAAATTACTCTTTGTGCATTTACAATATTCATTGATTTTTGCCATTGAAAAACATGTTATTCATATACCAGAAATGTTTGAAGCTACTGACTGAATGAAAGGAGCTGGAACCTCACTCTCTTTGAATCTTCTTTATCATGCTAAGAGGAGCAGGAAAAAGCAAAAAATTTCAGAATTGCACCTTGCAATGCGGAGAAATTACTGTTTGTACATTTACAATATTCATTGATTTTTGCCATTGAAAAACGTCCAGAAATGATTGAAGCTACTGACTGAATGAAAGGAGCTGGCATCTCACTCACTTTGAATCTTCTTTATCATGCTAAGAGGAGCAGGAAAAAGCAAAAAATTTCAGAATTGCACCTTGCAATGCGGAGAAATTACTGTTTGTGCATTTACAAAATTCATTGATTTTTGCCATTGAAAAACATCATGTTATTCATTTACCAGAAATGATTGAAGCTACTGACTGAATGAAAGGAGCTGGCATCTCACTCTCTTTGAATCTTCTTTATCATGCTAAGAGGAGCAGGAAAAAGCAAAAAATTTCAGAATTGCACCTTGCAATGCGGAGAAATTACTGTTTGTGCATTTACAATATTCATTGATTTTTGCCATTGAAAAACGTCCAGAAATGATTGAAGCTACTGACTGAATGAAAGGAGCTGGCATCTCACTCTCTTTGAATCTTCTTTATCATGCTAAGAGGAGCGGGAAAAAGCAAAAAATTTCAGAATTGCACCTTGCAATGCGGAGAAATTACTGTTTGTGCATTTACAATATTCATTGATTTTTACCATTGAAAAACGTCCAGAAATGATTGAAGCTACTGACTGAATGAAAGTAGCTGGCATCTCACTCTCTTTGAATCTTCTTTATCATGCTAAGAGGAGCAGGAAAAAGCAAAAAATTTCAGACTTGCACCTTGCAATGCGGAGAAATTACTGTTTGTGCATTTACAATATTCATTGATTTTTGCCATTGAAAAACATCATGTTATTCATATACCAGAAATGTTTGAAGCTACTGACTGAATGAAAGGAGCTGGCATCTCACTCTCTTTGAATCTTCTTTATCATGCTAAGAGGAGCAGGAAAAAGCTAAAAATTTCAGAATTGCACCTTGCAATGCGGAGAAATTACTGTTTGTGCATTTACAATATTCATTGATTTTTGCCATTGAAAAACATCATGTTATTCATATACCAGAAATGTTTGAAGCTACTGACTGAATGAAAGGAGCTGGCATCTCACTCTCTTTGAATCTTCTTTATCATGCTAAGAGGAGCAGGAAAAAGCAAAAAATTTCAGAATTGCACCTTGCAATGCGGAGAAATTACTGTTTGTGCATTTACAATATTCATTGATTTTTGCCATTGAAAAACGTCCAGAAATGATTGAAGCTACTGACTGAATGAAAGGAGCTGGCATCTCACTCTCTTTGAATCTTCTTTATCATGCTAAGAGGAGCAGGAAAAAGCAAAAAATTTCAGAATTGCACCTTACAATGCGGAGAAATTACAGTTTGTGCATTTACAATATTCATTGATTTTTGCCATTGAAAAACGTCCAGAAATGATTGAAGCTACTGACTGAATGAAAGGAGCTGGCATCTCACTCTCTTTGAATCTTCTTTATCATGCTAAGAGGAGCAGGAAAAAGCAAAAAATTTCAGAATTGCACCTTACAATGCGGAGAAATTACAGTTTGTGCATTTACAATATTCATTGATTTTTGCCATTGAAAAACGTCCAGAAATGATTGAAGCTACTGACTGAATGAAAGGAGCTGGCATCTCACTCTCTTTGAATCTTCTTTATCATGCTAAGAGGAGCAGGAAAAAGCAAAAAATTTCAGAATTGCACCTTGCAATGCGGAGAAATTACTGTTTGTGCATTTACAATATTCATTGATTTTTGCCATTGAAAAACGTCCAGAAATGATTGAAGCTACTGACTGAATGAAAGGAGCTGGCATCTCACTCTCTTTGAATTTTCTTTATCATGCTAAGAGGAGCAGGAAAAAGCAAAAAATTTCAGATTTGCACCTTGCAATGCGGAGAAATTACTGTTTGTGCATTTACAATATTCATTGATTTTTGCCATTGAAAAACATGTTATTCATATACCAGAAATGTTTGAAGCTACTGACTGAATGAAAGGAGCTGGCACCTCACTCTCTTTGAATCTTCTTTATCATGCTAAGAGGAGCAGGATAAAGCAAAAAATTTCAGAATTGCACCTTGCAATGCGGAGAAATTACTGTTTGTGCATTTACAATATTCATTGATTTTTGCCATTGAAAAACGTCCAGAAATGATTGAAGCTACTGACTGAATGAAAGGAGCTGGCATCTCACTCTCTTTGAATCTTCTTTATCATGCTAAGAGGAGCTGGAAAAAGCAAAAAATTTCAGAATTGCACCTTGCAATGCGGAGAAATTTCTGTTTGTGCATTTACAATATTCATTAATTTTTGCCATTGAAAAACATCATGTTATTCATATACCAGAAATGTTTGAAGCTACTGACTGAATGAAAGGAGCTGGCATCTCACTCTCTTTGAATCTTCTTTATCATGCTAAGAGGAGCAGGAAAAAGCAAAAAATTTCAGAATTGCACCTTGCAATGCGGAGAAATTACTGTTTGTGCATTTACAATATTCATTGATTTTTGCCATTGAAAAACGTCCAGAAATGATTGAAGCTACTGACTGAATGAAAGGAGCTGGCATCTCACTCTCTTTGAATCTTCTTTATCATGCTAAGAGGAGCAGGAAAAAGCAAAAAATTTCAGAATTGCACCTTGCAATGCGGAGAAATTACAGTTTGTGCATTTACAATATTCATTGATTTTTGCCATTGAAAAACGTCCAGAAATGATTGAAGCTACTGACTGAATGAAAGGAGCTGGCATCTCACTCTCTTTGAATCTTCTTTATCATGCTAAGAGGAGCAGGAAAAAGCAAAAAATTTCAGAATTGCTCCTTGCAATGCGGAGAAATTACTGTTTGTGCATTTACAATATTCATTGATTTTTGCCATTGAAAAACATGTTATTCATATACCAGAAATGTTTGAAGCTACTGACTGAATGAAAGGAGCTGGCACCTCACTCTCTTTGAATCTTCTTTATCATGCTAAGAGGAGCAGGAAAAAGCAAAAAATTTCAGAATTGCACCTTGCAATGCGGAGAAATTACTGTTTGTGCATTTACAATATTCATTGATTTTTGCCATTGAAAAACGTCCAGAAATGATTGAAGCTACTGACTGAATGAAAGGAGCTGGCATCTCACTCTCTTTGAATCTTCTTTATCATGCTAAGAGGAGCAGGAAAAAGCAAAAAATTTCAGAATTGCACCTTGCAATGCGGAGAAATTACTGTTTGTGCATTTACAATATTCATTGATTTTTGCCATTGAAAAACATCATGTTATTCATATACCAGAAATGATTGAAGCTACTGACTGAATGAAAGGAGCTGGCATCTCACTCTCTTTGAATCTTCTTTATCATGCTAAGAGGAGCAGGAAAATGTAAAAAATTTCAGAATTGCACCTTGCAATGCGGAGAAATTTCTGTTTGTGCATTTACAATATTCATTGATTTTTGCCATTGAAAAACGTCCAGAAATGATTGAAGCTACTGACTGAATGAAAGGAGCTGGCATCTCACTCTCTTTGAATCTTCTTTATCATGCTAAGGGGAGCAGGAAAAAGCAAAAAATTTCAGAATTGCACCTTGCAATGCGGAGAAATTACTGTTTGTGCATTTACAATATTCATTGATTTTTGCCATTGAAAAACGTCCAGAAATGATTGAAGCTACTGACTGAATGAAAGGAGCTGGCATCTCACTCTCTTTGAATCTTCTTTATCATGCTAAGAGGAGCAGGAAAAAGCAAAAAATTTCAGAATTGCACCTTACAATGCGGAGAAATTACAGTTTGTGCATTTACAATATTCATTGATTTTTGCCATTGAAAAACGTCCAGAAATGATTGAAGCTACTGACTGAATGAAAGGAGCTGGCATCTCACTCTCTTTGAATCTTCTTTATCATGCTAAGAGGAGCAGGAAAAAGCAAAAAATTTCAGAATTGCACCTTGCAATGCGGAGAAATTACTGTTTGTGCATTTACAATATTCATTGATTTTTGCCATTGAAAAACGTCCAGAAATGATTGAAGCTACTGACTGAATGAAAGGAGCTGGCATCTCACTCTCTTTGAATCTTCTTTATCATGCTAAGAGGAGCAGGAAAAAGCAAAAAATTTCAGAATTGCACCTTGCAATGCGGAGAAATTACTGTTTGTGCATTTACAATATTCATTGATTTTTGCCATTGAAAAACATCATGTTATTCATATACCAGAAATGTTTGAAGCTACTGATTGAATGAAAGGAGCTGGCATCTCACTCTCTTTGAATCTTCTTTATCATGCTAAGAGGAGCAGGAAAAAGCAAAAAATTTCAGAATTGCACCTTGCAATGCGGAGAAATTACTGTTTGTGCATTTACAATATTCATTGATTTTTGCCATTGAAAAACGTCCAGAAATGATTGAAGCTACTGACTGAATGAAAAGAGCTGGCATCTCACTCTCTTTGAATCTTCTTTATCATGCTAAGAGGAGCAGGAAAAAGCAAAAAATTTCAGAATTGCACCTTGCAATGCGGAGAAATTACAGTTTGTGCATTTACAATATTCATTGATTTTTGCCATTGAAAAACGTCCAGAAATGATTGAAGCTACTGACTGAATGAAAGGAGCTGGCATCTCACTCTCTTTGAATCTTCTTTATCATGCTAACAGGAGCAGGAAAAAGCAAAAAATTTCAGAATTGCACCTTGCAATGCGGAGAAATTACTGTTTGTGCATTTACAATATTCATTGATTTTTGCCATTGAAAAACATGTTATTCATATACCAGAAATGTTTGAAGCTACTGACTGAATGAAAGGAGCTGGCACCTCACTCTCTTTGAATCTTCTTTATCATGCTAAGAGGAGCAGGAAAAAGCAAAAATTTCAGAATTGCACCTTGCAATGCGGAGAAATTACTGTTTGTGCATTTACAATATTCATTGATTTTTGCCATTGAAAAACGTCCAGAAATGATTGAAGCTACTGACTGAATGAAAGGAGCTGGCATCTCACTCTCTTTGAATCTTCTTTATCATGCTAAGAGGAGCAGGAAAAAGCAAAAAATTTCAGAATTGCACCTTGCAATGCGGAGAAATTACTGTTTGTGCATTTACAATATTCATTGATTTTTGCCATTGAAAAACGTCCAGAAATGATTGAAGCTACTGACTGAATGAAAGGAGCTGGCATCTCACTCTCTTTGAATCTTCTTTATCATGCTAAGAGGAGCAGGAAAAAGCAAAAAATTTCAGAATTGCACCTTGCAATGAAGGGAAATAACTGTTTGTGCATTTACAATATTCATTGATTTTTGCCATTGAAAAACGTTATTCATATACCAGAAATGTTTGAAGCTACTGACTGAATGAAAGGAGCTGGCATCTCACTCTCTTTGAATCTTCTTTATCATGCTAAGAGGAGCAGGAATAAGCAAAAAATTTCAGAATTGCACCTTGCAATGCGGAAAAATTACTGTTTGTGCATTTACAATATTCATTGATTTTTGCCATTGAAAAACGTCCAGAAATGATTGAAGCTACTGACTGAATGAAAGGAGCTGGCATCTCACTCTCTTTGAATCTTCTTTATCATGCTAAGAGGAGCAGGAAAAAGCAAAAAATTTTTGAATTGCACCTTGCAATGCGGAGAAATTACTGTTTGTGCATTTACAATATTCATTGATTTTTGCCATTGAAAAACGTCCAGAAATGATTGAAGCTACTGACTGAATGAAAGGAGCTGGCATCTCACTCTCTTTGAATCTTCTTTATCATGCTAAGAGGAGCAGGAAAAAGCAAAAAATTTCAGAATTGCACCTTGCAATGCGGAGAAATTACTGTTTGTGCATTTACAATATTCATTGATTTTTGCCATTGAAAAACATCATGTTATTCATATACCAGAAATGTTTGAAGCTACTGATTGAATGAAAGGAGCTGGCATCTCACTCTCTTTGAATCTTCTTTATCATGCTAAGAGGAGCAGGAAAAAGCAAAAAATTTCAGAATTGCACCTTGCAATGCGGAGAAATTACTGTTTGTGCATTTACAATATTCATTGATTTTTGCCATTGAAAAACGTCCAGAAATGATTGAAGCTACTGACTGAATGAAAAGAGCTGGCATCTCACTCTCTTTGAATCTTCTTTATCATGCTAAGAGGAGCAGGAAAAAGCAAAAAATTTCAGAATTGCACCTTGCAATGCGGAGAAATTACAGTTTGTGCATTTACAATATTCATTGATTTTTGCCATTGAAAAACGTCCAGAAATGATTGAAGCTACTGACTGAATGAAAGGAGCTGGCATCTCACTCTCTTTGAATCTTCTTTATCATGCTAAGAGGAGCAGGAAAAAGCAAAAAATTTCAGAATTGCTCCTTGCAATGCGGAGAAATTACTGTTTGTGCATTTACAATATTCATTGATTTTTGCCATTGAAAAACATGTTATTCATATACCAGAAATGTTTGAAGCTACTGACTGAATGAAAGGAGCTGGCATCTCACTCTCTTTGAATCTTCTTTATCATGCTAAGAGGAGCAGGAAAAAGCAAAAAATTTCAGAATTGCACCTTGCAATGCGGAGAAATTACTGTTTGTGCATTTACAATATTCATTGATTTTTGCCATTGAAAAACGTCCAGAAATGATTGAAGCTACTGACTGAATGAAAGGAGCTGGCATCTCACTCTCTTTGAATCTTCTTTATCATGCTAAGAGGAGCAGGAAAAAGCAAAAAATTTCAGAATTGCACCTTGCAATGCGGAGAAATAACTGTTTGTGCATTTACAATATTCATTGATTTTTGCCATTGAAAAACGTTATTCATATACCAGAAATGTTTGAAGCTACTGACTGAATGAAAGGAGCTGGCACCTCACTCTCTTTGAATCTTCTTTATCATGCTAAGAGGAGCAGGAATAAGCAAAAAATTTCAGAATTGCACCTTGCAATGCGGAAAAATTACTGTTTGTGCATTTACAATATTCATTGATTTTTGCCATTGAAAAACGTCCAGAAATGATTGAAGCTACTGACTGAATGAAAGGAGCTGGCATCTCACTCTCTTTGAATCTTCTTTATCATGCTAAGAGGAGCAGGAAAAAGCAAAAAATTTCAGAATTGCACCTTGCAATGCGGAGAAATTACTGTTTGTGCATTTACAATATTCATTGATTTTTGCCATTGAAAAACGTCCAGAAATGATTGAAGCTACTGACTGATTGAAAGGAGCTGGCATCTCACTCTCTTTGAATCTTCTTTATCATGCTAAGAGGAGCAGGAAAAAGCAAAAAATTTCAGAATTGCGCCTTGCAATGCGGAGAAATTACTGTTTGTGCATTTACAAAATTCATTGATTTTTGCCATTGAAAAACATCATGTTATTCATTTACCAGAAATGATTGAAGCTACTGACTGAATGTAAGGAGCTGGCATCTCACTCTCTTTGAATCTTCTTTATCATGCTAAGAGGAGCAGGAAAAAGCAAAAAATTTCAGAATTGCACCTTGCAATGCGGAGAAATTACTGTTTGTGCATTTACAATATTCGTTGATTTTTGCCATTGAAAAACGTCCAGAAATGATTGAAGCTACTGACTGAATGAAAGGAGCTGGCATCTCACTCTCTTTGAATCTTCTTTATCATGCTAAGAGGAGCAGGAAAAAGCAAAAAATTTCAGAATTGCACCTTGCAATGCGGAGAAATTACTGTTTGTGCATTTACAATATTCATTGATTTTTGCCATTGAAAAACATCATGTTATTCATATACCAGAAATGATTGAAGCTACTGACTGAATGAAAGGAGCTGGCATCTCACTCTCTTTGAATCTTCTTTATCATGCTAAGAGGAGCAGGAAAAAGTAAAAAATTTCAGAATTGCACCTTGCAATGCGGAGAAATTACTGTTTGTGCATTTACAATATTCAATGATTTTTGCCATTGAAAAACGTCCAGAAATGATTGAAGCTACTGACTGAACGAAAGGAGCTGGCGTCTCACTCTCTTTGAATATTCTTTATCATGCTAAGAGGAGCAGGAAAAAGCAAAAAAATTCAGAATTGCACCTTGCAATGCGGAGAAATTACTGTTTGTGCATTTACAATATTCATTGATTTTTGCCATTGAAAAACATCATGTTATTCATATACCAGAAATGTTTGAAGCTACTGACTGAATGAAAGGAGCTGGCATCTCACTCTCTTTGAATCTTTTTTATCATGCTAAGAGGAGCAGGAAAAAGCAAAAAATTTCAGAATTGCACCTTGCAATGCGGAGAAATTACTGTTTGTGCATTTACAATATTCATTGATTTTTGCCATTGAAAAACGTCCAGAAATGATTGAAGCTACTGACTGAATGAAAGGAGCTGGCATCTCACTCTCTTTGAATCTTCTTTATCATGCTAAGAGGAGCAGGAAAAAGCAAAAAATTTCAGAATTGCACCTTGCAATGCGGAGAAATTACTGTTTGTGCATTTACAATATTCATTGATTTTTGCCATTGAAAAACGTCCAGAAATGATTGAAGCTACTGACTGAATGAAAGGAGCTGGCATCTCACTCTCTTTGAATCTTCTTTATCATGCTAAGAGGAGCAGGAAAAAGCAAAAAATTTCAGAATTGCACCTTGCAATGCGGAGAAATTACTGTTTGTGCATTTACAATATTCATTGATTTTTGCCTTTGAAAAACATCATGTTATTCATATACCAGAAATGATTGAAGCTACTGACTGAATGAAAGGAGCTGGCATCTCACTCTCTTTGAATCTTCTTTATCATGCTAAGAGGAGCAGGAAAAAGCAAAAAATTTCAGAATTGCACCTTGCAATGCGGAGAAATTACTGTTTGTGCATTTACAATATTCATTGATTTTTGCAATTGAAAAACGTCCAGAAATGATTGAAGCTACTGACTGAATGAAAGGAGCTGGCTTCTCACTCTCTTTGAATCTTCTTTATCATGCTAAGAGGAGCAGGAAAAAGCAAAAAATTTCAGAATTGCACCTTGCAATGCGGAGAAATTACTGTTTGTGCATTTACAATATTCATTGATTTTTGCCATTGAAAAACGTCCAGAAATGATTGAAGCTACTGACTGAATGAAAGGAGCTGGCATCTCACTCTCTTTGAATCTTGTTTATCATGCTAAGAGGAGCAGGAAAAAGCAAAAAATTTCAGAATTGCACCTTGCAATGCGGAGAAATTACTGTTTGTGCATTTAGAATATTCATTGATTTTTGCCATTGAAAAACGTCCAGAAATGATTGAAGCTACTGACTGAATGAAAGGAGCTGGCATCTCACTCTCTTTGAATCTTCTTTATCATGCTAAGAGGAGCAGGAAAAAGCAAAAAATCTCAGAATTGCACCTTGCAATGCGGAGAAATTACTGTTTGTGCATTTACAATATTCATTGATTTTTGCCATTGAAAAACATCATGTTATTCATATACCAGAAATGATTGAAGCTACTGACTGAATGAAAGGAGCTGGCATCTCACTCTCTTTGAATCTTCTTTATCATGCTAAGAGGAGCAGGAAAAAGTAAAAAATTTCAGAATTGCACCTTGCAATGCGGAGAAATTACTGTTTGTGCATTTACAATATTCAATGATTTTTGCCATTGAAAAACGTCCAGAAATGATTGAAGCTACTGACTGAATGAAAGGAGCTGGCATCTCACTCTCTTTGAATCTTCTTTATCATGCTAAGAGGAGCAGGATAAAGCAAAAAATTTCAGAATTGCACCTTGCAATGCGGAGAAATTACTGTTTGTGCATTTACAATATTCATTGATTTTTGCCATTGAAAAACATCATGTTATTCATATACCAGAAATGTTTGAAGCTACTGACTGAATGAAAGGAGCTGGCATCTCACTCTCCTTGAATCTTCTTTATCATGCTAAGAGGAGCAGGAAAAAGCAAAAAATTTCAGAATTGCACCTTGCAATGCGGAGAAATTACTGTTTGTGCATTTACAATATTCATTGATTTTTGCCATTGAAAAACATCATGTTATTCATATACCAGAAATGTTTGAAGCTACTGACTGAATGAAAGGAGCTGGCATCTCACTCTCTTTGAATCTTCTTTATCATGCTAAGAGGAGCAGGAAAAAGCAAAAAATTTCAGAATTGCACCTTGCAATGCGGAGAAATTACTGTTTGTGCATTTACAATATTCATTGATTTTTGCCATTGAAAAACATCACGTTATTCATATACCAGAAATGATTGAAGCTACTGACTGAATGAAAGGAGCTGGCATCTCACTCTCTTTGAATCTTCTTTATCATGCTAAGAGGAGCAGGAAAAAGCAAAAAATTTCAGAGTTGCACCTTGCAATGCGGAGAAATTACTGTTTGTGCATTTACAATATTCATTGATTTTTGCAATTGAAAAACGTCCAGAAATGATTGAAGCTACTGACTGAATGAAAGGAGCTGGCATCTCACTCTCTTTGAATCTTCTTTATCATGCTAAGAGGAGCAGGAAAAAGCAAAAAATTTCAGAATTGCACCTTGCAATGCGGAGAAATTACTGTTTGTGCATTTACAATATTCATTGATTTTTGCCATTGAAAAACATCATGTTATTCATATACCAGGAATGTTTGAAGCTACTGACTGAATGAAAGGAGCTGGCATCTCACTCTCTTTGAATCTTCTTTATCATGCTAAGAGGAGCAGGAAAAAGCAAAAAATTTCAGAATTGCACCTTGCAATGCGGAGAAATTACTGTTTGTGCATTTACAATATTCATTGATTTTTGCCATTGAAAAACGTCCAGAAATGATTGAAGCTACTGACTGAATGAAAGGAGCTGGCATCTCACTCTCTTTTAATCTTGTTTATCATGCTAAGAGGAGCAGGAAAAAGCAAAAAATTTCAGAATTGCACCTTGCAATGCGGAGAAATTACTGTTTGTGCATTTACAATATTCATTGATTTTTGCCATTGAAAAACGTCCAGAAATGATTGAAGCTACTGACTGAATGAAAGGAGCTGGCATCTCACTCTCTTTGAATCTTCTTTATCATGCTAAGAGGAGCAGGAAAAAGCAAAAAATTTCAGAATTGCACCTTGCAATGCGGAGAAATTACTGTTTGTGCATTTACAATATTCATTGATTTTTGCCATTGAAAAACATCATGTTATTCATATACCAGAAATGATTGAAGCTACTGACTGAATGAAAGGAGCTGGCATCTCACACTCTTTGAATCTTCTTTATCATGCTAAGAGGAGCAGGAAAAAGTAAAAAATTTCAGAATTGCACCTTGCAATGCGGAGAAATTACTGTTTGTGCATTTACAATATTCAATGATTTTTGCCATTGAAAAACGTCCAGAAATGATTGAAGCTACTGACTGAATGAAAGGAGCTGGCATCTCACTCTCTTTGAATCTTCTTTATCATGCTAAGAGGAGCAGGAAAAAGCAAAAAATTTCAGAATTGCACCTTGCAATGCGGAGAAATTACTGTTTGTGCAATTACAATATTCATTGATTTTTGCCATTGAAAAACATCATGTTATTCATATACCAGAAATGATTGAAGCTACTGACTGAATGAAAGGAGCTGGCATCTCACTCTCTTTGAATCTTCTTTATCATGCTAAGAGGAGCAGGAAAAAGTAAAAAATTTCAGAATTGCACCTTGCAATGCGGAGAAATTACTGTTTGTGCATTTACAATATTCAATGATTTTTGCCTTTGAAAAACGTCCAGAAATGATTGAAGCTACTGACTGAACGAAAGGAGCTGGCATCTCACTCTCTTTGAATCTTCTTTATCATGCTAAGAGGAGCAGGAAAAAGCAAAAAATTTCAGAATTGCACCTTGCAATGCGGAGAAATTACTGTTTGTGCATTTACAATATTCATTGATTTTTGCCATTGAAAAACATCATGTTATTCATATACCAGAAATGTTTGAAGCTACTGACTGAATGAAAGGAGCTGGCATCTCACTCTCTTTGAATCTTCTTTATCATGCTAAGAGGAGCAGGAAAAAGCAAAAAATTTCAGAATTGCACCTTGCAATGCGGAGAAATTACTGTTTGTGCATTTACAATATTCATTGATTTTTGCAATTGAAAAACGTCCAGAAATGATTGAAGCTACTGACTGAATGAAAGGAGCTGGCATCTCACTCTCTTTGAATCTTCTTTATCATGCTAAGAGGAGCAGGAAAAAGCAAAAAATTTCAGAATTGCACCTTGCAATGCGGAGAAATTACTGTTTGTGCATTTACAATATTCATTGATTTTTGCCATTGAAAAACATTATGTTATTCATATACCAGGAATGTTTGAAGCTACTGACTGAATGAAAGGAGCTGGCATCTCACTCTCTTTGAATCTTCTTTATCATGCTAAGAGGAGCAGGAAAAAGTAAAAAATTTCAGAATTGCACCTTGCAATGCGGAGAAATTACTGTTTGTGCATTTACAATATTCATTGATTTTTGCCATTGAAAAACGTCCAGAAATGATTGAAGCTACTGACTGAATGAAAGGAGCTGGCATCTCACTCTCTTTGAATCTTGTTTATCATGCTAAGAGGAGCAGGAAAAAGCAAAAAATTTCAGAATTGCACCTTGCAATGCGAAGAAATTACTGTTTGTGCATTTACAATATTCATTGATGTTTGCCATTGAAAAACGTCCAGAAATGATTGAAGCTACTGACTGAATGAAAGGAGCTGGCATCTCACTTTCTTTGAATCTTCTTTATTATGCTAAGAGGAGCAGGAAAAAGCAAAAAATTTCAGAATTGCACCTTGCAATGCGGAGAAATTACTGTTTGTGCATTTACAATATTCATTGATTTTTGCCATTGAAAAACATCATGTTATTCATATACCAGAAATGATTGAAGCTACTGACTGAATGAAAGGAGCTGGCATCTCACTCTCTTTGAATCTTCTTTATCATGCTAAGAGGAGCAGGAAAAAGTAAAAAATTTCAGAATTGCACCTTGCAATGCGGAGAAATTACTGTTTGTGCATTTACAATATTCAATGATTTTTGCCATTGAAAAACGTCCAGAAATGATTGAAGCTACTGACTGAATGAAAGGAGCTGGCATCTCACTCTCTGTGAATCTTCTTTATCATGCTAAGAGGAGCAGGAAAAAGCAAAAAACTTCAGAATTGAACCTTGCAATGCGGAGAAATTACTGTTTGTGCATTTACAATATTCATTGATTTTTGCCATTGAAAAACATCATGTTATTCATATACCAGAAATGATTGAAGCTACTGACTGAATGAAAGGAGCTGGCATCTCACTCTCTTTGAATCTTCTTTATCATGCTAAGAGGAGCAGGAAAAAGTAAAAAATTTCAGAATTGCACCTTGCAATGCGGAGAAATTACTGTTTGTGCATTTACAATATTCAATGATTTTTGCCTTTGAAAAACGTCCAGAAATGATTGAAGCTACTGACTGAACGAAAGGAGCTGGCATCTCACTCTCTTTGAATCTTCTTTATCATGCTAAGAGGAGCAGGAAAAAGCAAAAAATTTCAGAATTGCACCTTGCAATGCGGAGAAATTACTGTTTGTGCATTTACAATATTCATTGATTTTTGCCATTGAAAAACATCATGTTATTCATATACCAGAAATGTTTGAAGCTACTGACTGAATGAAAGGAGCTGGCATCTCACTCTCTTTGAATCTTCTTTATCATGCTAAGAGGAGCAGGAAAAAGTAAAAAATTTCAGAATTGCACCTTGCAATGCGGAGAAATTACTGTTTGTGCATTTACAATATTCATTGATTTTTGCCATTGAAAAACGTCCAGAAATGATTGAAGCTACTGACTGAATGAAAGGAGCTGGCATCTCACTCTCTTTGAATCTTGTTTATCATGCTAAGAGGAGCAGGAAAAAGCAAAAAATTTCAGAATTGCACCTTGCAATGCGAAGAAATTACTGTTTGTGCATTTACAATATTCATTGATGTTTGCCATTGAAAAACGTCCAGAAATGATTGAAGCTACTGACTGAATGAAAGGAGCTGGCATCTCACTTTCTTTGAATCTTCTTTATTATGCTAAGAGGAGCAGGAAAAAGCAAAAAATTTCAGAATTGCACCTTGCAATGCGGAGAAATTACTGTTTGTGCATTTACAATATTCATTGATTTTTGCCATTGAAAAACATCATGTTATTCATATACCAGAAATGATTGAAGCTACTGACTGAATGAAAGGAGCTGGCATCTCACTCTCTTTGAATCTTCTTTATCATGCTAAGAGGAGCAGGAAAAAGTAAAAAATTTCAGAATTGCACCTTGCAATGCGGAGAAATTACTGTTTGTGCATTTACAATATTCAATGATTTTTGCCATTGAAAAACGTCCAGAAATGATTGAAGCTACTGACTGAATGAAAGGAGCTGGCATCTCACTCTCTGTGAATCTTCTTTATCATGCTAAGAGGAGCAGGAAAAAGCAAAAAACTTCAGAATTGCACCTTGCAATGCGGAGAAATTACTGTTTGTGCATTTACAATATTCATTGATTTTTGCCATTGAAAAACATCATGTTATTCATATACCAGAAATGATTGAAGCTACTGACTGAATGAAAGGAGCTGGCATCTCACTCTCTTTGAATCTTCTTTATCATGCTAAGAGGAGCAGGAAAAAGTAAAAAATTTCAGAATTGCACCTTGCAATGCGGAGAAATTACTGTTTGTGCATTTACAATATTCAATGATTTTTGCCTTTGAAAAACGTCCAGAAATGATTGAAGCTACTGACTGAACGAAAGGAGCTGGCATCTCACTCTCTTTGAATCTTCTTTATCATGCTAAGAGGAGCAGGAAAAAGCAAAAAATTTCAGAATTGCACCTTGCAATGCGGAGAAATTACTGTTTGTGCATTTACAATATTCATTGATTTTTGCCATTGAAAAACATCATGTTATTCATATACCAGAAATGTTTGAAGCTACTGACTGAATGAAAGGAGCTGGCATCTCACTCTCTTTGAATCTTCTTTATCATGCTAAGAGGAGCAGGAAAAAGCAAAAAATTTCAGAATTGCACCTTGCAATGCGGAGAAATTACTGTTTGTGCATTTACAATATTCATTGATTTTTGCCATTGAAAAACATCACGTTATTCATATACCAGAAATGATTGAAGCTACTGACTGAATGAAAGGAGCTGGCATCTCACTCTCTTTGAATCTTCTTTATCATGCTAAGAGGAGCAGGAAAAAGCAAAAAATTTCAGAGTTGCACCTTGCAATGCGGAGAAATTACTGTTTGTGCATTTACAATATTCATTGATTTTTGCAATTGAAAAACGTCCAGAAATGATTGAAGCTACTGACTGAATGAAAGGAGCTGGCATCTCACTCTCTTTGAATCTTCTTTATCATGCTAAGAGGAGCAGGAAAAAGCAAAAAATTTCAGAATTGCACCTTGCAATGCGGAGAAATTACTGTTTGTGCATTTACAATATTCATTGATTTTTGCCATTGAAAAACATCATGTTATTCATATACCAGGAATGTTTGAAGCTACTGACTGAATGAAAGGAGCTGGCATCTCACTCTCTTTGAATCTTCTTTATCATGCTAAGAGGAGCAGGAAAAAGCAAAAAATTTCAGAATTGCACCTTGCAATGCGGAGAAATTACTGTTTGTGCATTTACAATATTCATTGATTTTTGCCATTGAAAAACGTCCAGAAATGATTGAAGCTACTGACTGAATGAAAGGAGCTGGCATCTCACTCTCTTTTAATCTTGTTTATCATGCTAAGAGGAGCAGGAAAAAGCAAAAAATTTCAGAATTGCACCTTGCAATGCGGAGAAATTACTGTTTGTGCATTTACAATATTCATTGATTTTTGCCATTGAAAAACGTCCAGAAATGATTGAAGCTACTGACTGAATGAAAGGAGCTGGCATCTCACTCTCTTTGAATCTTCTTTATCATGCTAAGAGGAGCAGGAAAAAGCAAAAAATTTCAGAATTGCACCTTGCAATGCGGAGAAATTACTGTTTGTGCATTTACAATATTCATTGATTTTTGCCATTGAAAAACATCATGTTATTCATATACCAGAAATGATTGAAGCTACTGACTGAATGAAAGGAGCTGGCATCTCACTCTCTTTGAATCTTCTTTATCATGCTAAGAGGAGCAGGAAAAAGTAAAAAATTTCAGAATTGCACCTTGCAATGCGGAGAAATTACTGTTTGTGCATTTACAATATTCAATGATTTTTGCCATTGAAAAACGTCCAGAAATGATTGAAGCTACTGACTGAATGAAAGGAGCTGGCATCTCACTCTCTTTGAATCTTCTTTATCATGCTAAGAGGAGCAGGAAAAAGCAAAAAATTTCAGAATTGCACCTTGCAATGCGGAGAAATTACTGTTTGTGCATTTACAATATTCATTGATTTTTGCCATTGAAAAACATCATGTTATTCATATACCAGAAATGATTGAAGCTACTGACTGAATGAAAGGAGCTGGCATCTCACTCTCTTTGAATCTTCTTTATCATGCTAAGAGGAGCAGGAAAAAGTAAAAAATTTCAGAATTGCACCTTGCAATGCGGAGAAATTACTGTTTGTGCATTTACAATATTCAATGATTTTTGCCTTTGAAAAACGTCCAGAAATGATTGAAGCTACTGACTGAACGAAAGGAGCTGGCATCTCACTCTCTTTGAATCTTCTTTATCATGCTAAGAGGAGCAGGAAAAAGCAAAAAATTTCAGAATTGCACCTTGCAATGCGGAGAAATTACTGTTTGTGCATTTACAATATTCATTGATTTTTGCCATTGAAAAACATCATGTTATTCATATACCAGAAATGATTGATGCTACTGACTGAATGAAAGGAGCTGGCATCTCACTCTCTTTGAATCTTCTTTATCATGCTAAGAGGAGCAGGAAAAAGCAAAAAATTTCAGAATTGCACCTTGCAATGCGGAGAAATTACTGTTTGTGCATTTACAATATTCATTGATTTTTGCCATTGAAAAACATCATGTTATTCATATACCAGAAATGTTTGAAGCTACTGACTGAATGAAAGGAGCTGGCATCTCACTCTCTTTGAATCTTCTTTATCATGCTAAGAGGAGCAGGAAAAAGCAAAAAATTTCAGAATTGCACCTTGCAATGCGGAGAAATTACTGTTTGTGCATTTACAATATTCATTGATTTTTGCAATTGAAAAACGTCCAGAAATGATTGAAGCTACTGACTGAATGAAAGGAGCCAGCATCTCACTCTCTTTGAATCTTCTTTATCATGCTAAGAGGAGCAGGAAAAAGCAAAAAATTTCAGAATTGCACCTTGCAATGCGGAGAAATTACTGTTTGTGCATTTACAATATTCATTGATTTTTGCCATTGAAAAACATTATGTTATTCATATACCAGGAATGTTTGAAGCTACTGACTGAATGAAAGGAGCTGGCATCTCACTCTCTTTGAATCTTCTTTATCATGCTAAGAGGAGCAGGAAAAAGTAAAAAATTTCAGAATTGCACCTTGCAATGCGGAGAAATTACTGTTTGTGCATTTACAATATTCATTGATTTTTGCCATTGAAAAACGTCCAGAAATGATTGAAGCTACTGACTGAATGAAAGGAGCTGGCATCTCACTCTCTTTGAATCTTGTTTATCATGCTAAGAGGAGCAGGAAAAAGCAAAAAATTTCAGAATTGCACCTTGCAATGCGAAGAAATTACTGTTTGTGCATTTACAATATTCATTGATGTTTGCCATTGAAAAACGTCCAGAAATGATTGAAGCTACTGACTGAATGAAAGGAGCTGGCATCTCACTTTCTTTGAATCTTCTTTATTATGCTAAGAGGAGCAGGAAAAAGCAAAAAATTTCAGAATTGCACCTTGCAATGCGGAGAAATTACTGTTTGTGCATTTACAATATTCATTGATTTTTGCCATTGAAAAACATCATGTTATTCATATACCAGAAATGATTGAAGCTACTGACTGAATGAAAGGAGCTGGCATCTCACTCTCTTTGAATCTTCTTTATCATGCTAAGAGGAGCAGGAAAAAGTAAAAAATTTCAGAATTGCACCTTGCAATGCGGAGAAATTACTGTTTGTGCATTTACAATATTCAATGATTTTTGCCATTGAAAAACGTCCAGAAATGATTGAAGCTACTGACTGAATGAAAGGAGCTGGCATCTCACTCTCTGTGAATCTTCTTTATCATGCTAAGAGGAGCAGGAAAAAGCAAAAAACTTCAGAATTGAACCTTGCAATGCGGAGAAATTACTGTTTGTGCATTTACAATATTCATTGATTTTTGCCATTGAAAAACATCATGTTATTCATATACCAGAAATGATTGAAGCTACTGACTGAATGAAAGGAGCTGGCATCTCACTCTCTTTGAATCTTCTTTATCATGCTAAGAGGAGCAGGAAAAAGTAAAAAATTTCAGAATTGCACCTTGCAATGCGGAGAAATTACTGTTTGTGCATTTACAATATTCAATGATTTTTGCCTTTGAAAAACGTCCAGAAATGATTGAAGCTACTGACTGAACGAAAGGAGCTGGCATCTCACTCTCTTTGAATCTTCTTTATCATGCTAAGAGGAGCAGGAAAAAGCAAAAAATTTCAGAATTGCACCTTGCAATGCGGAGAAATTACTGTTTGTGCATTTACAATATTCATTTATTTTTGCCATTGAAAAACATCATGTTATTCATATACCAGAAATGTTTGAAGCTACTGACTGAATGAAAGGAGCTGGCATCTCACTCTCTTTGAATCTTCTTTATCATGCTAAGAGGAGCAGGAAAAAGTAAAAAATTTCAGAATTGCACCTTGCAATGCGGAGAAATTACTGTTTGTGCATTTACAATATTCATTGATTTTTGCCATTGAAAAACGTCCAGAAATGATTGAAGCTACTGACTGAATGAAAGGAGCTGGCATCTCACTCTCTTTGAATCTTGTTTATCATGCTAAGAGGAGCAGGAAAAAGCAAAAAATTTCAGAATTGCACCTTGCAATGCGAAGAAATTACTGTTTGTGCATTTACAATATTCATTGATGTTTGCCATTGAAAAACGTCCAGAAATGATTGAAGCTACTGACTGAATGAAAGGAGCTGGCATCTCACTTTCTTTGAATCTTCTTTATTATGCTAAGAGGAGCAGGAAAAAGCAAAAAATTTCAGAATTGCACCTTGCAATGCGGAGAAATTACTGTTTGTGCATTTACAATATTCATTGATTTTTGCCATTGAAAAACATCATGTTATTCATATACCAGAAATGATTGAAGCTACTGACTGAATGAAAGGAGCTGGCATCTCACTCTCTTTGAATCTTCTTTATCATGCTAAGAGGAGCAGGAAAAAGTAAAAAATTTCAGAATTGCACCTTGCAATGCGGAGAAATTACTGTTTGTGCATTTACAATATTCAATGATTTTTGCCATTGAAAAACGTCCAGAAATGATTGAAGCTACTGACTGAATGAAAGGAGCTGGCATCTCACTCTCTGTGAATCTTCTTTATCATGCTAAGAGGAGCAGGAAAAAGCAAAAAACTTCAGAATTGCACCTTGCAATGCGGAGAAATTACTGTTTGTGCATTTACAATATTCATTGATTTTTGCCATTGAAAAACATCATGTTATTCATATACCAGAAATGATTGAAGCTACTGACTGAATGAAAGGAGCTGGCATCTCACTCTCTTTGAATCTTCTTTATCATGCTAAGAGGAGCAGGAAAAAGTAAAAAATTTCAGAATTGCACCTTGCAATGCGGAGAAATTACTGTTTGTGCATTTACAATATTCAATGATTTTTGCCTTTGAAAAACGTCCAGAAATGATTGAAGCTCCTGACTGAACGAAAGGAGCTGGCATCTCACTCTCTTTGAATCTTCTTTATCATGCTAAGAGGAGCAGGAAAAAGCAAAAAATTTCAGAATTGCACCTTGCAATGCGGAGAAATTACTGTTTGTGCATTTACAATATTCATTGATTTTTGCCATTGAAAAACATCATGTTATTCATATACCAGAAATGTTTGAAGCTACTGACTGAATGAAAGGAGCTGGCATCTCACTCTCTTTGAATCTTCTTTATCATGCTAAGAGGAGCAGGAAAAAGCAAAAAATTTCAGAATTGCACCTTGCAATGCGGAGAAATTACTGTTTGTGCATTTACAATATTCATTGATTTTTGCCATTGAAAAACGTCCAGAAATGATTGAAGCTACTGACTGAATGAAAGCAGCTGGCATCTCACTCTGAATTTTCTTTATCATGCTAAGAGGAGCAGGAAAAAGCAAAAAATTTCAGAATTGCACCTTGCAATGCGGAGAAATTACTGTTTGTGCATTTACAATATTCATTGATTTTTGCCATTGAAAAACGTCCAGAAATGATTGAAGCTACTGACTGAATGAAAGGAGCTGGCATCTCACTCTCTTTGAATCGTCTTTATCATGCTAAGAGGAGCAGGAAAAAGCAAAAAATTTCAGAATTGCACCTTGCAATGCGGAGAAATTACTGTTTGTGCATTTACAATATTCATTGATTTTTGCCATTGAAAAACATCATGTTATTCATATACCAGAAATGTTTGAAGCTACTGACTGAATGAAAGGAGCTGGCATCTCACTCTCTTTGAATCTTCTTTATCATGCTAAGAGGAGCAGGAAAAAGCAAAAAATTTCAGAATTGCACCTTGCAATGCGGAGAAATTACTGTTTGTGCATTTACAATATTCATTGATTTTTGCCATTGAAAAACATCATGTTATTCATATACCAGAAATGTTTGAAGCTGCTGACTGAATGAAAGGAGCTGGCATCTCACTCTCTTTGAATCTTCTTTATCATGCTTGGATTAGCAGGAAAAAGCAAAAAATTTCAGAATTGCACCTTGCAATGTGGAGATATTACTGTTTGTGCATTTACAATATTCATTGATTTTTGCCATTGAAAAACATGTTTTTCATATACCAGAAATGTTTGAAGCTACTGACTGAATGAAAGGAGCTGGCATCTCACTCTCTTTGAATCTTCTTTATCATGCTAGGATTAACAGGAAAAAGCAAAAAATTTCAGAATTGCACCTTGCAATGTGGAGATATTACTGTTTGTGCATTTACAATATTCATTGATTTTTGCCATTGAAAAACGTCCAGAAATGATTGAAGCTACTGACTGAATGAAAGCAGCTGGCATCTCACTGAATTTTCTTTATCATGCTAAGAGGAGCAGGAAAAAGCAAAAAATTTCAGAATTGCACCTTGCAATGCGGAGAAATTACTGTTTGTGCATTTACAATATTCATTGATTTTTGCCATTGAAAAACGTCCAGAAATGATTGAAGCTACTGACTGAATGAAAGGAGCTGGCATCTCACTCTCTTTGAATCGTCTTTATCATGCTAAGAGGAGCAGGAAAAAGCAAAAAATTTCAGAATTGCACATTGCAATGCGGAGAAATTACTGTTTGTGCATTTACAATATTCATTGATTTTTGCCATTGAAAAACATCATGTTATTCATATACCAGAAATGTTTAAAGCTACTGACTGAATGAAAGGAGCTGGCATCTCACTCTCTTTGAATCTTCTTTATCATGCTAAGAGGAGCAGGAAAAAGCAAAAAATTTCAGAATTGCACCTTGCAATGCGGAGAAATTACTGTTTGTGCATTTACAATATTCATTGATTTTTGCCATTGAAAAACATCATGTTATTCATATACCAGAAATGTTTGAAGCTACTGACTGAATGAAAGGAGCTGGCATCTCACTCTCTTTGAATCTTCTTTATCATGCTTGGATTAGCAGGAAAAAGCAAAAAATTTCAGAATTGCACCTTGCAATGTGGAGATATTACTGTTTGTGCATTTACAATATTCATTGATTTTTGCCATTGAAAAACATGTTTTTCATATACCAGAAATGTTTGAAGCTACTGACTGAATGAAAGGAGCTGGCATCTCACTCTCTTTGAATCTTCTTTATCATGCTAGGATTAGCAGGAAAAAGCAAAAAATTTCAGAATTGCACCTTGCAATGTGGAGATATTACTGTTTGTGCATTCACAATATTCATTGATTTTTGCCATTGAAAAACATGTTTTTCATATACCAGAAATGTTTGAAGCTACTGACTGAATGAAAGGAGCTGGCATCTCACTCTCTTTGAATCTTCTTTATCATGCTAGGATTAACAGGAAAAAGCAAAAAATTTCAGAATTGCACCTTGCAATGTGGAGATATTACTGTTTGTGCATTTACAATATTCATTGATTTTTGCCATTGAAAAACGTCCAGAAATGTTTGAAGCTACTGACTGAATGAAAGGAGCTGGCATCTCACTCTCTTTGAATCTTCTTTATCATGCTAGGATTAGCAGGAAAAAGCAAAAAATTTCAGAATTGCACCTTGCAATGTGGAGATATTGCTGTTTGTGCATTTACAATATTCATTGATTTTTGCCATTGAAAAACATGTTTTTCATATACAAGAAATGTTTGAAGCTACTGACTGAATGAAAGGAGCTGGCATCTCACTCTCTTTGAATCTTCTTTATCATGCTAGGATTAGCAGGATAAAGCAAAAAATTTCAGAATTGCACCTTGCAATGTGGAGATATTACTGTTTGTGCATTTACAATATTCATTGATTTTTGCCATTGAAAAACGTCCAGAAATGTTTGAAGCTACTGACTGAATGAAAGGAGCTGGCATCTCACTCTCTTTGAATCTTCTTTATCATGCTAGGATTAGCAGGAAAAAGCAAAAAATTTCAGAATTGCACCTTGCAATGTGGAGATATTACTGTTTGTGCATTTACAATATTCATTGATTTTTGCCATTGAAAAACATGTTTTTCATATACCAGAAATGTTTGAAGCTACTGACGGAATGAAAGGAGCTGGCATCTCACTCTCTTTGAATCTTCTTTATCATGCTAGGATTAGCAGGAAAAAGCAAAAAATTTCAGAATTGCACCTTGCAATGTGGAGATATTACTGTTTGTGCATTTACAATATTCATTGATTTTTGCCATTGAAAAACATGTTTTTCATATACCAGAAATGTTTGAAGCTACTGACTGAATGAAAGGAGCTGGCATCTCACTGTCTTTGAATCTTCTTTATCATGCTAGGATTAACAGGAAAAAGCAAAAAATTTCAGAATTGCACCTTGCAATGTGGAGATATTACTGTTTGTGCATTTACAATATTCATTGATTTTGCCATTGAAAAACGTCCAGAAATGTTTGAAGCTACTGACTGAATGAAAGGAGCTGGCATCTCACTCTCTTTAAATCTTCTTTATCATGCTAGGATTAGCAGGAAAAAGCAAAAAAATTTCAGAATTGCACCTTGCAATGTGGAGATATTACTGTTTGTGCATTTACAATATTCATTGATTTTTGCCATTGAAAAACATGTTTTTCATATACCAGAAATGTTTGAAGCTACTGACTGAATGAAAGGAGCTGGCATCTCACTCTCTTTGAATCTTCTTTATCATGCTAGGATAAGCAGGAAAAAGCAAAAAATTTCAGAATTGCACCTTGCAATGTGGAGATATTACTGTTTGTGCATTTACAATATTCATTGATTTTTGCCATTGAAAAACATGTTTTTCATATACCAGAAATGTTTGAAGCTACTGACTTGAATGAAAGGAGCTGGCATCTCACTCTCTTTGAATCTTCTTTATCATGCTAGGATTAACAGGAAAAAGCAAAAAATTTCAGAATTGCACCTTGCAATGTGGAGATATTACTGTTTGTGCATTTACAATATTCATTGATTTTTGCCATTGAAAAACGTCCAGAAATGTTTGAAGCTACTGACTGAATGAAAGGAGCTGGTATCTCACTCTCTTTGAATCTTCTTTATCATGCTAGGATTAGCAGGAAAAAGCAAAAAATTTCAGAATTGCACCTTGCAATGTGGAGATATTACTGTTTGTGCATTTACAATATTCATTGATTTTTGCCATTGAAAAACATGTTTTTCATATACAAGAAATGTTTGAAGCTACTGACTGAATGAAAGGAGCTGGCATCTCACTCTCTTTGAATCTTCTTTATCATGCTAGGATTAGCAGGAAAAAGCAAAAAATTTCAGAATTGCACCTTGCAATGTGGAGATATTACTGTTTGTGCATTTACAATATTCATTGATTTTTGCCATTGAAAAACGTCCAGAAATGTTTGAAGCTACTGACTGAATGAAATTAGCTGGCATCTCACTCTCTTTGAATCTTCTTTATCATGCTAGGATTAGCAGGAAAAAGCAAAAAATTTCAGAATTGCACCTTGCAATGTGGAGATATTACTGTTTGTGCATTTACAATATTCATTGATTTTGCCATTGAAAAACGTCCAGAAATGTTTGAAGCTACTGACTGAATGAAAGGAGCTGGCATCTCACTCTCTTTGAATCTTCTTTATCATGCTAGGATTAGCAGGAAAAAGCAAAAAATTTCAGAATTGCACCTTGCAATGTGGAGATATTACTGTTTGTGCATTTACAATATTCATTGATTTTTGCCATTGAAAAACATGTTTTTCATATACCAGAAATGTTTGAAGCTACTGACGGAATGAAAGGAGCTGGCATCTCACTCTCTTTGAATCTTCTTTATCATGCTAGGATTAGCAGGAAAAAGCAAAAAATTTCAGAATTGCACCTTGCAATGTGGAGATATTACTGTTTGTGCATTTACAATATTCATTGATTTTTGCCATTGAAAAACATGTTTTTCATATACCAGAAATGTTTGAAGCTACTGACTGAATGAAAGGAGCTGGCATCTCACTGTCTTTGAATCTTCTTTATCATGCTAGGATTAACAGGAAAAAGCAAAAAATTTCAGAATTGCACCCTGCAATGTGGAGATATTACTGTTTGTGCATTTACAATATTCATTGATTTTGCCATTGAAAAACGTCCAGAAATGTTTGAAGCTACTGACTGAATGAAAGAAGCTGGCATCTCACTCTCTTTGAATCTTCTTTATCATGCTAGGATAAGCAGGAAAAAGCAAAAAATTTCAGAATTGCACCTTGCAATGTGGAGATATTACTGTTTGTGCATTTACAATATTCATTGATTTTTGCCATTGAAAAACATGTTTTTCATATACCAGAAATGTTTGAAGCTACTGACGGAATGAAAGGAGCTGGCATCTCACTCTCTTTGAATCTTCTTTATCATGCTAGGATTAGCAGGAAAAAGCAAAAAATTTCAGAATTGCACCTTGCAATGTGGAGATATTACTGTTTGTGCATTTACAATATTCATTGATTTTTGCCATTGAAAAACATGTTTTTCATATACCAGAAATGTTTGAAGCTACTGACTGAATGAAAGGAGCTGGCATCTCACTGTCTTTGAATCTTCTTTATCATGCTAGGATTAACAGGAAAAAGCAAAAAATTTCAGAATTGCACCTTGCAATGTGGAGATATTACTGTTTGTGCATTTACAATATTCATTGATTTTGCCATTGAAAAACGTCCAGAAATGTTTGAAGCTACTGACTGAATGAAAGGAGCTGGCATCTCACTCTCTTTGAATCTTCTTTATCATGCTAGGATTAGCAGGAAAAAGCAAAAAAATTTCAGAATTGCACCCTGCAATGTGGAGATATTACTGTTTGTGCATTTACAATATTCATTGATTTTTGCCATTGAAAAACATGTTTTTCATATACCAGAAATGTTTGAAGCTACTGACTGAATGAAAGGAGCTGGCATCTCACTCTCTTTGAATCTTCTTTATCATGCTAGGATAAGCAGGAAAAAGCAAAAAATTTCAGAATTGCACCTTGCAATGTGGAGATATTACTGTTTGTGCATTTACAATATTCATTGATTTTTGCCATTGAAAAACATGTTTTTCATATACCAGAAATGTTTGAAGCTACTGACTTGAATGAAAGGAGCTGGCATCTCACTCTCTTTGAATCTTCTTTATCATGCTAGGATTAGCAGGAAAAAGCAAAAAATTTCAGAATTGCGCCTTGCAATGTGGAGATATTACTGTTTGTGCATTTACAATATTCATTGATTTTTGCCATTGAAAAACGTCCAGAAATGTTTGAAGCTACTGACTGAATGAAATTAGCTGGCATCTCACTCTCTTTGAATCTTCTTTATCATGCTAGGATTAGCAGGAAAAAGCAAAAAATTTCAGAATTGCACCTTGCAATGTGGAGATATTACTGTTTGTGCATTTACAATATTCATTGATTTTTGCCATTGAAAAACATGTTTTTCATATACCAGAAATGTTTGAAGCTACTGACTGAATGAAAGGAGCTGGTATCTCACTCTCTTTGAATCTTCTTTATCATGCTAGGATTAACAGGAAAAAGCAAAAAATTTCAGAATTGCACCTTGCAATGTGGAGATATTACTGTTTGTGCATTTACAATATTCATTGATTTTTGCCATTGAAAAACGTCCAGAAATGTTTGAAGCTACTGACTGAATGAAAGGAGCTGGCATCTCACTCTCTTTGAATCTTCTTTATCATGCTAGGATTAACAGGAAAAAGCAAAAAATTTCAGAATTGCACCTTGCAATGTGGAGATATTACTGTTTGTGCATTTACAATATTCATTGATTTTTGCCATTGAAAAACATGTTTTTCATATACCAGAAATGTTTGAAGCTACTGACTGAATGAAAGGAGCTGGCATCTCACTCTCTTTGAATCTTCTTTATCATGCTAGGATTAGCAGGAAAAAGCAAAAAATTTCAGAATTGCACCTTGCAATGTGGAGATATTACTGTTTGTGCATTTACAATATTCATTGATTTTTGCCATTGAAAAACATGTTTTTCATATACCAGAAATGTTTGAAGCTACTGACTGAATGAAAGGAGCTGGCATCTCACTCTCTTTGAATCTTCTTTATCATGCTAGGATTAGCAGGAAAAAGCAAAAAATTTCAGAATTGCACCTTGCAATGTGGAGATATTACTGTTTGTGCATTTACAATATTCATTGATTTTTGCCATTGAAAAACATGTTTTTCATATACCAGAAATGTTTGAAGCTACTGACTGAATGAAAGGAGCTGGCATCTCACTCTCTTTGAATCTTCTTTATCATGCTAGGATTAGCAGGAAAAAGCAAAAAATTTCAGAATTGCACCTTGCAATGTGGAGATATTACTGTTTGTGCATTTACAATATTCATTGATTTTTGCCATTGAAAAACATGTTTTTCATATACCAGAAATGTTTGAAGCTACTGACTGAATGAAAGGAGCTGGCATCTCACTCTCTTTGAATCTTCTTTATCATGCTAGGATTAACAGGAAAAAACAAAAAATTTCAGAATTGCACCTTGCAATGTGGAGATATTACTGTTTGTGCATTTACAATATTCATTGATTTTTGCCATTGAAAAACATGTTTTTCATATACCAGAAATGTTTGAAGCTACTGACTGAATGAAAGGAGCTGGCATCTCACTCTCTTTGAATCTTCTTTATCATGCTAGGATTAACAGGAAAAAGCAAAAAATTTCAGAATTGCACCTTGCAATGTGGAGATATTACTGTTTGTGCATTTACAATATTCATTGATTTTTGCCATTGAAAAACGTCCAGAAATGTTTGAAGCTACTGACTGAATGAAAGGAGCTGGCATCTCACTCTCTTTGAATCTTCTTTATCATGCTAGGATTAGCAGGAAAAAGCAAAAAATTTCAGAATTGCACCTTGCAATGTGGAGATATTACTGTTTGTGCATTTACAATATTCATTGATTTTTGCCATTGAAAAACGTCCAGAAATGTTTGAAGCTACTGACTGAATGAAAGGAGCTGGCATCTCAGTCTCTTTGAATCTTCTTTATCATGCTAGGATTAGCAGGAAAAAGCAAAAAATTTCAGAATTGCACCTTGCAATGTGGAGATATTACTGTTTGTGCATTTACAATATTCATTGATTTTTGCCATTGAAAAACATGTTTTTCATATACCAGAAATGTTTGAAGCTACTGACTGAATGAAAGGAGCTGGCATCTCACTCTCTTTGAATCTTCTTTATCATGCTAGGATTAGCAGGAAAAAGCAAAAAATTTCAGAATTGCACCTTGCAATGTGGAGATATTACTGTTTGTGCATTTACAATATTCATTGATTTTTGCCATTGAAAAACATGTTTTTCATATACCAGAAATGTTTGAAGCTACTGACTGAATGAAAGGAGCTGGCATCTCACTCTCTTTAAATCTTCTTTATCATGCTAGGATTAACAGGAAAAAGCAAAAAATTTCAGAATTGCACCTTGCAATGTGGAGATATTACTGTTTGTGCATTTACAATATTCATTGATTTTTGCCATTGAAAAACGTCCAGAAATGTTTGAAGCTACTGACTGAATGAAAGGAGCTGGCATCTCACTCTCTTTGAATCTTCTTTATCATGCTAGGATTAGCAGGAAAAAGCAAAAAATTTCAGAATTGCACCTTGCAATGCGGAGAAATTACTGTTTGTGCATTTACAATATTCATTGATTTTTGCCATTGAAAAACATCATGTTATTCATATACCAGAAATGATTGAAGCTACTGACTGAATGAAAGGAGCTGGCATCTCACTCTCTTTGAATCTTCTTTATCATGCTAAGAGGAGCAGGAAAAAGTAAAAAATTTCAGAATTGCACCTTGCAATGCGGAGAAATTACTGTTTGTGCATTTACAATATTCAATGATTTTTGCCTTTGAAAAACGTCCAGAAATGATTGAAGCTACTGACTGAACGAAAGGAGCTGGCATCTCACTCTCTTTGAATCTTCTTTATCATGCTAAGAGGAGCAGGAAAAAGCAAAAAATTTCAGAATTGCACCTTGCAATGCGGAGAAATTACTGTTTGTGCATTTACAATATTCATTGATTTTTGCCATTGAAAAACATCATGTTATTCATATACCAGAAATGTTTGAAGCTACTGACTGAATGAAAGGAGCTGGCATCTCACTCTCTTTGAATCTTCTTTATCATGCTAAGAGGAGCAGGAAAAAGCAAAAAATTTCAGAATTGCACCTTGCAATGCGGAGAAATTACTGTTTGTGCATTTACAATATTCATTGATTTTTGCCATTGAAAAACGTCCAGAAATGATTGAAGCTACTGACTGAATGAAAGCAGCTGGCATCTCACTCTGAATTTTCTTTATCATGCTAAGAGGAGCAGGAAAAAGCAAAAAATTTCAGAATTGCACCTTGCAATGCGGAGAAATTACTGTTTGTGCATTTACAATATTCATTGATTTTTGCCATTGAAAAACGTCCAGAAATGATTGAAGCTACTGACTGAATGAAAGGAGCTGGCATCTCACTCTCTTTGAATCGTCTTTATCATGCTAAGAGGAGCAGGAAAAAGCAAAAAATTTCAGAATTGCACCTTGCAATGCGGAGAAATTACTGTTTGTGCATTTACAATATTCATTGATTTTTGCCATTGAAAAACATCATGTTATTCATATACCAGAAATGTTTGAAGCTACTGACTGAATGAAAGGAGCTGGCATCTCACTCTCTTTGAATCTTCTTTATCATGCTAAGAGGAGCAGGAAAAAGCAAAAAATTTCAGAATTGCACCTTGCAATGCGGAGAAATTACTGTTTGTGCATTTACAATATTCATTGATTTTTGCCATTGAAAAACATCATGTTATTCATATACCAGAAATGTTTGAAGCTGCTGACTGAATGAAAGGAGCTGGCATCTCACTCTCTTTGAATCTTCTTTATCATGCTTGGATTAGCAGGAAAAAGCAAAAAATTTCAGAATTGCACCTTGCAATGTGGAGATATTACTGTTTGTGCATTTACAATATTCATTGATTTTTGCCATTGAAAAACATGTTTTTCATATACCAGAAATGTTTGAAGCTACTGACTGAATGAAAGGAGCTGGCATCTCACTCTCTTTGAATCTTCTTTATCATGCTAGGATTAACAGGAAAAAGCAAAAAATTTCAGAATTGCACCTTGCAATGTGGAGATATTACTGTTTGTGCATTTACAATATTCATTGATTTTTGCCATTGAAAAACGTCCAGAAATGATTGAAGCTACTGACTGAATGAAAGCAGCTGGCATCTCACTGAATTTTCTTTATCATGCTAAGAGGAGCAGGAAAAAGCAAAAAATTTCAGAATTGCACCTTGCAATGCGGAGAAATTACTGTTTGTGCATTTACAATATTCATTGATTTTTGCCATTGAAAAACGTCCAGAAATGATTGAAGCTACTGACTGAATGAAAGGAGCTGGCATCTCACTCTCTTTGAATCGTCTTTATCATGCTAAGAGGAGCAGGAAAAAGCAAAAAACTTCAGAATTGCACATTGCAATGCGGAGAAATTACTGTTTGTGCATTTACAATATTCATTGATTTTTGCCATTGAAAAACATCATGTTATTCATATACCAGAAATGTTTAAAGCTACTGACTGAATGAAAGGAGCTGGCATCTCACTCTCTTTGAATCTTCTTTATCATGCTAAGAGGAGCAGGAAAAAGTAAAAAATTTCAGAATTGCACCTTGCAATGCGGAGAAATTACTGTTTGTGCATTTACAATATTCAATGATTTTTGCCTTTGAAAAACGTCCAGAAATGATTGAAGCTACTGACTGAACGAAAGGAGCTGGCATCTCACTCTCTTTGAATCTTCTTTATCATGCTAAGAGGAGCAGGAAAAAGCAAAAAATTTCAGAATTGCACCTTGCAATGCGGAGAAATTACTGTTTGTGCATTTACAATATTCATTGATTTTTGCCATTGAAAAACATCATGTTATTCATATACCAGAAATGTTTGAAGCTACTGACTGAATGAAAGGAGCTGGCATCTCACTCTCTTTGAATCTTCTTTATCATGCTAAGAGGAGCAGGAAAAAGCAAAAAATTTCAGAATTGCACCTTGCAATGCGGAGAAATTACTGTTTGTGCATTTACAATATTCATTGATTTTTGCCATTGAAAAACGTCCAGAAATGATTGAAGCTACTGACTGAATGAAAGCAGCTGGCATCTCACTCTGAATTTTCTTTATCATGCTAAGAGGAGCAGGAAAAAGCAAAAAATTTCAGAATTGCACCTTGCAATGCGGAGAAATTACTGTTTGTGCATTTACAATATTCATTGATTTTTGCCATTGAAAAACGTCCAGAAATGATTGAAGCTACTGACTGAATGAAAGGAGCTGGCATCTCACTCTCTTTGAATCGTCTTTATCATGCTAAGAGGAGCAGGAAAAAGCAAAAAATTTCAGAATTGCACCTTGCAATGCGGAGAAATTACTGTTTGTGCATTTACAATATTCATTGATTTTTGCCATTGAAAAACATCATGTTATTCATATACCAGAAATGTTTGAAGCTACTGACTGAATGAAAGGAGCTGGCATCTCACTCTCTTTGAATCTTCTTTATCATGCTAAGAGGAGCAGGAAAAAGCAAAAAATTTCAGAATTGCACCTTGCAATGCGGAGAAATTACTGTTTGTGCATTTACAATATTCATTGATTTTTGCCATTGAAAAACATCATGTTATTCATATACCAGAAATGTTTGAAGCTGCTGACTGAATGAAAGGAGCTGGCATCTCACTCTCTTTGAATCTTCTTTATCATGCTTGGATTAGCAGGAAAAAGCAAAAAATTTCAGAATTGCACCTTGCAATGTGGAGATATTACTGTTTGTGCATTTACAATATTCATTGATTTTTGCCATTGAAAAACATGTTTTTCATATACCAGAAATGTTTGAAGCTACTGACTGAATGAAAGGAGCTGGCATCTCACTCTCTTTGAATCTTCTTTATCATGCTAGGATTAACAGGAAAAAGCAAAAAATTTCAGAATTGCACCTTGCAATGTGGAGATATTACTGTTTGTGCATTTACAATATTCATTGATTTTTGCCATTGAAAAACGTCCAGAAATGATTGAAGCTACTGACTGAATGAAAGCAGCTGGCATCTCACTGAATTTTCTTTATCATGCTAAGAGGAGCAGGAAAAAGCAAAAAATTTCAGAATTGCACCTTGCAATGCGGAGAAATTACTGTTTGTGCATTTACAATATTCATTGATTTTTGCCATTGAAAAACGTCCAGAAATGATTGAAGCTACTGACTGAATGAAAGGAGCTGGCATCTCACTCTCTTTGAATCGTCTTTATCATGCTAAGAGGAGCAGGAAAAAGCAAAAAACTTCAGAATTGCACATTGCAATGCGGAGAAATTACTGTTTGTGCATTTACAATATTCATTGATTTTTGCCATTGAAAAACATCATGTTATTCATATACCAGAAATGTTTAAAGCTACTGACTGAATGAAAGGAGCTGGCATCTCACTCTCTTTGAATCTTCTTTATCATGCTAAGAGGAGCAGGAAAAAGCAAAAAATTTCAGAATTGCACCTTGCAATGCGGAGAAATTACTGTTTGTGCATTTACAATATTCATTGATTTTTGCCATTGAAAAACATCATGTTATTCATATACCAGAAATGTTTGAAGCTACTGACTGAATGAAAGGAGCTGGCATCTCACTCTCTTTGAATCTTCTTTATCATGCTTGGATTAGCAGGAAAAAGCAAAAAATTTCAGAATTGCACCTTGCAATGTGGAGATATTACTGTTTGTGCATTTACAATATTCATTGATTTTTGCCATTGAAAAACATGTTTTTCATATACCAGAAATGTTTGAAGCTACTGACTGAATGAAAGGAGCTGGCATCTCACTCTCTTTGAATCTTCTTTATCATGCTAGGATTAGCAGGAAAAAGCAAAAAATTTCAGAATTGCACCTTGCAATGTGGAGATATTACTGTTTGTGCATTTACAATATTCATTGATTTTTGCCATTGAAAAACATGTTTTTCATATACCAGAAATGTTTGAAGCTACTGACTGAATGAAAGGAGCTGGCATCTCACTCTCTTTGAATCTTCTTTATCATGCTAGGATTAACAGGAAAAAGCAAAAAATTTCAGAATTGCACCTTGCAATGTGGAGATATTACTGTTTGTGCATTTACAATATTCATTGATTTTTGCCATTGAAAAACGTCCAGAAATGTTTGAAGCTACTGACTGAATGAAAGGAGCTGGCATCTCACTCTCTTTGAATCTTCTTTATCATGCTAGGATTAGCAGGAAAAAGCAAAAAATTTCAGAATTGCACCTTGCAATGTGGAGATATTGCTGTTTGTGCATTTACAATATTCATTGATTTTTGCCATTGAAAAACATGTTTTTCATATACAAGAAATGTTTGAAGCTACTGACTGAATGAAAGGAGCTGGCATCTCACTCTCTTTGAATCTTCTTTATCATGCTAGGATTAGCAGGAAAAAGCAAAAAATTTCAGAATTGCACCTTGCAATGTGGAGATATTACTGTTTGTGCATTTACAATATTCATTGATTTTTGCCATTGAAAAACGTCCAGAAATGTTTGAAGCTACTGACTGAATGAAAGGAGCTGGCATCTCACTCTCTTTGAATCTTCTTTATCATGCTAGGATTAGCAGGAAAAAGCAAAAAATTTCAGAATTGCACCTTGCAATGTGGAGATATTACTGTTTGTGCATTTACAATATTCATTGATTTTTGCCATTGAAAAACATGTTTTTCATATACCAGAAATGTTTGAAGCTACTGACGGAATGAAAGGAGCTGGCATCTCACTCTCTTTGAATCTTCTTTATCATGCTAGGATTAGCAGGAAAAAGCAAAAAATTTCAGAATTGCACCTTGCAATGTGGAGATATTACTGTTTGTGCATTTACAATATTCATTGATTTTTGCCATTGAAAAACATGTTTTTCATATACCAGAAATGTTTGAAGCTACTGACTGAATGAAAGGAGCTGGCATCTCACTGTCTTTGAATCTTCTTTATCATGCTAGGATTAACAGGAAAAAGCAAAAAATTTCAGAATTGCACCTTGCAATGTGGAGATATTACTGTTTGTGCATTTACAATATTCATTGATTTTGCCATTGAAAAACGTCCAGAAATGTTTGAAGCTACTGACTGAATGAAAGGAGCTGGCATCTCACTCTCTTTAAATCTTCTTTATCATGCTAGGATTAGCAGGAAAAAGCAAAAAAATTTCAGAATTGCACCTTGCAATGTGGAGATATTACTGTTTGTGCATTTACAATATTCATTGATTTTTGCCATTGAAAAACATGTTTTTCATATACCAGAAATGTTTGAAGCTACTGACTGAATGAAAGGAGCTGGCATCTCACTCTCTTTGAATCTTCTTTATCATGCTAGGATAAGCAGGAAAAAGCAAAAAATTTCAGAATTGCACCTTGCAATGTGGAGATATTACTGTTTGTGCATTTACAATATTCATTGATTTTTGCCATTGAAAAACATGTTTTTCATATACCAGAAATGTTTGAAGCTACTGACTTGAATGAAAGGAGCTGGCATCTCACTCTCTTTGAATCTTCTTTATCATGCTAGGATTAACAGGAAAAAGCAAAAAATTTCAGAATTGCACCTTGCAATGTGGAGATATTACTGTTTGTGCATTTACAATATTCATTGATTTTTGCCATTGAAAAACGTCCAGAAATGTTTGAAGCTACTGACTGAATGAAAGGAGCTGGTATCTCACTCTCTTTGAATCTTCTTTATCATGCTAGGATTAGCAGGAAAAAGCAAAAAATTTCAGAATTGCACCTTGCAATGTGGAGATATTACTGTTTGTGCATTTACAATATTCATTGATTTTTGCCATTGAAAAACATGTTTTTCATATACAAGAAATGTTTGAAGCTACTGACTGAATGAAAGGAGCTGGCATCTCACTCTCTTTGAATCTTCTTTATCATGCTAGGATTAGCAGGAAAAAGCAAAAAATTTCAGAATTGCACCTTGCAATGTGGAGATATTACTGTTTGTGCATTTACAATATTCATTGATTTTTGCCATTGAAAAACGTCCAGAAATGTTTGAAGCTACTGACTGAATGAAATTAGCTGGCATCTCACTCTCTTTGAATCTTCTTTATCATGCTAGGATTAGCAGGAAAAAGCAAAAAATTTCAGAATTGCACCTTGCAATGTGGAGATATTACTGTTTGTGCATTTACAATATTCATTGATTTTGCCATTGAAAAACGTCCAGAAATGTTTGAAGCTACTGACTGAATGAAAGGAGCTGGCATCTCACTCTCTTTGAATCTTCTTTATCATGCTAGGATTAGCAGGAAAAAGCAAAAAATTTCAGAATTGCACCTTGCAATGTGGAGATATTACTGTTTGTGCATTTACAATATTCATTGATTTTTGCCATTGAAAAACATGTTTTTCATATACCAGAAATGTTTGAAGCTACTGACGGAATGAAAGGAGCTGGCATCTCACTCTCTTTGAATCTTCTTTATCATGCTAGGATTAGCAGGAAAAAGCAAAAAATTTCAGAATTGCACCTTGCAATGTGGAGATATTACTGTTTGTGCATTTACAATATTCATTGATTTTTGCCATTGAAAAACATGTTTTTCATATACCAGAAATGTTTGAAGCTACTGACTGAATGAAAGGAGCTGGCATCTCACTGTCTTTGAATCTTTTTTATCATGCTAGGATTAACAGGAAAAAGCAAAAAATTTCAGAATTGCACCCTGCAATGTGGAGATATTACTGTTTGTGCATTTACAATATTCATTGATTTTGCCATTGAAAAACGTCCAGAAATGTTTGAAGCTACTGACTGAATGAAAGGAGCTGGCATCTCACTCTCTTTGAATCTTCTTTATCATGCTAGGATAAGCAGGAAAAAGCAAAAAATTTCAGAATTGCACCTTGCAATGTGGAGATATTACTGTTTGTGCATTTACAATATTCATTGATTTTTGCCATTGAAAAACATGTTTTTCATATACCAGAAATGTTTGAAGCTACTGACGGAATGAAAGGAGCTGGCATCTCACTCTCTTTGAATCTTCTTTATCATGCTAGGATTAGCAGGAAAAAGCAAAAAATTTCAGAATTGCACCTTGCAATGTGGAGATATTACTGTTTGTGCATTTACAATATTCATTGATTTTTGCCATTGAAAAACATGTTTTTCATATACCAGAAATGTTTGAAGCTACTGACTGAATGAAAGGAGCTGGCATCTCACTGTCTTTGAATCTTCTTTATCATGCTAGGATTAACAGGAAAAAGCAAAAAATTTCAGAATTGCACCTTGCAATGTGGAGATATTACTGTTTGTGCATTTACAATATTCATTGATTTTGCCATTGAAAAACGTCCAGAAATGTTTGAAGCTACTGACTGAATGAAAGGAGCTGGCATCTCACTCTCTTTGAATCTTCTTTATCATGCTAGGATTAGCAGGAAAAAGCAAAAAAATTTCAGAATTGCACCCTGCAATGTGGAGATATTACTGTTTGTGCATTTACAATATTCATTGATTTTTGCCATTGAAAAACATGTTTTTCATATACCAGAAATGTTTGAAGCTACTGACTGAATGAAAGGAGCTGGCATCTCACTCTCTTTGAATCTTCTTTATCATGCTAGGATAAGCAGGAAAAAGCAAAAAATTTCAGAATTGCACCTTGCAATGTGGAGATATTACTGTTTGTGCATTTACAATATTCATTGATTTTTGCCATTGAAAAACATGTTTTTCATATACCAGAAATGTTTGAAGCTACTGACTTGAATGAAAGGAGCTGGCATCTCACTCTCTTTGAATCTTCTTTATCATGCTAGGATTAACAGGAAAAAGCAAAAAATTTCAGAATTGCGCCTTGCAATGTGGAGATATTACTGTTTGTGCATTTACAATATTCATTGATTTTTGCCATTGAAAAACGTCCAGAAATGTTTGAAGCTACTGACTGAATGAAAGGAGCTGGTATCTCACTCTCTTTGAATCTTCTTTATCATGCTAGGATTAGCAGGAAAAAGCAAAAAATTTCAGAATTGCACCTTGCAATGTGGAGATATTACTGTTTATGCATTTACAATATTCATTGATTTTTGCCATTGAAAAACATGTTTTTCATATACAAGAAATGTTTGAAGCTACTGACTGAATGAAAGGAGCTGGCATCTCACTCTCTTTGAATCTTCTTTATCATGCTAGGATTAGCAGGAAAAAGCAAAAAATTTCAGAATTGCACCTTGCAATGTGGAGATATTACTGTTTGTGCATTTACAATATTCATTGATTTTTGCCATTGAAAAACGTCCAGAAATGTTTGAAGCTACTGACTGAATGAAATTAGCTGGCATCTCACTCTCTTTGAATCTTCTTTATCATGCTAGGATTAGCAGGAAAAAGCAAAAAATTTCAGAATTGCACCTTGCAATGTGGAGATATTACTGTTTGTGCATTTACAATATTCATTGATTTTTGCCATTGAAAAACATGTTTTTCATATACCAGAAATGTTTGAAGCTACTGACTGAATGAAAGGAGCTGGTATCTCACTCTCTTTGAATCTTCTTTATCATGCTAGGATTAACAGGAAAAAGCAAAAAATTTCAGAATTGCACCTTGCAATGTGGAGATATTACTGTTTGTGCATTTACAATATTCATTGATTTTTGCCATTGAAAAACGTCCAGAAATGTTTGAAGCTACTGACTGAATGAAAGGAGCTGGCATCTCACTCTCTTTGAATCTTCTTTATCATGCTAGGATTAACAGGAAAAAGCTAAAAATTTCAGAATTGCACCTTGCAATGTGGAGATATTACTGTTTGTGCATTTACAATATTCATTGATTTTTGCCATTGAAAAACATGTTTTTCATATACCAGAAATGTTTGAAGCTACTGACTGAATGAAAGGAGCTGGCATCTCACTCTCTTTGAATCTTCTTTATCATGCTAGGATTAGCAGGAAAAAGCAAAAAATTTCAGAATTGCACCTTGCAATGTGGAGATATTACTGTTTGTGCATTTACAATATTCATTGATTTTTGCCATTGAAAAACATGTTTTTCATATACCAGAAATGTTTGAAGCTACTGACTGAATGAAAGGAGCTGGCATCTCACTCTCTTTGAATCTTCTTTATCATGCTAGGATTAGCAGGAAAAAGCAAAAAATTTCAGAATTGCACCTTGCAATGTGGAGATATTACTGTTTGTGCATTTACAATATTCATTGATTTTTGCCATTGAAAAACATGTTTTTCATATACCAGAAATGTTTGAAGCTACTGACTGAATGAAAGGAGCTGGCATCTCACTCTCTTTGAATCTTCTTTATCATGCTAGGATTAGCAGGAAAAAGCAAAAAATTTCAGAATTGCACCTTGCAATGTGGAGATATTACTGTTTGTGCATTTACAATATTCATTGATTTTTGCCATTGAAAAACATGTTTTTCATATACCAGAAATGTTTGAAGCTACTGACTGAATGAAAGGAGCTGGCATCTCACTCTCTTTGAATCTTCTTTATCATGCTAGGATTAACAGGAAAAAACAAAAAATTTCAGAATTGCACCTTGCAATGTGGAGATATTACTGTTTGTGCATTTACAATATTCATTGATTTTTGCCATTGAAAAACATGTTTTTCATATACCAGAAATGTTTGAAGCTACTGACTGAATGAAAGGAGCTGGCATCTCACTCTCTTTGAATCTTCTTTATCATGCTAGGATTAACAGGAAAAAGGAAAAATTTCAGAATTGCACCTTGCAATGTGGAGATATTACTGTTTGTGCATTTACAATATTCATTGATTTTTGCCATTGAAAAACGTCCAGAAATGTTTGAAGCTACTGACTGAATGAAAGGAGCTGGCATCTCACTCTCTTTGAATCTTCTTTATCATGCTAGGATTAGCAGGAAAAAGCAAAAAATTTCAGAATTGCACCTTGCAATGTGGAGATATTACTGTTTGTGCATTTACAATATTCATTGATTTTTGCCATTGAAAAACGTCCAGAAATGTTTGAAGCTACTGACTGAATGAAAGGAGCTGGCATCTCAGTCTCTTTGAATCTTCTTTATCATGCTAGGATTAGCAGGAAAAAGCAAAAAATTTCAGAATTGCACCTTGCAATGTGGAGATATTACTGTTTGTGCATTTACAATATTCATTGATTTTTGCCATTGAAAAACATGTTTTTCATATACCAGAAATGTTTGAAGCTACTGACTGAATGAAAGGAGCTGGCATCTCACTCTCTTTGAATCTTCTTTATCATGCTAGGATTAGCAGGAAAAAGCAAAAAATTTCAGAATTGCACCTTGCAATGTGGAGATATTACTGTTTGTGCATTTACAATATTCATTGATTTTTGCCATTGAAAAACATGTTTTTCATATACCAGAAATGTTTGAAGCTACTGACTGAATGAAAGGAGCTGGCATCTCACTCTCTTTAAATCTTCTTTATCATGCTAGGATTAACAGGAAAAAGCAAAAAATTTCAGAATTGCACCTTGCAATGTGGAGATATTACTGTTTGTGCATTTACAATATTCATTGATTTTTGCCATTGAAAAACGTCCAGAAATGTTTGAAGCTACTGACTGAATGAAAGGAGCTGGCATCTCACTCTCTTTGAATCTTCTTTATCATGCTAGGATTAGCAGGAAAAAGCAAAAAATTTCAGAATTGCACCTTGCAATGCGGAGAAATTACTGTTTGTGCATTTACAATATTCATTGATTTTTGCCATTGAAAAACATCAATCATTTCTGGTATATGAATAACATGATATTTTTCAATGGCAAAAATCAATGAATTTTGTAAATGCACAAACAGTAATTTCTCCGCATTGCAAGGCGCAATTCTGAAATTTTTTGCTTTTTCCTGCTCCTCTTAGCATGATAAAGAAGATTCAAAGAGAGTGAGATGCCAGCTCCTTTCATTCAGTCAGTAGCTTCAATCATTTCTGGACATTTTTCAATGGCAAAAATCAATGAATATTGTACATGCACAAACAGTAATTTCTCCGCATTGCAAGGTGCAATTCTGAAATTTTTTCCTTTTTCCTGCTCCTCTTAGCATGATAAAGAAGATTCAAAGAGAGTGAGATGCCAGCTCCTTTCATTCAGTCAGTAGCTTCAATCATTTCTGGACGTTTTTCAATGGCAAAAATCAATGAATATTGTAAATGCACAAACAGTAATTTCTCCGCATTGCAAGGTGCAATTCTGAAATTTTTTGCTTTTTCCTGCTCCTCTTAGCATGATAAAGAAGATTCAAAGAGAGTGAGATGCCAGCTCCTTTCATTCAGTCAGTACCTTCAATCATTTCTGGACGTTTTTCAATGGCAAAAATCAATGAATATTGTAAATGCACAAACAGTAATTTCTCAGCATTGCAAGGTGCAATTCTGAAATTTTTTGCTTTTTCCTGCTCCTCTTAGCATGATAAAGAAGATTCAAAGAGAGTGAGATGCCAGCTCCTTTCATTCAGTCAGTAGCTTCAATCATTTCTGGACGCTTTTCAATGGCAAAATTCAATGAATATTGTAAATGCACAAACTGTAATTTCTCCGCATTGCAAGGTGCAATTCTGAAATTTTTTGCTTTTTCCTGCTCCTCTTAGCATGATAAAGAAGATTCAAAGAGAGTGAGATGCCAGCTCCTTTCATTCAGTCAGTAGCTTCAATCATTTCTGGTATATGAATAACATGATGTTTTTCAATAGCAAAAATCAATGAATATTGTAAATGCACAAACAGTAATTTCTCCGCATTGCAAGGTGCAATTCTGAAATTTTTTGCTTTTTCCTGCTCCTCTTAGCATGATAAAGAAGACTCAAAGAGAGTGAGATGCCAGCTCCTTTCATTCAGTCAGTAGCTTCAATCATTTCTGGACGTTTTTCAATGGCAAAAATCAATGAATATTGTAAATGCACAAACAGTAATTTCTCCGCATTGCAAGGTGCAATTCTGAAATTTTTTGCTTTTTCCTGCTCCTCTTAGCATGATAAACAAGATTCAAAGAGAGTGAGATGCCAGCTCCTTTCATTCAGTCAGTAGCTTCAATCATTTCTGGACGTTTTTCAATGGCAAAAATCATTGAATATTGTAAATGCACAAACAGTAATTTCTCCGCATTGCAAGGTGCAATTCTGAAATTTTTTGCTTTTTCCTGCTCCTCTTAGCATGATAAAGAAGATTCAAAGAGAGTGAGATGCCAGCTCCTTTCATTCAGTCAGTAGCTTCAAACATTTCTGGTATATGAATAACATGATGTTTTTCAATGGCAAAAATCAATGAATATTGTAAATGCACAAACAGTAATTTCTCCGCATTGCAAGGTGCAATTCTGAAATTTTTTGCTTTTTCCTGCTCCTCTTAGCATGATAAAGAAGATTCAAAGAGAGTGAGATGCCAGCTCCTTTCGTTCAGTCAGTAGCTTCAATCATTTCTGGACGTTTTTCAATGGCAAAAATCATTGAATATTATAAATGCACAAACAGTAATTTCTCCGCATTGCAAGGTGCAATTCTGAAATTTTTTACTTTTTCCTGCTCCTCTTAGCATGATAAAGAAGATTCAAAGAGAGTGAGATGCCAGCTCCTTTCATTCAGTCAGTAGCTTCAATCATTTCTGGTATAAGAATAACATGATGTTTTTCAATGGCAAAAATCAATGAATATTGTAAATGCACAAACAGTAATTTCTCCGCATTGCAAGGTGCAATTCTGAAATTTTTTGCTTTTTCCTGCTCCTCTTAGCATGATAAAGAAGATTCAAAGAGAGTGAGATGCCAGCTCCTTTCATTCAGTCAGTAGCTTCAATCATTTCTGGACGTTTTTCAATGGCAAAAATCAATGAATATTGTAAATGCACAAACAGTAATTTCTCCGCATTGCAAGGTGCAATTCTGAAATTTTTTGCTTTTTCCTGCTCCTCTTAGCATGATAAAGAAGATTCAAAGAGAGTGAGATGCCAGCTCCTTTCATTCAGTTAGTAGCATCAAACATTTCTGGTATATGAATAACATGATGTTTTTCAATGGCAAAAATCAATGAATATTGTAAATGCACAAACAGTAATTTCTTCGCATTGCAAGGTGCAATTCTGAAATTTTTTGCTTTTTCCTGCTCCTCTTAGCATGATAAAGAAGATTCAAAGAGAGTGAGATGCCAGCTCCTTTCATTCAGTCAGTAGCTTCAAACATTTCTGGTATATGAATAACATGATGTTTTTCAATGGCGGCAAAAATCAATGAATATTGTAAATGCACAAACAGTAATTTCTCCGCATTGCAAGGTGCAATTCTGAAATTTTTTGCTTTTTCCTGCTCCTCTTAGCATGATAAAGAAGATTCAAAGAGAGTGAGATGCCAGCTCCTTTCATTCAGTCAGTAGCTTCAATCATTTCTGGACGTTTTTCAATGGCAAAAATCATTGAATATTGTAAATGCACAAACAGTAATTTCTCCGCATTGCAAGGTGCAATTCTGAAATTTTTTACTTTTTCCTGCTCCTCTTAGCATGATAAAGAAGATTCAAAGAGAGTGAGATGCCAGCTCCTTTCATTCAGTCAGTAGCTTCAATCATTTCTGGTATATGAATAACATGATGTTTTTCAATCGCAAAAATCAATGAATATTGTAAATGCACAAACAGTAATTTCTCCGCATTGCAAGGTGCAATTCTGAAATGTTTTGCTTTTTCCTGCTCCTCTTAGCATGATAAAGAAGATTCAAAGAGAGTGAGATGCCAGCTCCTTTCATTCAGTCAGTAGCTTCAATCATTTCTGGACGTTTTTCAATGGCAAAAATCAATGAATATTGTAAATGCACAAACAGTAATTTCTCCGCATTGCAAGCTGCAATTCTGAAATTTTTTGCTTTTTCCTGCTCCTCTTAGCATGACAAAGAAGATTCAAAGAGAGTGAGATGCCAGATCCTTTCCTTCAGTCAGTAGCTTCAATCATTTCTGGTATATGAATAACATGATGTTTTTCAATGGCAAAAATCAATGAATATTGTAAATGCACAAACAGTAATTTCTCCGCATTGCAAGGCGCAATTCTGAAATTTTTTGCTTTTTCCTGCTCCTCTTAGCATGATAAAGAAGATTCAAAGAGAGTGAGATGCCAGCTCCTTTCATTCAGTCAGTAGCTTCAATCATTTCTGGACATTTTTCAATGGCAAAAATCAATGAATATTGTAAATGCACAAACAGTAATTTCTCCGCATTGCAAGGTGCAATTCTGAAATTTTTTGCTTTTTCCTGCTCCTCTTAGCATGATAAAGAAGATTCAAAGAGAGTGAGATGCCAGCTCCTTTCATTCAGTCAGTAGCTTCAATCATTTCTGGACGTTTTTCAATGGCAAAAATCAATGAATATTGTAAATGCACAAACAGTAATTTCTCCGCATTGCAAGGTGCAATTCTGAAATTTTTTGCTTTTTCCTGCTCCTCTTAGCATGATAAAGAAGATTCAAAGAGAGTGAGATGCCAGCTCCTTTCATTCAGTCAGTAGCTTCAATCATTTCTGGACGTTTTTCAATGGCAAAAATCAATGAATATTGTAAATGCACAAACTGCAATTTCTCCGCATTGCAAGGTGCAATTCTGAATTTTTTTGCTTTTTCCTGCTCCTCTTAGCATGATAAAGAAGATTCAAAGAGAGTGAGATGCCAGCTCCTTTCATTCAGTCAGTAGCTTCAATCATTTCTGGTATATGAATAACATGATGTTTTTCAATGGCAAAAATCAATGAATATTGTAAATGCACAAACAGTAATTTCTCCGCATTGCAAGGTGCAATTCTGAAATTTTTTGCTTTTTCCTGCTCCTCTTAGCATGATAAAGAAGATTCAAAGAGAGTGAGATGCCAGCTCCTTTCATTCAGTCAGTAGCTTCAATCATTTCTGGACGTTTTTCAATGGCAAAAATCATTGAATATTGTAAATGCACAAACAGTAATTTCTCCGCATTGCAAGGTGCAATTCTGAAATTTTTTACTTTTTCCTGCTCCTCTTAGCATGATAAAGAAGATTCAAAGAGAGTGAGATGCCAGCTCCTTTCATTCAGTCAGTAGCTTCAATCATTTCTGGTATATGAATAACATGATGTTTTTCAATCGCAAAAATCAATGAATATTGTAAATGCACAAACAGTAATTTCTCCGCATTGCAAGGTGCAATTCTGAAATGTTTTGCTTTTTCCTGCTCCTCTTAGCATGATAAAGAAGATTCAAAGAGAGTGAGATGCCAGCTCCTTTCATTCAGTCAGTAGCTTCAATCATTTCTGGACGTTTTTCAATGGCAAAAATCAATGAATATTGTAAATGCACAAACAGTAATTTCTCCGCATTGCAAGGTGCAATTCTGAAATTTTTTGCTTTTTCCTGCTCCTCTTAGCATGACAAAGAAGATTCAAAGAGAGTGAGATGCCAGATCCTTTCCTTCAGTCAGTAGCTTCAATCATTTCTGGTATATGAATAACATGATGTTTTTCAATGGCAAAAATCAATGAATTTTGTAAATGCACAAACAGTAATTTCTCCGCATTGCAAGGCGCAATTCTGAAATTTTTTGCTTTTTCCTGCTCCTCTTAGCATGATAAAGAAGATTCAAAGAGAGTGAGATGCCAGCTCCTTTCATTCAGTCAGTAGCTTCAATCATTTCTGGACATTTTTCAATGGCAAAAATCAATGAATATTGTAAATGCACAAACAGTAATTTCTCCGCATTGCAAGGTGCAATTCTGAAATTTTTTGCTTTTTCCTGCTCCTCTTAGCATGATAAAGAAGATTCAAAGAGAGTGAGATGCCAGCTCCTTTCATTCAGTCAGTAGCTTCAATCATTTCTGGACGTTTTTCAATGGCAAAAATCAATGAATATTGTAAATGCACAAACAGTAATTTCTCCGCATTGCAAGGTGCAATTCTGAAATTTTTTGCTTTTTCCTGCTCCTCTTAGCATGATAAAGAAGATTCAAAGAGAGTGATATGCCAGCTCCTTTCATTCAGTCAGTAGCTTCAATCATTTCTGGACGTTTTTCAATGGCAAAAATCATTGAATATTGTAAATGCACAAACAGTAATTTCTCCGCATTGCAAGGTGCAATTCTGAAATTTTTTACTTTTTCCTGCTCCTCTTAGCATGATAAAGAAGATTCAAAGAGAGTGAGATGCCAGCTCCTTTCATTCAGTCAGTAGCTTCAATCATTTCTGGTATATGAATAACATGATGTTTTTCAATCGCAAAAATCAATGAATATTGTAAATGCACAAACAGTAATTTCTCCGCATTGCAAGGTGCAATTCTGAAATGTTTTGCTTTTTCCTGCTCCTCTTAGCATGATAAAGAAGATTCAAAGAGAGTGAGATGCCAGCTCCTTTCATTCAGTCAGTAGCTTCAATCATTTCTGGACGTTTTTCAATGGCAAAAATCAATGAATATTGTAAATGCACAAACAGTAATTTCTCCGCATTGCAAGGTGCAATTCTGAAATTTTTTGCTTTTTCCTGCTCCTCTTAGCATGACAAAGAAGATTCAAAGAGAGTGAGATGCCAGATCCTTTCCTTCAGTCAGTAGCTTCAATCATTTCTGGTATATGAATAACATGATGTTTTTCAATGGCAAAAATCAATGAATTTTGTAAATGCACAAACAGTAATTTCTCCGCATTGCAAGGCGCAATTCTGAAATTTTTTGCTTTTTCCTGCTCCTCTTAGCATGATAAAGAAGATTCAAAGAGAGTGAGATGCCAGCTCCTTTCATTCAGTCAGTAGCTTCAATCATTTCTGGACGCTTTTCAATGGCAAAATTCAATGAATATTGTAAATGCACAAACTGTAATTTCTCCGCATTGCAAGGTGCAATTCTGAAATTTTTTGCTTTTTCCTGCTCCTCTTAGCATGATAAAGAAGATTCAAAGAGAGTGAGATGCCAGCTCCTTTCATTCAGTCAGTAGCTTCAATCATTTCTGGTATATGAATAACATGATGTTTTTCAATAGCAAAAATCAATGAATATTGTAAATGCACAAACAGTAATTTCTCCGCATTGCAAGGTGCAATTCTGAAATTTTTTGCTTTTTCCTGCTCCTCTTAGCATGATAAAGAAGACTCAAAGAGAGTGAGATGCCAGCTCCTTTCATTCAGTCAGTAGCTTCAATCATTTCTGGACGTTTTTCAATGGCAAAAATCAATGAATATTGTAAATGCACAAACAGTAATTTCTCCGCATTGCAAGGTGCAATTCTGAAATTTTTTGCTTTTTCCTGCTCCTCTTAGCATGATAAAGAAGATTCAAAGAGAGTGAGATGCCAGCTCCTTTCATTCAGTCAGTAGCTTCAATCATTTCTGGACGTTTTTCAATGGCAAAAATCAATGAATATTGTAAATGCACAAACTATAATTTCTCCGCATTGCAAGGTGCAATTCTGAAATTTTTTGCTTTTTCCTGCTCCTCTTAGCATGATAAAGAAGATTCAAAGAGAGTGAGATGCCAGCTCCTTTCATTCAGTCAGTAGCTTCAATCATTTCTGGTATATGAATAACATGATGTTTTTCAATAGCAAAAATCAATGAATATTGTAAATGCACAAACAGTAATTTCTCCGCATTGCAAGGTGCAATTCTGAAATTTTTTGCTTTTTCCTGCTCCTCTTAGCATGATAAAGAAGATTCAAAGAGAGTGAGATGCCAGCTCCTTTCATTCAGTCAGTAGCTTCAATCATTTCTGGACGTTTTTCAATGGCAAAAATCAATGAATATTGTAAATGCACAAACTATAATTTCTCCGCATTGCAAGGTGCAATTCTGAAATTTTTTGCTTTTTCCTGCTCCTCTTAGCATGATAAAGAAGATTCAAAGAGAGTGAGATGCCAGGTCCTTTCATTCAGTCAGTAGCTTCAATCATTTCTGGTATATGAATAACATGATGTTTTTCAATAGCAAAAATCAATGAATATTGTAAATGCACAAACAGTAATTTCTCCGCATTGCAAGGTGCAATTCTGAAATTTTTTGCTTTTTCCTGCTCCTCTTAGCATGATAAAGAAGATTCAAAGAGAGTGAGATGCCAGCTCCTTTCATTCAGTCAGTAGCTTCAATCATTTCTGGACGTTTTTCAATGGCAAAAATCAATGAATATTGTAAATGCACAAACAGTAATTTCTCCGCATTGCAAGGTGCAATTCTGAAATTTTTTGCTTTTTCCTGCTCCTCTTAGCATGATAAACAAGATTCAAAGAGAGTGAGATGCCAGCTCCTTTCATTCAGTCAGTAGCTTCAATCATTTCTGGACGTTTTTCAATGGCAAAAATCATTGAATATTGTAAATGCACAAACAGTAATTTCTCCGCATTGCAAGGTGCAATTCTGAAATTTTTTGCTTTTTCCTGCTCCTCTTAGCATGATAAAGAAGATTCAAAGAGAGTGAGATGCCAGCTCCTTTCATTCAGTCAGTAGCTTCAAACATTTCTGGTATATGAATAACATGATGTTTTTCAATGGCAAAAATCAATGAATATTGTAAATGCACAAACAGTAATTTCTCCGCATTGCAAGGTGCAATTCTGAAATTTTTTGCTTTTTCCTGCTCCTCTTAGCATGATAAAGAAGATTCAAAGAGAGTGAGATGCCAGCTCCTTTCGTTCAGTCAGTAGCTTCAATCATTTCTGGACGTTTTTCAATGGCAAAAATCATTGAATATTATAAATGCACAAACAGTAATTTCTCCGCATTGCAAGGTGCAATTCTGAAATTTTTTACTTTTTCCTGCTCCTCTTAGCATGATAAAGAAGATTCAAAGAAAGTGAGATGCCAGCTCCTTTCATTCAGTCAGTAGCTTCAATCATTTCTGGTATATGAATAACATGATGTTTTTCAATGGCAAAAATCAATGAATATTGTAAATGCACAAACAGTAATTTCTCCGCATTGCAAGGTGCAATTCTGAAATTTTTTGCTTTTTCCTGCTCCTCTTAGCATGATAAAGAAGATTCAAAGAGAGTGAGATGCCAGCTCCTTTCATTCAGTCAGTAGCTTCAATCATTTCTGGACGTTTTTCAATGGCAAAAATCAATGAATATTGTAAATGCACAAACAGTAATTTCTCCGCATTGCAAGGTGCAATTCTGAAATTTTTTGCTTTTTCCTGCTCCTCTTAGCATGATAAAGAAGATTCAAAGAGAGTGAGATGCCAGCTCCTTTCATTCAGTCAGTAGCATCAAACATTTCTGGTATATGAATAACATGATGTTTTTCAATGGCAAAAATCAATGAATATTGTAAATGCACAAACAGTAATTTCTTCGCATTGCAAGGTGCAATTCTGAAATTTTTTGCTTTTTCCTGCTCCTCTTAGCATGATAAAGAAGATTCAAAGAGAGTGAGATGCCAGCTCCTTTCATTCAGTCAGTAGCTTCAAACATTTCTGGTATATGAATAACATGATGTTTTTCAATGGCGGCAAAAATCAATGAATATTGTAAATGCACAAACAGTAATTTCTCCGAATTGCAAGGTGCAATTCTGAAATTTTTTGCTTTTTCCTGCTCCTCTTAGCATGATAAAGAAGATTCAAAGAGAGTGAGATGCCAGCTCCTTTCATTCAGTCAGTAGCTTCAATCATTTCTGGACGTTTTTCAATGGCAAAAATCATTGAATATTGTAAATGCACAAACAGTAATTTCTCCGCATTGCAAGGTGCAATTCTGAAATTTTTTACTTTTTCCTGCTCCTCTTAGCATGATAAAGAAGATTCAAAGAGAGTGAGATGCCAGCTCCTTTCATTCAGTCAGTAGCTTCAATCATTTCTGGTATATGAATAACATGATGTTTTTCAATCGCAAAAATCAATGAATATTGTAAATGCACAAACAGTAATTTCTCCGCATTGCAAGGTGCAATTCTGAAATGTTTTGCTTTTTCCTGCTCCTCTTAGCATGATAAAGAAGATTCAAAGAGAGTGAGATGCCAGCTTCTTTCATTCAGTCAGTAGCTTCAATCATTTCTGGACGTTTTTCAATGGCAAAAATCAATGAATATTGTAAATGCACAAACAGTAATTTCTCCGCATTGCAAGGTGCAATTCTGAAATTTTTTGCTTTTTCCTGCTCCTCTTAGCATAACAAAGAAGATTCAAAGAGAGTGAGATGCCAGATCCTTTCCTTCAGTCAGTAGCTTCAATCATTTCTGGTATATGAATAACATGATGTTTTTCAATGGCAAAAATCAATGAATTTTGTAAATGCACAAACAGTAATTTCTCCGCATTGCAAGGCGCAATTCTGAAATTTTTTGCTTTTTCCTGCTCCTCTTAGCATGATAAAGAAGATTCAAAGAGAGTGAGATGCCAGCTCCTTTCATTCAGTCAGTAGCTTCAATCATTTCTGGACATTTTTCAATGGCAAAAATCAATGAATATTGTAAATGCACAAACAGTAATTTCTCCGCATTGCAAGGTGCAATTCTGAAATTTTTTGCTTTTTCCTGCTCCTCTTAGCATGATAAAGAAGATTCAAAGAGAGTGAGATGCCAGCTCCTTTCATTCAGTCAGTAGCTTCAATCATTTCTGGACGTTTTTCAATGGCAAAAATCAATGAATATTGTAAATGCACAAACAGTAATTTCTCCGCATTGCAAGGTGCAATTCTGAAATTTTTTGCTTTTTCCTGCTCCTCTTAGCATGATAAAGAAGATTCAAAGAGAGTGAGATGCCAGCTCCTTTCATTCAGTCAGTAGCTTCAATCATTTCTGGACGTTTTTCAATGGCAAAAATCAATGAATATTGTAAATGCACAAACTGCAATTTCTCCGCATTGCAAGGTGCAATTCTGAATTTTTTTGCTTTTTCCTGCTCCTCTTAGCATGATAAAGAAGATTCAAAGAGAGTGAGATGCCAGCTCCTTTCATTCAGTCAGTAGCTTCAATCATTTCTGGTATATGAATAACATGATGTTTTTCAATGGCAAAAATCAATGAATATTGTAAATGCACAAACAGTAATTTCTCCGCATTGCAAGGTGCAATTCTGAAATTTTTTGCTTTTTCCTGCTCCTCTTAGCATGATAAAGAAGATTCAAAGAGAGTGAGATGCCAGCTCCTTTCATTCAGTCAGTAGCTTCAATCATTTCTGGACGTTTTTCAATGGCAAAAATCATTGAATATTGTAAATGCACAAACAGTAATTTCTCCGCATTGCAAGGTGCAATTCTGAAATTTTTTACTTTTTCCTGCTCCTCTTAGCATGATAAAGAAGATTCAAAGAGAGTGAGATGCCAGCTCCTTTCATTCAGTCAGTAGCTTCAATCATTTCTGGTATATGAATAACATGATGTTTTTCAATCGCAAAAATCAATGAATATTGTAAATGCACAAACAGTAATTTCTCCGCATTGCAAGGTGCAATTCTGAAATGTTTTGCTTTTTCCTGCTCCTCTTAGCATGATAAAGAAGATTCAAAGAGAGTGAGATGCCAGCTCCTTTCATTCAGTCAGTAGCTTCAATCATTTCTGGACGTTTTTCAATGGCAAAAATCAATGAATATTGTAAATGCACAAACAGTAATTTCTCCGCATTGCAAGGTGCAATTCTGAAATTTTTTGCTTTTTCCTGCTCCTCTTAGCATGACAAAGAAGATTCAAAGAGAGTGAGATGCCAGATCCTTTCCTTCAGTCAGTAGCTTCAATCATTTCTGGTATATGAATAACATGATGTTTTTCAATGGCAAAAATCAATGAATTTTGTAAATGCACAAACAGTAATTTCTCCGCATTGCAAGGCGCAATTCTGAAATTTTTTGCTTTTTCCTGCTCCTCTTAGCATGATAAATAAGATTCAAAGAGAGTGAGATGCCAGCTCCTTTCATTCAGTCAGTAGCTTCAATCATTTCTGGACATTTTTCAATGGCAAAAATCAATGAATATTGTAAATGCACAAACAGTAATTTCTCCGCATTGCAAGGTGCAATTCTGAAATTTTTTGCTTTTTCCTGCTCCTCTTAGCATGATAAAGAAGATTCAAAGAGAGTGAGATGCCAGCTCCTTTCATTCAGTCAGTAGCTTCAATCATTTCTGGACGTTTTTCAATGGCAAAAATCAATGAATATTGTAAATGCACAAACAGTAATTTCTCCGCATTGCAAGGTGCAATTCTGAAATTTTTTGCTTTTTCCTGCTCCTCTTAGCATGATAAAGAAGATTCAAAGAGAGTGAGATGCCAGCTCCTTTCATTCAGTCAGTAGCTTCAATCATTTCTGGACGTTTTTCAATGGCAAAAATCATTGAATATTGTAAATGCACAAACAGTAATTTCTCCGCATTGCAAGGTGCAATTCTGAAATTTTTTACTTTTTCCTGCTCCTCTTAGCATGATAAAGAAGATTCAAAGAGAGTGAGATGCCAGCTCCTTTCATTCAGTCAGTAGCTTCAATCATTTCTGGTATATGAATAACATGATGTTTTTCAATCGCAAAAATCAATGAATATTGTAAATGCACAAACAGTAATTTCTCCGCATTGCAAGGTGCAATTCTGAAATGTTTTGCTTTTTCCTGCTCCTCTTAGCATGATAAAGAAGATTCAAAGAGAGTGAGATGCCAGCTCCTTTCATTCAGTCAGTAGCTTCAATCATTTCTGGACGTTTTTCAATGGCAAAAATCAATGAATATTGTAAATGCACAAACAGTAATTTCTCCGCATTGCAAGGTGCAATTCTGAAATTTTTTGCTTTTTCCTGCTCCTCTTAGCATGACAAAGAAGATTCAAAGAGAGTGAGATGCCAGATCCTTTCCTTCAGTCAGTAGCTTCAATCATTTCTGGTATATGAATAACATGATGTTTTTCAATGGCAAAAATCAATGAATTTTGTAAATGCACAAACAGTAATTTCTCCGCATTGCAAGGCGCAATTCTGAAATTTTTTGCTTTTTCCTGCTCCTCTTAGCATGATAAAGAAGATTCAAAGAGAGTGAGATGCCAGCTCCTTTCATTCAGTCAGTAGCTTCAATCATTTCTGGACATTTTTCAATGGCAAAAATCAATGACTATTGTAAATGCACAAACAGTAATTTCTCCGCATTGCAAGGTGCAATTCTGAAATTTTTTGCTTTTTCCTGCTCCTCTTAGCATGATAAAGAAGATTCAAAGAGAGTGAGATGCCAGCTCCTTTCATTCAGTCAGTAGCTTCAATCATTTCTGGACGTTTTTCAATGGCAAAAATCAATGAATATTGTAAATGCACAAACAGTAATTTCTCCGCATTGCAAGGTGCAATTCTGAAATTTTTTGCTTTTTCCTGCTCCTCTTAGCATTATAAAGAAGATTCAAAGAGAGTGAGATGCCAGCTCCTTTCATTCAGTCAGTAGCTTCAATCATTTCTGGACGTTTTTCAATGGCAAAAATCAATGAATATTGTAAATGCACAAACTGCAATTTCTCCGCATTGCAAGGTGCAATTCTGAAATTTTTTGCTTTTTCCTGCTCCTCTTAGCATGATAAAGAAGATTCAAAGAGAGTGAGATGCCAGCTCCTTTCATTCAGTCAGTAGCTTCAATCATTTCTGGTATATGAATAACATGATGTTTTTCAATGGCAAAAATCAATGAATATTGTAAATGCACAAACAGTAATTTCTCCGCATTGCAAGGTGCAATTCTGAAATTTTTTGCTTTTTCCTGCTCCTCTTAGCATGATAAAGAAGATTCAAAGAGAGTGAGATGCCAGCTCCTTTCATTCAGTCAGTAGCTTCAATCATTTCTGGACGTTTTTCAATGGCAAAAATCAATGAATATTGTAAATGCACAAACTGCAATTTCTCCGCATTGCAAGGTGCAATTCTGAAATTTTTTGCTTTTTCCTGCTCCTCTTAGCATGATAAAGAAGATTCAAAGAGAGTGAGATGCCAGCTCCTTTCATTCAGTCAGTAGCTTCAATCATTTCTGGTATATGAATAACATGATGTTTTTCAATAGCAAAAATCAATGAATATTGTAAATGCACAAACAGTAATTTCTCCGCATTGCAAGGTGCAATTCTGAAATTTTTGGCTTTTTCCTGCTCCTCTTAGCATGATAAAGAAGATTCAAAGAGAGTGAGATGCCAGCTCCTTTCATTCAGTCAGTAGCTTCAATCATTTCTGGACGTTTTTCAATGGCAAAAATCAATGAATATTGTAAATGCACAAACAGTAATTTCTCCGCATTGCAAGGTGCAATTCTGAAATTTTTTGCTTTTTCCTGCTCCTCTTAGCATGATAAACAAGATTCAAAGAGAGTGAGATGCCAGCTCCTTTCATTCAGTCAGTAGCTTCAATCATTTCTGGACGTTTTTCAATGGCAAAAATCATTGAATATTGTAAATGCACAAACAGTAATTTCTCCGCATTGCAAGGTGCAATTCTGAAATTTTTTACTTTTTCCTGCTCCTCTTAGCATGATAAAGAAGATTCAAAGAGAATGAGATGCCAGCTCCTTTCATTCAGTCAGTAGCTTCAATCATTTCTGGTATATGAATAACATGATGTTTTTCAATCGCAAAAATCAATGAATATTGTAAATGCACAAACAGTAATTTCTCCGCATTGCAAGGAGCAATTCTGAAATTTTTTGCTTTTTCCTGCTCCTCTTAGCATGATAAAGAAGATTCAAAGAGAGTGAGATGCCAGCTCCTTTCATTCAGTCAGTAGCTTCAATCATTTCTGGACGTTTTTCAATGGCAAAAATCAATGAATATTGTAAATGCACAAACAGTAATTTCTCCGCATTGCAAGGTGCAATTCTGAAATTTTTTGCTTTTTCCTGCTCCTCTTAGCATGATAAAGAAGATTCAAAGAGAGTGAGATGCCAGCTCCTTTCCTTCAGTCAGTAGCTTCAATCATTTCTGGTATATGAATAACATGATGTTTTTCAATGGCAAAAATCAATGAATTTTGTAAATGCACAAACAGTAATTTCTCCGCATTGCAAGGCGCAATACTGAAATTTTTTGCTTTTTCCTGCTCCTCTTAGCATGATAAAGAAGATTCAAAGAGAGTGAGATGCCAGCTCCTTTCATTCAGTCAGTAGCTTCAATCATTTCTGGACATTTTTCAATGGCAAAAATCAATGAATATTGTAAATGCACAAACAGTAATTTCTCCGCATTGCAAGGTGCAATTCTGAAATTTTTTGCTTTTTCCTGCTCCTCTTAGCATGATAAAGAAGATTCAAAGAGAGTGAGATGCCAGCTCCTTTCATTCAGTCAGTAGCTTCAATCATTTCTGGACGTTTTTCAATGGCAAAAATCAATGAATATTGTAAATGCACAAACAGTAATTTCTCCGCATTGCAAGGTGCAATTCTGAAATTTTTTGCTTTTTCCTGCTCCTCTTAGCATGATAAAGAAGATTCAAAGAGAGTGAGGTGCCAGCTCCTTTCATTCAGTCAGGAGCTTCAAACATTTCTGGTATATGAATAACATGTTTTTCAATGGCAAAAATCAATGAATATTGTAAATGCACAAACAGTAATTTCTCCGCATTGCAAGGTGCAATTCTGAAATTTTTTGCTTTTTCCTGCTCCTCTTAGCATGATAAAGAAGATTCAAAGAGAGTGAGATGCCAGCTCCTTTCATTCAGTCAGTAGCTTCAATCATTTCTGGACGTTTTTCAATGGCAAAAATCAATGAATATTGTAAATGCACAAACTGTAATTTCTCCGCATTGCAAGGTGCAATTCTGAAATTTTTTGCTTTTTCCTGCTCCTCTTAGCATGATAAAGAAGATTCAAAGAGAGTGAGATGCCAGCTCCTTTCATTCAGTCAGTAGCTTCAATCATTTCTGGACGTTTTTCAATGGCAAAAATCAATGAATATTGTAAATGCACAAACAGTAATTTCTCCGCATTGCAAGGTGCAATTCTGAAATTTTTTGCTTTTTCCTGCTCCTCTTAGAATGATAAAGAAGATTCAAAGAGAGTGAGATGCCAGCTCCTTTCATTCAGTCAGTACCTTCAATCATTTCTGGACGTTTTTCAATGGCAAAAATCAATGAATATTGTAAATGCACAAACAGTAATTTCTCCGCATTGCAAGGTGCAATTCTGAAATTTTTTGCTTTTTCCTGCTCCTCTTAGCATGATAAAGAAGATTCAAAGGGAGTGAGGTGCCAGTTCCTTTCATTCAGTCAGTAGCTTCAAACATTTCTGGTATATGAATAACATGATGTTTTTCAATGGCAAAAATCAATGAATATTGTAAATGCACAAACAGTAATTTCTCCGCATTGCAAGGTGCAAGTCTGAAATTTTTTGCTTTTTCCTGCTCCTCTTAGCATGATAAAGAAGATTCAAAGAGAGTGAGATGCCAGCTCCTTTCATTCAGTCAGTAGCTTCAAACATTTCTGGTATATGAATAACATGATGTTTTTCAATGGCAAAAATCAATGAATATTGTAAATGCACAAACAGTAATTTCTCCGCATTGCAAGGTGCAAGTCTGAAATTTTTTGCTTTTTCCTGCTCCTCTTAGCATGATAAAGAAGATTCAAAGAGAGTGAGATGCCAGCTACTTTCATTCAGTCAGTAGCTTCAATCATTTCTGGACGTTTTTCAATGGTAAAAATCAATGAATATTGTAAATGCACAATCAGAAATTTCTCCACATTGCAAGGTGCAATTCTGAAATTTTTTGCTTTATCCTGCTCCTCTTAGCATGATAAAGAAGATTCAAAGAGATTGAGATGCCAGCTCCTTTCATTCAGTCAGTAGCTTCAAACATTTCTGGTATATGAATAACATGATGTTTTTCAATGGCAAAAATCAATGAATATTGTAAATGCACAAACAGTAATTTCTCCGCATTGCAAGGTGCAATTCTGAAATTTTTTGCTTTTTCCTGCTCCTCTTAGCATGATAAAGAAGATTCAAAGAGAGTGGGATGCCAGCTCCTTTCATTCAGTCAGTAGCTTCAAACATTTCTGGTATATGAATAACATGATGTTTTTCAATGGCAAAAATCAATGAATATTGTAAATGCACAAACAGTAATTTCTCCGCATTGCAAGGTGCAAGTCTGAAATTTTTTGCTTTTTCCTGCTCCTCTTAGCATGATAAAGAAGATTCAAAGAGAGTGAGATGCCAGCTACTTTCATTCAGTCAGTAGCTTCAATCATTTCTGGACGTTTTTCAATGGTAAAAATCAATGAATATTGTAAATGCACAAACAGTAATTTCTCCACATTGCAAGGTGCAATTCTGAAATTTTTTGCTTTTTCCTGCTCCTCTTAGCATGATAAAGAAGATTCAAAGAGAGTGAGATGCCAGCTCCTTTCATTCAGTCAGTAGCTTCAAACATTTCTGGTATATGAATAACATGATGTTTTTCAATGGCAAAAATCAATGAATATTGTAAATGCACAAACAGTAATTTCTCCGCATTGCAAGGTGCAATTCTGAAATTTTTTGCTTTTTCCTGCTCCACTTAGCATGATAAAGAATATTCAAAGAGAGTGAGATGCCAGCTCCTTTCATTCAGTCAGTAGCTTCAATCATTTCTGGATGTTTTTCAATGGCAAAAATCAATGAATATTGTAAATGCACAAACTGTAATTTCTCCGCATTGCAAGGTGCAATTCTGAAATTTTTTGCTTTTTCCTGCTCCTCTTAGCATGATAAAGAAGATTCAAAGAGAGTGAGATGCCAGCTCCTTTCATTCAGTCAGTAGCTTCAATCATTTCTGGACGTTTTTCAATGGCAAAAATCAATGAATATTGTAAATGCACAAACAGTAATTTCTCCGCATTGCAAGGTGCAATTCTGAAATTTTTTGCTTTTTCCTGCTCCTCTTAGCATGATAAAGAAGATTCAAAGAGAGTGAGATGCCAGCTCCTTTCATTCAGTCAGTACCTTCAATCATTTCTGGACGTTTTTCAATGGCAAAAATCAATGAATATTGTAAATGCACAAACAGTAATTTTTCCGCATTGCAAGGTGCAATTCTGAAATTTTTTGCTTTTTCCCGCTCCTCTTAGCATGATAAAGAAGATTCAAAGAGAGTGAGGTGCCAGCTCCTTTCATTCAGTCAGTAGCTTCAAACATTTCTGGTATATGAATAACATGTTTTTCAATGGCAAAAATCAATGAATATTGTAAATGCACAAACAGTAATTTCTCCGCATTGCAAGGTGCAATTCTGAAATTTTTTGCTTTTTCCTGCTCCTCTTAGCATGATAAAGAAGATTCAAAGAGAGTGAGATGCCAGCTCCTTTCATTCAGTCAGTAGCTTCAATCATTTCTGGACGTTTTTCAATGGCAAAAATCAATGAATATTGTAAATGCACAAACAGTAATTTCTCCGCATTGCAAGGTGCAATTCTGAAATTTTTTGCTTTTTCCTGCTCCTCTTAGCATGATAAAGAAGATTCAAAGAGAGTGAGATGCCAGCTCCTTTCATTCAGTCAGTAGCTTCAATCATTTCTGGACGTTTTTAAATGGCAAAAATCAATGAATATTGTAAATGCACAAACAGTAATTTCTCCGCATTGCAAGGTGCAATTCTGAAATTTTTTGCTTTTTCCTGCTCCTCTTAGCATGATAAAGAAGATTCAAAGAGAGTGAGATGCCAGCTCCTTTCATTCAGTCAGTAGCTTCAAACATTTCTGGTATATGAATACCATGATGTTTTTCAATGGCAAAAATCAATGAATATTGTAAATGCACAAACAGTAATTTCTCCGCATTGCAAGGTGCAAGTCTGAAATTTTTTGCTTTTTCCTGCTCCTCTTAGCATGATAAAGAAGATTCAAAGAGAGTGAGATGCCAGCTACTTTCATTCAGTCAGTAGCTTCAATCATTTCTGGACGTTTTTCAATGGTAAAAATCAATGAATATTGTAAATGCACAAACAGTAATTTCTCCACATTGCAAGGTGCAATTCTAAAATTTTTTGCTTTTTCCTGCTCCTCTTAGCATGATAAAGAAGATTCAAAGAGAGTGAGATGCCAGCTCCTTTCATTCAGTCAGTAGCTTCAAACATTTCTGGTATATGAATAACATGATGTTTTTCAATGGCAAAAATCAATGAATATTGTAAATGCACAAACAGTAATTTCTCCGCATTGCAAGGTGCAATTCTGAAATTTTTTGCTTTTTCCTGCTCCTCTTAGCATGATTCAAAGAGAGTGAGATGCCAGCTCCTTTCATTCAGTCAGTAGCTTCAATCATTTCTGGACATTTTTCAATGGCAAAAATCAATGAATATTGTAAATGCACAAACAGTAATTTCTCCGCATTGCAAGGTGCAATTCTGAAATTTTTTGCTTTTTCCTGCTCCTCTTAGCATGATAAAGAAGATTCAAAGAGAGTGAGATGTCAGCTCCTTTCATTCAGTCAGTAGCTTCAAACATTTCTGGTATATGAATAACATGATGTTTTTCAATGGCAAAAATCAATGAATATTGTAAATGCACAAACAGTAATTTCTCCGCATTGCAAGGTGCAATTCTGAAATTTTTTGCTTTTTCCTGCTCCTCTTAGCATGATAAAGAAGATTCAAAGAGAGTGAGATGCCAGCTCCTTTCATTCAGTCAGTAGCTTCAAACATTTCTGGTATATGAATAACATGATGTTTTTCAATGGCAAAAATCAATGAATATTGTAAATGCACAAATAGTAATTTCTCCGCATTGCAAGGTGCAAGTCTGAAATTTTTTGCTTTTTCCTGCTCCTCTTAGCATGATAAAGAAGATTCAAAGAGAGTGAGATGCCAGCTACTTTCATTCAGTCAGTAGCTTCAATCATTTCTGGACGTTTTTCAATGGTAAAAATCAATGAATATTGTAAATGCACAAACAGTAATTTCTCCACATTGCAAGGTGCAATTCTGAAATTTTTTGCTTTTTCCTGCTCCTCTTAGCATGATAAAGAAGATTCAAAGAGATTGAGATGCCAGCTCCTTTCATTCAGTCAGTAGCTTCAAACATTTCTTGTATATGAATAACATGATGTTTTTCAATGGCAAAAATCAATGAATATTGTAAATGCACAAACAGTAATTTCTCCGCATTGCAAGGTGCAATTCTGAAATTTTTTGCTTTTTCCTGCTCCTCTTAGCATGATAAAGAAGATTCAAAGAGAGTGAGATGCCAGCTCCTTTCATTCAGTCAGTAGCTTCAAACATTTCTGGTATATGAATAACATGATGTTTTTCAATGGCAAAAATCAATGAATATTGTAAATGCACAAACAGTAATTTCTCCGCATTGCAAGGTGCAAGTCTGAAATTTTTTGCTTTTTCCTGCTCCTCTTAGCATGATAAAGAAAATTCAAAGAGAGTGAGATGCCAGCTACTTTCAATCAGTCAGTAGCTTCAATCATTTCTGGACGTTTTTCAATGGTAAAAATCAATGAATATTGTAAATGCACAAACAGTAATTTCTCCACATTGCAAGGTGCAATTCTGAAATTTTTTGCTTTTTCCTGCTCCTCTTAGCATGATAAAGAAGATTCAAAGAGAGTGAGATGCCAGCTCCTTTCATTCAGTCAGTAGCTTCAAACATTTCTGGTATATAAATAACATGATGTTTTTCAATGGCAAAAATCAATGAATATTGTAAATGCACAAACAGTAATTTCTCCGCATTGCAAGGTGCAATTCTGAAATTTTTTGCTTTTTCCTGTTCCTCTTAGCATGATAAAGAAGATTCAAAGAGAGTGAGATGCCAGCTCCTTTCATTCAGTCAGTAGCTTCAATCATTTCTGGACGTTTCTCAATGGCAAAAATCAATGAATATTGTAAATGCACAAACTGTAATTTCTCCGCATTGCAAGGTGCAATTCTGAAATTTTTTGCTTTTTCCTGCTCCTCTTAGCATGATAAAGAAGATTCAAAGAGAGTGAGATGCCAGCTCCTTTCATTCAGTCAGTAGCTTCAATCATTTCTGGACGTTTTTCAATGGCAAAAATCAATGAATATTGTAAATGCACAAACAGTAATTTCTCCGCATTGCAAGGTGCAATTCTGAAATTTTTTGCTTTTTCCTGCTCCTCTTAGCATGATAAAGAAGATTCAAAGAGAGTGAGATGCCAGCTCCTTTCATTCAGTCAGTACCTTCAATCATTTCTGGACGTTTTTCAATGGCAAAAATCAATGAATATTGTAAATGCACAAACAGTAATTTCTCCGCATTGCAAGGTGCAATTCTGAAATTTTTTGCTTTTTCCCGCTCCTCTTAGCATGATAAAGAAGATTCAAAGAGAGTGAGGTGCCAGCTCCTTTCATTCAGTCAGTAGCTTCAAACATTTCTGGTATATGAATTACATGTTTTTCAATGGCAAAAATCAATGAATATTGTAAATGCACAAACAGTAATTTCTCCGCATTGCAAGGTGCAATTCTGAAATTTTTTGCTTTTTCCTGCTCCTCTTAGCATGATAAAGAAGATTCAAAGAGAGTGAGATGCCAGCTCCTTTCATTCAGTCAGTAGCTTCAATCATTTCTGGACGTTTTTCAATGGCAAAAATCAATGAATATTGTAAATGCACAAACAGTAATTTCTCCGCATTGCAAGGTGCAATTCTGAAATTTTTTGCTTTTTCCTGCTCCTCTTAGCATGATAAAGAAGATTCAAAGAGAGTGAGATGCCAGCTCCTTTCATTCAGTCAGTAGCTTCAATCATTTCTGGACGTTTTTCAATGGCAAAAATCAATGAATATTGTAAATGCACAAACAGTAATTTCTCCGCATTGCAAGGTGCAATTCTGAAATTTTTTGCTTTTTCCTGCTCCTCTTAGCATGATAAAGAAGATTCAAAGAGAGTGAGATGCCAGCTCCTTTCATTCAGTCAGTAGCTTCAATCATTTCTGGACATTTTTCAATGGCAAAAATCAATGAATATTGTAAATGCACAAAAAGTAATTTCTCCGCATTGCAAGGTGCAATTCTGAAATTTTTTGCTTTTTCCTGCTCCTCTTAGCATGATAAAGAAGATTCAAAGAGAGTGAGATGCCAGCTCCTTTCATTCAGTCAGTAGCTTCAAACATTTCTGGTATATGAATAACATGATGTTTTTCAATGGCAAAAATCAATGAATATTGTAAATGCACAAACAGTAATTTCTCCGCATTGCAAGGTGCAAGTCTGAAATTTTTTGCTTTTTCCTGCTCCTCTTAGCATGATAAAAAAGATTCAAAGAGAGTGAGATGGCAGCTACTTTCATTCAGTCAGTAGCTTCAATCATTTCTGGACGTTTTTCAATGGTAAAAATCAATGAATATTGTAAATGCACAAACAGTAATTTCTCCACATTGCAAGGTGCAATTCTGAAATTTTTTGCTTTTTCCTGCTCCTCTTAGCATGATAAAGAAGATTCAAAGAGAGTGAGATGCCAGCTCCTTTCATTCAGTCAGTAGCTTCAAACATTTCTGGTATATGAATAACATGATGTTTTTCAATGGCAAAAATCAATGAATATTGTAAATGCACAAACAGTAATTTCTCCGCATTGCAAGGTGCAATTCTGAAATTTCTTGCTTTTTCCTGCTCCTCTTAGCATGATAAAGAAGATTCAAAGAGAGTGAGATGCCAGCTCCTTTCATTCAGTCAGTAGCTTCAATCATTTCTGGTATATGAATAACATGATGTTTTTCAATGGCAAAAATCAATGAATATTGTAAATGCACAAACAGTAATTTCTCCGCATTGCAAGGTGCAATTCTGAAATTTTTTGCTTTTTCCTGCTCCTCTTAGCATGATAAAGAAGATTCAAAGAGAGTGAGATGCCAGCTCCTTTCATTCAGTCAGTAGCTTCAATCATTTCTGGACTTTTTTCAACGGCAAAAATCAATGAATATTGTAAATGCACAAACAGTAATTTCTCCGCATTGCAAGGTGCAATTCTGAAATTTTTTGCTTTTTCCTGCTCCTCTTAGCATGATAAAGAAGATTCAAAGAGAGTGAGATGCCAGCTCCTTTCATTCAGTCAGTAGCTTCAATCATTTCTGGACGTTTTTCAATGGCAAAAATCAATGTATATTGTAAATGCACAAACAGTAATTTCTCCGCATTGCAAGGTGCAATTCTGAAATTTTTTGCTTTTTCCTGCTCCTCTTAGCATGATAAAGAAGATTCAAAGAGAGTGAGATGCCAGCTCCTTTCATTCAGTCAGTAGCTTCAATCATTTCTGGACGTTTTTCAATGGCAAAAATCAATGAATATTGTAAATGCACAAACAGTAATTTCTCCGCATTGCAAGGTGCAATTCTGAAATTTTTTGCTTTTTCCTGCTCCTCTTAGCATGATAAAGAAGATTCAAAGAGAGTGAGATGCCAGCTCCTTTCATTCAGTCAGTAGCTTCAAACATTTCTGGTATATGAATAACATGATGTTTTTCAATGGCAAAAATCAATGAATTTTGTAAATGCACAAACAGCAATTTCTCCGCATTGCAAGGTGCAATTCTGAAATTTTTTGCTTTTTCCTGCTCCTCTTAGCATGATAAAGAAGATTCAAAGAGAGTGAGATGCCAGCTCCTTTCATTCAGTCAGTAGCTTCAATCATTTCTGGACGTTTTTCAATGGCAAAAATCAATGAATATTGTAAATGCACAAACAGTAATTTCTCCGCATTGCGAGGTGCAATTCTGAAATTTTTTGCTTTTTCCTGCTCCTCTTAGCATGATAAAGAAGATTCAAAGAGAGTGAGATGCCAGCTCCTTTCATTCAGTCAGTAGCTTCAATCATTTCTGGTATGTGAATAACATGATGTTTTTCAATGGCAAAAATCAATGAATATTGTAAATGCACAAACAGTAATTTCTCCGCATTGCAAGGTGCAATTCTGAAATGTTTTGCTTTTTCCTGCTCCTCTTAGCATGATAAAGAAGATTCAAAGAGAGTGAGATGCCAGCTCCTTTCATTCATTCAGTAGCTTCAATCATTTCTGGTATATGAATAACATGATGTTTTTCAATGGCAAAAATCAATGAATATTGTAAATGCACAAACAGTAATTTATTCGCATTGCAAGGTGCAATTCTGAAATTTTTTGGTTTTTCCTGCTCCTCTTAGCATGATAAAGAAGATTCAAAGAGAGTGAGATGCCAGCTCCTTTCATTCAGTCAGTAGCTTCAAACATTTCTGGTATATGAATAACATGATGTTTTTCAATGGCAAAAATCAATGAATATTGTAAATGCACAAACAGTAATTTCTCCGCATTGCAAGGTGCAATTCTGAAATTTTTTGCCTTTTCCTGCTCCTCTTAGCATGATAAAGAAGATTCAAAGAGAGTGAGATGCCAGCTCCTTTCATTCAGTCAGTAGCTTCAATCATTTCTGGACGTTTTTCAATGGCAAAAATCAATGAATATTGTAAATGCACAAACAGTAATTTCTCCGCATTGCAAGGTGCAATTCTGAAATGTTTTGCTTTTTCCTGCTCCTCTTAGCATGATAAAGAAGATTCAAAGAGAGTGAGATGCCAGCTCCTTTCATTCATTCAGTAGCTTCAATCATTTCTGGTATATGAATAACATGATGTTTTTCAATGGCAAAAATCAATGAATATTGTAAATGCACAAACAGTAATTTATTCGCATTGCAAGGTGCAATTCTGAAATTTTTTGGTTTTTCCTGCTCCTCTTAGCATGATAAAGAAGATTCAAAGAGAGTGAGATGCCAGCTCCTTTCATTCAGTCAGTAGCTTCAAACATTTCTGGTATATGAATAACATGATGTTTTTCAATGGCAAAAATCAATGAATATTGTAAATGCACAAACAGTAATTTCTCCGCATTGCAAGGTGCAATTCTGAAATTTTTTGCCTTTTCCTGCTCCTCTTAGCATGATAAAGAAGATTCAAAGAGAGTGAGATGCCAGCTCCTTTCATTCAGTCAGTAGCTTCAATCATTTCTGGACGTTTTTCAATGGCAAAAATCAATGAATATTGTAAATGCACAAACAGTAATTTCTCCGCATTGCAAGGTGCAATTCTGAAATTTTTTGCTTTTTCCTGCTCCTCTTAGCATGATAAAGAAGATTCAAAGAGAGTGAGATGCCAGCTCCTTTCATTCAGTCAGTAGCTTCAATCATTTCTGGTATATGAATAACATGATGTTTTTCAATGGCAAAAATCAATGAATATTGTAAATGCACAAACAGTAATTTCTCCGCATTGCAAGGTGCAATTCTGAAATTTTTTGCTTTTTCCTGCTCCTCTTAGCATGATAAAGAAGATTCAAAGAGAGTGAGATGCCAGCTCCTTTCATTCAGTCAGTAGCTTCAATCATTTCTGGACGTTTTTCAATGGCAAAAATCAATGAATATTGTAAATGCACAAACAGTAATTTCTCCGCATTGCAAGGTGCAATTCTGAAATTTTTTGCTTTTTCCTGCTCCTCTTAGCATGATAAAGAAGATTCAAAGAGAGTGACATGCCAGCTCCTTTCATTCAGTCAGTAGCTTCAAACATTTCTGGTATATGAATAACATGATGTTTTTCAATGGCAAAAATCAATGAATATTGTAAATGCACAAACAGTAATTTCTCCGCATTGCAAGGTGCAATTCTGAAATTTTTTGCTTTTTCCTGCTCCTCTTAGCATGATAAAGAAGATTCAAAGAGAGTGAGATGCCAGCTCCTTTCATTCAGTCAGTAGCTTCAATCATTTCTGGACGTTTTTCAATGGCAAAAATCAATGAATATTGTAAATGCACAAACAGTAATTTCTCCGCATTGCAAGGTGCAATTCTGAAATTTTTTGCTTTTTCCTGCTCCTCTTAGCATGATAAAGAAGATTCAAAGAGAGTGAGATGCCAGCTCCTTTCATTCAGTCAGTAGCTTCAATCATTTCTGGACGTTTTTCAACGGCAAAAATCAATGAATATTGTAAATGCACAAACAGTAATTTCTCCGCATTGCAAGGTGCAATTCTGAAATTTTTTGCTTTTTCCTGCTCCTCTTAGCATGATAAAGAAGATTCAAAGAGAGTGAGATGCCAGCTCCTTTCATTCAGTCGGTAGGTTCAATCATTTCTGGACGTTTTTCAATGGCAAAAATCAATGAATATTGTAAATGCACAAACAGTAATTTCTCCGCATTGCAAGGTGCAATTCTGAAATTTTTTGCTTTTTCCTGCTCCTCTTAGCATGATAAAGAAGATTCAAAGAGAGTGAGATGCCAGCTCCTTTCATTCAGTCAGTAGCTTCAATCATTTCTGGACGTTTTTCAATGGCAAAAATCAATGAATATTGTAAATGCACAAACAGTAATTTCTCCGCATTGCAAGGTGCAATTCTGAAATTTTTTGCTTTTTCCTGCTCCTCTTAGCATGATAAAGAAGATTCAAAGAGAGTGAGATGCCAGCTCCTTTCATTCAGTCAGTAGCTTCAATCATTTCTGGACGTTTTTCAATGGCAAAAATCAATGTATATTGTAAATGCACAAACAGTAATTTCTCCGCATTGCAAGGTGCAATTCTGAAATTTTTTGCTTTTTCCTGCTCCTCTTAGCATGATAAAGAAGATTCAAAGAGAGTGAGATGCCAGCTCCTTTCATTCAGTCAGTAGCTTCAATCATTTCTGGACGTTTTTCAATGGCAAAAATCAATGTATATTGTAAATGCACAAACAGTAATTTCTCCGCATTGCAAGGTGCAATTCTGAAATTTTTTGCTTTTTCCTGCTCCTCTTAGCATGATAAAGAAGATTCAAAGAGAGTGAGATGCCAGCTCCTTTCATTCAGTCAGTAGCTTCAATCATTTCTGGACGTTTTTCAATGGCAAAAATCAATGAATATTGTAAATGCACAAACAGTAATTTCTCCGCATTGCAAGGTGCAATTCTGAAATTTTTTGCTTTTTCCTGCTCCTCTTAGCATGATAAAGAAGATTCAAAGAGAGTGAGATGCCAGCTCCTTTCATTCAGTCAGTAGCTTCAAACATTTCTGGTATATGAATAACATGATGTTTTTCAATGGCAAAAATCAATGAATTTTGTAAATGCACAAACAGCAATTTCTCCGCATTGCAAGGTGCAATTCTGAAATTTTTTGCTTTTTCCTGCTCCTCTTAGCATGATAAAGAAGATTCAAAGAGAGTGAGATGCCAGCTCCTTTCATTCAGTCAGTAGCTTCAATCATTTCTGGACGTTTTTCAATGGCAAAAATCAATGAATATTGTAGATGCACAAACAGTAATTTCTCCGCATTGCGAGGTGCAATTCTGAAATTTTTTGCTTTTTCCTGCTCCTCTTAGCATGATAAAGAAGATTCAAAGAGAGTGAGATGCCAGCTCCTTTCATTCAGTCAGTAGCTTCAATCATTTCTGGTATATGAATAACATGATGTTTTTCAATGGCAAAAATCAATGAATATTGTAAATGCACAAACAGTAATTTCTCCGCATTGCAAGGTGCAATTCTGAAATTTTTTGCTTTTTCCTGCTCCTCTTAGCATGATAAAGAAGATTCAAAGAGAGTGAGATGCCAGCTCCTTTCATTCAGTCAGTAGCTTCAATCATTTCTGGTATATGAATAACATGATGTTTTTCAATGGCAAAAATCAATGAATATTGTAAATGCACAAACAGTAATTTATTCGCATTGCAAGGTGCAATTCTGAAATTTTTTGCTTTTTCCTGCTCCTCTTAGCATGATAAAGAAGATTCAAAGAGAGTGAGATGCCAGCTCCTTTCATTCAGTCAGTAGCTTCAAACATTTCTGGTATATGAATAACATGATGTTTTTCAATGGCAAAAATCAATGAATATTGTAAATGCACAAACAGTAATTTCTCCGCATTGCAAGGTGCAATTCTGAAATTTTTTGCCTTTTCCTGCTCCTCTTAGCATGATAAAGAAGATTCAAAGAGAGTGAGATGCCAGCTCCTTTCATTCAGTCAGTAGCTTCAATCATTTCTGGACGTTTTTCAATGGCAAAAATCAATGAATATTGTAAATGCACAAACAGTAATTTCTCCGCATGGCAAGGTGCAATTCTGAAATTTTTTGCTTTTTCCTGCTCCTCTTAGCATGATAAAGAAGATTCAAAGAGAGTGAGATGCCAGCTCCTTTCATTCAGTCAGTAGCTTCAAACATTTCTGGTATATGAATAACATGATGTTTTTCAATGGCAAAAATCAATGAATATTGTAAATGCACAAACAGTAATTTCTCCGCATTGCAAGGTGCAATTCTGAAATTTTTTGCTTTTTCCTGCTCCTCTTAGCATGATAAAGAAGATTCAAAGAGAGTGAGATGCCAGCTCCTTTCATTCAGTCAGTAGCTTCAATCATTTCTGGACGTTTTTCAATGGCAAAAATCAATGAATATTGTAAATGCACAAACAGTAATTTCTCCACATTGCAAGGTGCAATTCTGAAATTTTTTGCTTTTTCCTGCTCCTCTTAGCATGATAAAGAAGATTCAAAGAGAGTGAGATGCCAGCTCCTTTCATTCAGTCAGTAGCTTCAATCATTTCTGGTATATGAATAACATGATGTTTTTCAATGGCAAAAATCAATGAATATTGTAAATGCACAAACAGTAATTTCTCCGCATTGCAAGGTGCAATTCTGAAATTTTTTGCTTTTTCCTGCTCCTCTTAGCATGATAAAGAAGATTCAAAGAGAGTGAGATGCCAGCTCCTTTCATTCAGTCAGTAGCTTCAATCATTTCTGGACGTTTTTCAATGGCAAAAATCAATGAATATTGTAAATGCACAAACAGTAATTTCTCCGCATTGCAAGGTGCAATTCTGAAATTTTTTGCTTTTTCCTGCTCCTTTTAGCATGATAAAGAAGATTCAAAGAGAGTGACATGCCAGCTCCTTTCATTCAGTCAGTAGCTTCAAACATTTCTGGTATATGAATAACATGATGTTTTTCAATGGCAAAAATCAATGAATATTGTAAATGCACAAACAGTAATTTCTCCGCATTGCAAGGAGCAATTCTGAAATTTTTTGCATTTTCCTGCTCCTCTTAGCATGATAAAGAAGATTCAAAGAGAGTGAGATGCCAGCTCCTTTCATTCAGTCAGTAGCTTCAATCATTTCTGGACGTTTTTCAATGGCAAAAATCAATGAATATTGTAAATGCACAAACAGTAATTTCTCCGCATTGCAAGGTGCAATTCTGAAATTTTTTGCTTTTTCCTGCTCCTCTTAGCATGATAAAGAAGATTCAAAGAGAGTGAGATGCCAGCTCCTTTCATTCAGTCAGTAGCTTCAAACATTTCTGGACGTTTTTCAATGGCAAAAATCAATGAATATTGTAAATGCACAAACAGTAATTTCTCCGCATTGCAAGGTGCAATTCTGAAATTTTTTGCTTTTTCCTGCTCCTCTTAGCATGATAAAGAAGATTCAAAGAGAGTGAGATGCCAGCTCCTTTCATTCAGTCAGTAGCTTCAATCATTTCTGGTATATGAATAACATGATGTTTAACAATGGCAAAAATCAATGAATATTGTAAATGCACAAATAGTAATTTCTCCGCATTGCAAGGTGCAATTCTGAAATTTTTTGCTTTTTCCTGCTCCTCTTAGCATGATAAAGAAGATTCAAAGAGAGTGAGATGCCAGCTCCTTTCATTCAGTCAGTAGCTTCAATCATTTCTGGATGTTTTTCAATGGCAAAAATCAATGAATATTGTAAATGCACAAACAGTAATTTCTCCGCATTGCAAGGTGCAATTCTGAAATTTTTTGCTTTTTCCTGCTCCTCTTAGCATGATAAAGAAGATTCAAAGAGAGTGAGATGCCAGCTCCTTTCATTCAGTCAGTAGCTTCAATCATTTCTGGACGTTTTTCAACGGCAAAAATCAATGAATATTGTAAATGCACAAACAGTAATTTCTCCGCATTGCAAGGTGCAATTCTGAAATTTTTTGCTTTTTCCTGCTCCTCTTAGCATGATAAAGAAGATTCAAAGAGAGTGAGATGCCAGCTCCTTTCATTCAGTCAGTAGCTTCAATCATTTCTGGACGTTTTTCAATGGCAAAAATCAATGAATATTGTAAATGCACAAACAGTAATTTCTCCGCATTGCAAGGTGCAATTCTGAAATTTTTTGCTTTTTCCTGCTCCTCTTAGCATGATAAAGAAGATTCAAACAGAGTGAGATGCCAGCTCCTTTCATTCAGTCAGTAGCTTCAATCATTTCTGGACGTTTTTCAATGGCAAAAATCAATGAATATTGTAAATGCACAAACAGTAATTTCTCCGTATTGCAAGGTGCAATTCTGAAATTTTTTGCTTTTTCCTGCTCCTCTTAGCATGATAAAGAAGATTCAAAGAGAGTGAGATGCCAGCTCCTTTCATTCAGTCAGTAGCTTCAATCATTTCTGGACGTTTTTCAATGGCAAAAATCAATGAATATTGTAAATGCACAAGCAGTAATTTCTCCGCATTGCAAGGTGCAATTCTGAAATTTTTTGCTTTTTCCTGCTCCTCTTAGCATGATAAAGAAGATTCAAAGAGACTGAGATGCCAGCTCCTTTCATTCAGTCAGTAGCTTCAATCATTTCTGGACGTTTTTCAATGGCAAAAATCAATGAATATTGTAAATGCACAAACAGTAATTTCTCCGCATTGCAAGGTGCAATTCTGAAATTTTTTACTTTTTCCTGCTCATCTTAGCATGAAAAAGAAGATTCAAAGAGAGTGAGATGCCAGCTCCTTTCATTCAGTCAGTAGCTTCAATCATTTCTGGTATATGAATAACATGATGTTTTTCAATGGCAAAAATCAATGAATATTGTAAATGCACAAACAGTAATTTCTCCGCATTGCAAGGTGCAATTCTGAAATTTTTTGCTTTTTCCTGCTCCTCTTAGCATGATAAAGAAGATTCAAAGAGAGTGAGATGCCAGCTCCTTTCATTCAGTCAGTAGCTTCAATCATTTCTGGACGTTTTTCAAAGGCAAAAATCAATGAATATTGTAAATGCACAAACAGTAATTTCTCCGCATTGCAAGGTGCAATTCTGAAATTTTTTGCTTTTTCCTGCTCCTCTTAGCATGATAAAGAAGATTCAAAGAGAGTGAGATGCCAGCTCCTTTCATTCAGTCAGTAGCTTCAATCATTTCTGGTATATGAATAACATGATGTTTTTCAATGGCAAAAATCAATGAATATTGTAAATGCACAAACAGTAATTTCTCCGCATTGCAAGGTGCAATTCTGAAATTTTTTGCTTTTTCCTGCTCCTCTTAGCATGATAAAGAAGATTTAAAGAGAGTGAGATGCCAGCTCCTTTCATTCAGTCAGTAGCTTCAAACATTTCTGGACGTTTTTCAATGGCAAAAATCAATGAATATTGTAAATGCACAAACAGTAATTTCTCCGCATTGCAAGGTGCAATTCTGAAATTTTTTGCTTTTTCCTGCTCCTCTTAGCATGATAAAGAAGATTCAAAGAGAGTGAGATGCCAGCTCCTTTCATTCAGTCAGTAGCTTCAATCATTTCTGGTATATGAATAACATGATGTTTAACAATGGCAAAAATCAATGAATATTGTAAATGCACAAACAGTAATTTCTCCGCATTGCAAGGTGCAATTCTGAAATTTTTTGCTTTTTCCTGCTCCTCTTAGCATGATAAAGAAGATTCAAAGAGAGTGAGATGCCAGCTCCTTTCATTCAGTCAGTAGCTTCAATCATTTCTGGATGTTTTTCAATGGCAAAAATCAATGAATATTGTAAATGCACAAACAGTAATTTCTCCGCATTGCAAGGTGCAATTCTGAAATTTTTTGCTTTTTCCTGCTCCTCTTAGCATGATAAAGAAGATTCAAAGAGAGTGAGATGCCAGCTCCTTTCATTCAGTCAGTAGCTTCAATCATTTCTGGACGTTTTTCAACGGCAAAAATCAATCAATATTGTAAATGCACAAACAGTAATTTCTCCGCATTGCAAGGTGCAATTCTGAAATTTTTTGCTTTTTCCTGCTCCTCTTAGCATGATAAAGAAGATTCAAAGAGAGTGAGATGCCAGCTCCTTTCATTCAGTCAGTAGCTTCAATCATTTATGGACGTTTTTCAATGGCAAAAATCAATGAATATTGTAAATGCACAAACAGTAATTTCTCCGCATTGCAAGGTGCAATTCTGAAATTTTTTGCTTTTTCCTGCTCCTCTTAGCATGATAAAGAAGATTCAAAGAGAGTGAGATGCCAGCTCCTTTCATTCAGTCAGTAGCTTCAATCATTTCTGGACGTTTTTCAATGGCAAAAATCAATGAATATTGTAAATGCACAAACAGTAATTTCTCCGTATTGCAAGGTGCAATTCTGAAATTTTTTGCTTTTTCCTGCTCCTCTTAGCATGATAAAGAAGATTCAAAGAGAGTGAGATGCCAGCTCCTTTCATTCAGTCAGTAGCTTCAATCATTTCTGGACGTTTTTCAATGGCAAAAATCAATGAATATTGTAAATGCACAAGCAGTAATTTCTCCGCATTGCAAGGTGCAATTCTGAAATTTTTTGCTTTTTCCTGCTCCTCTTAGCATGATAAAGAAGATTCAAAGAGACTGAGATGCCAGCTCCTTTCATTCAGTCAGTAGCTTCAATCATTTCTGGACGTTTTTCAATGGCAAAAATCAATGAATATTGTAAATGCACAAACAGTAATTTCTCCGCATTGCAAGGTGCAATTCTGAAATTTTTTACTTTTTCCTGCTCCTCTTAGCATGAAAAAGAAGATTCAAAGAGAGTGAGATGCCAGCTCCTTTCATTCAGTCAGTAGCTTCAATCATTTCTGGTATATGAATAACATGATGTTTTTCAATGGCAAAAATCAATGAATATTGTAAATGCACAAACAGTAATTTCTCCGCATTGCAAGGTGCAATTCTGAATTTTTTTGCTTTTTCCTGCTCCTCTTAGCATGATAAAGAAGATTCAAAGAGAGTGAGATGCCAGTTCCTTTCATTCAGTCAGTAGCTTCAATCATTTCTGGACGTTTTTCAATGGCAAAAATCAATGAATATTGTAAATGCACAAACAGTAATTTCTCCGCATTGCAAGGTGCAATTCTGAAATTTTTTGCTTTTTCCTGCTCCTCTTAGCATGATAAAGAAGATTCAAAGAGAGTGAGATGCCAGCTCCTTTCATTCAGTCAGTAGCTTCAAACATTTCTGGTATATGAATAACATGATGTTTTTCAATGGCAAAAATCAATGAATATTGTAAATGCACAAACAGTAATTTCTCCGCATTGCAAGGTGCAATTCTGAAATTTTTTGCTTTTTCCTGCTCCTCTTAGCATGATAAAGAAGATTCAAAGAGAGTGAGATGCCAGCTCCTTTCATTCAGTCAGTAGCTTCAATCATTTCTGGACGTTTTTCAATGGCAAAAATCAATGAATATTGTAAATGCACAAACAGTAATTTCTCCGCATTGCAAGGTGCAATTCTGAAATTTTTTGCTTTTTCCTGCTCCTCTTAGCATGATAAAGAAGATTCAAAGAGAGTGAGATGCCAGCTCCTTTCATTCAGTCAGTAGCTTCAATCATTTCTGGACGTTTTTCAATGGCAAAAATCAATGAATATTGTAAATGCACAAACTGCAATTTCTCCGCATTGCAAGGTGCAATTCTGAAATTTTTTGCTTTTTCCTGCTCCTCTTAGCATGATAAAGAAGATTCAAAGAGAGTGAGATGCCAGCTCCTTTCATTCAGTCAGTAGCTTCAATCATTTCTGGTATATGAATAACATGATGTTTTTCAATGGCAAAAATCAATGAATATTGTAAATGCACAAACAGTAATTTCTCCGCATTGCAAGGTGCAATTCTGAAATTTTTTGCTTTTTCCTGCTCCTCTTAGCATGATAAAGAAGATTCAAAGAGAGTGAGATGCCAGCTCCTTTCATTCAGTCAGTAGCTTCAATCATTTCTGGACGTTTTTCAATGGCAAAAATCATTGAATATTGTAAATGCACAAACAGTAATTTCTCCGCATTGCAAGGTGCAATTCTGAAATTTTTTACTTTTTCCTGCTCCTCTTAGCATGATAAAGAAGATTCAAAGAGAGTGAGATGCCAGCTCCTTTCATTCAGTCAGTAGCTTCAATCATTTCTGGTATATGAATAACATGATGTTTTTCAATCGCAAAAATCAATGAATATTGTAAATGCACAAACAGTAATTTCTCCGCATTGCAAGGTGCAATTCTGAAATGTTTTGCTTTTTCCTGCTCCTCTTAGCATGATAAAGAAGATTCAAAGAGAGTGAGATGCCAGCTCCTTTCATTCAGTCAGTAGCTTCAATCATTTCTGGACGTTTTTCAATGGCAAAAATCAATGAATATTGTAAATGCACAAACAGTAATTTCTCCGCATTGCAAGGTGCAATTCTGAAATTTTTTGCTTTTTCCTGCTCCTCTTAGCATGACAAAGAAGATTCAAAGAGAGTGAGATGCCAGATCCTTTCCTTCAGTCAGTAGCTTCAATCATTTCTGGTATATGAATAACATGATGTTTTTCAATGGCAAAAATCAATGAATTTTGTAAATGCACAAACAGTAATTTCTCCGCATTGCAAGGCGCAATTCTGAAATTTTTTGCTTTTTCCTGCTCCTCTTAGCATGATAAAGAAGATTCAAAGAGAGTGAGATGCCAGCTCCTTTCATTCAGTCAGTAGCTTCAATCATTTCTGGACATTTTTCAATGGCAAAAATCAATGAATATTGTAAATGCACAAACAGTAATTTCTCCGCATTGCAAGGTGCAATTCTGAAATTTTTTGCTTTTTCCTGCTCCTCTTAGCATGATAAAGAAGATTCAAAGAGAGTGAGATGCCAGCTCCTTTCATTCAGTCAGTAGCTTCAATCATTTCTGGACGTTTTTCAATGGCAAAAATCAATGAATATTGTAAATGCACAAACAGTAATTTCTCCGCATTGCAAGGTGCAATTCTGAAATTTTTTGCTTTTTCCTGCTCCTCTTAGCATGATAAAGAAGATTCAAAGAGAGTGAGATGCCAGCTCCTTTCATTCAGTCAGTAGCTTCAATCATTTCTGGACGTTTTTCAATGGCAAAAATCAATGAATATTGTAAATGCACAAACTGCAATTTCTCCGCATTGCAAGGTGCAATTCTGAAATTTTTTGCTTTTTCCTGCTCCTCTTAGCATGATAAAGAAGATTCAAAGAGAGTGAGATGCCAGCTCCTATCATTCAGTCAGTAGCTTCAATCATTTCTGGTATATGAATAACATGATGTTTTTCAATGGCAAAAATCAATGAATATTGTAAATGCACAAACAGTAATTTCTCCGCATTGCAAGGTGCAATTCTGAAATTTTTTGCTTTTTCCTGCTCCTCTTAGCATGATAAAGAAGATTCAAAGAGAGTGAGATGCCAGCTCCTTTCATTCAGTCAGTAGCTTCAATCATTTCTGGACGTTTTTCAATGGCAAAAATCAATGAATATTGTAAATGCACAAACTGCAATTTCTCCGCATTGCAAGGTGCAATTCTGAAATTTTTTGCTTTTTCCTGCTCCTCTTAGCATGATAAAGAAGATTCAAAGAGAGTGAGATGCCAGCTCCTTTCATTCAGTCAGTAGCTTCAATCATTTCTGGTATATGAATAACATGATGTTTTTCAATAGCAAAAATCAATGAATATTGTAAATGCACAAACAGTAATTTCTCCGCATTGCAAGGTGCAATTCTGAAATTTTTGGCTTTTTCCTGCTCCTCTTAGCATGATAAAGAAGATTCAAAGAGAGTGAGATGCCAGCTCCTTTCATTCAGTCAGTAGCTTCAATCATTTCTGGACGTTTTTCAATGGCAAAAATCAATGAATATTGTAAATGCACAAACAGTAATTTCTCCGCATTGCAAGGTGCAATTCTGAAATTTTTTGCTTTTTCCTGCTCCTCTTAGCATGATAAACAAGATTCAAAGAGAGTGAGATGCCAGCTCCTTTCATTCAGTCAGTAGCTTCAATCATTTCTGGACGTTTTTCAATGGCAAAAATCATTGAATATTGTAAATGCACAAACAGTAATTTCTCCGCATTGCAAGGTGCAATTCTGAAATTTTTTACTTTTTCCTGCTCCTCTTAGCATGATAAAGAAGATTCAAAGAGAATGAGATGCCAGCTCCTTTCATTCAGTCAGTAGCTTCAATCATTTCTGGTATATGAATAACATGATGTTTTTCAATGGCAAAAATCAATGAATATTGTAAATGCACAAACAGTAATTTCTCCGCATTGCAAGGTGCAATTCTGAAATTTTTTGCCTTTTCCTGCTCCTCTTAGCATGATAAAGAAGATTCAAAGAGAGTGAGATACCAGCTCCTTTCATTCAGTCAGTAGCTTCAATCATTTCTGGACGTTTTTCAATGGCAAAAATCAATGAATATTGTAAATGCACAAACAGTAATTTCTCCGCATTGCAAGGTGCAATTCTGAAATTTTTTGCTTTTTCCTGCTCTAGCATGATAAAGAAGATTCAAAGAGAGTGAGATGCCAGCTCCTTTCATTCAGTCAGTAGCTTCAAACATTTCTGGTATATGAATAACATGATGTTTTTCAATGGCAAAAATCAATGAATATTGTAAATGCACAAACAGTAATTTCTCCGCATTGCAAGGTGCAATTCTGAAATTTTTTGCTTTTTCCTGCTCCTCTTAGCATGATAAAGAAGATTCAAAGAGAGTGAGATGCCAGCTCCTTTCATTCAGTCAGTAGCTTCAATCATTTCTGGACGTTTTTCAATGGCAAAAATCAATGAATATTGTAAATGCACAAACAGTAATTTCTCCGCATTGCAAGGTGCAATTCTGAAATTTTTTGCTTTTTCCTGCTCCTCTTAGCACGATAAAGAAGATTCAAAGAGAGTGAGATGCCAGCTCCTTTCATTCAGTCAGTAGCTTCAATCATTTCTGGACGTTTTTCAATGGCAAAAATCAATGAATATTGTAAATGCACAAACTGCAATTTCTCCGCATTGCAAGGTGCAATTCTGAAATTTTTTGCTTTTTCCTGCTCCTCTTAGCATGATAAAGAAGATTCAAAGAGAGTGAGATGCCAGCTCCTTTCATTCAGTCAGTAGCTTCAATCATTTCTGGTATATGAATAACATGATGTTTTTCAATGGCAAAAATCAATGAATATTGTAAATGCACAAACAGTAATTTCTCCGCATTGCAAGGTGCAATTCTGAAATTTTTTGCTTTTTCCTGCTCCTCTTAGCATGATAAAGAAGATTCAAAGAGAGTGAGATGCCAGCTCCTTTCATTCAGTCAGTAGCTTCAATCATTTCTGGACGTTTTTCAATGGCAAAAATCATTGAATATTGTAAATGCACAAACAGTAATTTCTCCGCATTGCAAGGTGCAATTCTGAAATTTTTTACTTTTTCCTGCTCCTCTTAGCATGATAAAGAAGATTCAAAGAGAGTGAGATGCCAGCTCCTTTCATTCAGTCAGTAGCTTCAATCATTTCTGGTATATGAATAACATGATGTTTTTCAATCGCAAAAATCAATGAATATTGTAAATGCACAAACAGTAATTTCTCCGCATTGCAAGGTGCAATTCTGAAATGTTTTGCTTTTTCCTGCTCCTCTTAGCATGATAAAGAAGATTCAAAGAGAGTGAGATGCCAGCTCCTTTCATTCAGTCAGTAGCTTCAATCATTTCTGGACGTTTTTCAATGGCAAAAATCAATGAATATTGTAAATGCACAAACAGTAATTTCTCCGCATTGCAAGGTGCAATTCTGAAATTTTTTGCTTTTTCCTGCTCCTCTTAGCATGACAAAGAAGATTCAAAGAGAGTGAGATGCCAGATCCTTTCCTTCAGTCAGTAGCTTCAATCATTTCTGGTATATGAATAACATGATGTTTTTCAATGGCAAAAATCAATGAATTTTGTAAATGCACAAACAGTAATTTCTCCGCATTGCAAGGCGCAATTCTTAAATTTTTTGCTTTTTCCTGCTCCTCTTAGCATGATAAAGAAGATTCAAAGAGAGTGAGATGCCAGCTCCTTTCATTCAGTCAGTAGCTTCAATCATTTCTGGACATTTTTCAATGGCAAAAATCAATGAATATTGTAAATGCACAAACAGTAATTTCTCCGCATTGCAAGGTGCAATTCTGAAATTTTTTGCTTTTTCCTGCTCCTCTTAGCATGATAAAGAAGATTCAAAGAGAGTGAGATGCCAGCTCCTTTCATTCAGTCAGTAGCTTCAATCATTTCTGGACGTTTTTCAATGGCAAAAATCAATGAATATTGTAAATGCACAAACAGTAATTTCTCCGCATTGCAAGGTGCAATTCTGAAATTTTTTGCTTTTTCCTGCTCCTCTTAGCATGATAAAGAAGATTCAAAGAGAGTGAGATGCCAGCTCCTTTCATTCAGTCAGTAGCTTCAATCATTTCTGGACGTTTTTCAATGGCAAAAATCAATGAATATTGTAAATGCACAAACTGCAATTTCTCCGCATTGCAAGGTGCAATTCTGAAATTTTTTGCTTTTTCCTGCTCCTCTTAGCATGATAAAGAAGATTCAAAGAGAGTGAGATGCCAGCTCCTTTCATTCAGTCAGTAGCTTCAATCATTTCTGGTATATGAATAACATGATGTTTTTCAATGGCAAAAATCAATGAATATTGTAAATGCACAAACAGTAATTTCTCCGCATTGCAAGGTGCAATTCTGAAATTTTTTGCTTTTTCCTGCTCCTCTTAGCATGATAAAGAAGATTCAAAGAGAGTGAGATGCCAGCTCCTTTCATTCAGTCAGTAGCTTCAATCATTTCTGGACGTTTTTCAATGGCAAAAATCAATGAATATTGTAAATGCACAAACTGCAATTTCTCCGCATTGCAAGGTGCAATTCTGAAATTTTTTGCTTTTTCCTGCTCCTCTTAGCATGATAAAGAAGATTCAAAGAGAGTGAGATGCCAGCTCCTTTCATTCAGTCAGTAGCTTCAATCATTTCTGGTATATGAATAACATGATGTTTTTCAATAGCAAAAATCAATGAATATTGTAAATGCACAAACAGTAATTTCTCCGCATTGCAAGGTGCAATTCTGAAATTTTTGGCTTTTTCCTGCTCCTCTTAGCATGATAAAGAAGATTCAAAGAGAGTGAGATGCCAGCTCCTTTCATTCAGTCAGTAGCTTCAATCATTTCTGGACGTTTTTCAATGGCAAAAATCAATGAATATTGTAAATGCACAAACAGTAATTTCTCCGCATTGCAAGGTGCAATTCTGAAATTTTTTGCTTTTTCCTGCTCCTCTTAGCATGATAAACAAGATTCAAAGAGAGTGAGATGCCAGCTCCTTTCATTCAGTCAGTAGCTTCAATCATTTCTGGACGTTTTTCAATGGCAAAAATCATTGAATATTGTAAATGCACAAACAGTAATTTCTCCGCATTGCAAGGTGCAATTCTGAAATTTTTTACTTTTTCCTGCTCCTCTTAGCATGATAAAGAAGATTCAAAGAGAATGAGATGCCAGCTCCTTTCATTCAGTCAGTAGCTTCAATCATTTCTGGTATATGAATAACATGATGTTTTTCAATCGCAAAAATCAATGAATATTGTAAATGCACAAACAGTAATTTCTCCGCATTGCAAGGAGCAATTCTGAAATTTTTTGCTTTTTCCTGCTCCTCTTAGCATGATAAAGAAGATTCAAAGAGAGTGAGATGCCAGCTCCTTTCATTCAGTCAGTAGCTTCAATCATTTCTGGACGTTTTTCAATGGCAAGAATCAATGAATATTGTAAATGCACAAACAGTAATTTCTCCGCATTGCAAGGTGCAATTCTGAAATTTTTTGCTTTTTCCTGCTCCTCTTAGCATGATAAAGAAGATTCAAAGAGAGTGAGATGCCAGCTCCTTTCCTTCAGTCAGTAGCTTCAATCATTTCTGGTATATGAATAACATGATGTTTTTCAATGGCAAAAATCAATGAATTTTGTAAATGCACAAACAGTAATTTCTCCGCATTGCAAGGCGCAATTCTGAAATTTTTTGCTTTTTCCTGCTCCTCTTAGCATGATAAAGAAGATTCAAAGAGAGTGAGATGCCAGCTCCTTTCATTCAGTCAGTAGCTTCAATCATTTCTGGACATTTTTCAATGGCAAAAATCAATGAATATTGTAAATGCACAAACAGTAATTTCTCCGCATTGCAAGGTGCAATTCTGAAATGTTTTGCTTTTTCCTGCTCCTCTTAGCATAATAAAGAAGATTCAAAGAGAGTGAGATGCCAGCTCCTTTCATTCAGTCAGTAGCTTCAATCATTTCTGGACGTTTTTCAATGGCAAAAATCAATGAATATTGTAAATGCACAAACAGTAATTTCTCCGCATTGCAAGGTGCAATTCTGAAATTTTTTGCTTTTTCCTGCTCCTCTTAGCATGATAAAGAAGATTCAAAGAGAGTGAGGTGCCAGCTCCTTTCATTCAGTCAGGAGCTTCAAACATTTCTGGTATATGAATAACATGTTTTTCAATGGCAAAAATCAATGAATATTGTAAATGCACAAACAGTAATTTCTCCGCATTGCAAGGTGCAATTCTGAAATTTTTTGCTTTTTCCTGCTCCTCTTAGCATGATAAAGAAGATTCAAAGAGAGTGAGATGCCAGCTCCTTTCATTCAGTCAGTAGCTTCAATCATTTCTGGACGTTTTTCAATGGCAAAAATCAACGAATATTGTAAATGCACAAACAGTAATTTCTCCGCATTGCAAGGTGCAATTCTGAAATTTTTTGCTTTTTCCTGCTCCTCTTAGCATGATAAAGAAGATTCAAAGAGAGTGAGATGCCAGCTCCTTTCATTCAGTCAGTAGCTTCAATCATTTCTGGACGTTTTTCAATGGCAAGAATCAATGAATATTGTAAATGCACAAACAGTAATTTCTCCGCATTGCAAGGTGCAATTCTGAAATTTTTTGCTTTTTCCTGCTCCTCTTAGCATGATAAAGAAGATTCAAAGAGAGTGAGATGCCAGCTCCTTTCCTTCAGTCAGTAGCTTCAATCATTTCTGGTATATGAATAACATGATGTTTTTCAATGGCAAAAATCAATGAATTTTGTAAATGCACAAACAGTAATTTCTCCGCATTGCAAGGCGCAATTCTGAAATTTTTTGCTTTTTCCTGCTCCTCTTAGCATGATAAAGAAGATTCAAAGAGAGTGAGATGCCAGCTCCTTTCATTCAGTCAGTAGCTTCAATCATTTCTGGACATTTTTCAATGGCAAAAATCAATGAATATTGTAAATGCACAAACAGTAATTTCTCCGCATTGCAAGGTGCAATTCTGAAATTTTTTGCTTTTTCCTGCTCCTCTTAGCATAATAAAGAAGATTCAAAGAGAGTGAGATGCCAGCTCCTTTCATTCAGTCAGTAGCTTCAATCATTTCTGGACGTTTTTCAATGGCAAAAATCAATGAATATTGTAAATGCACAAACAGTAATTTCTCCGCATTGCAAGGTGCAATTCTGAAATTTTTTGCTTTTTCCTGCTCCTCTTAGCATGATAAAGAAGATTCAAAGAGAGTGAGGTGCCAGCTCCTTTCATTCAGTCAGGAGCTTCAAACATTTCTGGTATATGAATAACATGTTTTTCAATGGCAAAAATCAATGAATATTGTAAATGCACAAACAGTAATTTCTCCGCATTGCAAGGTGCAATTCTGAAATTTTTTGCTTTTTCCTGCTCCTCTTAGCATGATAAAGAAGATTCAAAGAGAGTGAGATGCCAGCTCCTTTCATTCAGTCAGTAGCTTCAATCATTTCTGGACGTTTTTCAATGGCAAAAATCAACGAATATTGTAAATGCACAAACAGTAATTTCTCCGCATTGCAAGGTGCAATTCTGAAATTTTTTGCTTTTTCCTGCTCCTCTTAGCATGATAAAGAAGATTCAAAGAGAGTGAGATGCCAGCTCCTTTCATTCAGTCAGTAGCTTCAATCATTTCTGGACGTTTTTCAATGGCAAAAATCAATGAATATTGTAAATGCACAAACTGTAATTTCTCCGCATTGCAAGGTGCAATTCTGAAATTTTTTGCTTTTTCCTGCTCCTCTTAGCATGATAAAGAAGATTCAAAGAGAGTGAGATGCCAGCTCCATTCATTGAGTCAGTAGCTTCAATCATTTCTGGACGTTTTTCAATGGCAAAAATCAATGAATATTGTAAATGCACAAACAGTAATTTCTCCGCATTGCAAGGTGCAATTCTGAAATTTTTTGCTTTTTCCTGCTCCTCTTAGAATGATAAAGAAGATTCAAAGAGAGTGAGATGCCAGCTCCTTTCATTCAGTCAGTACCTTCAATCATTTCTGGACGTTTTTCAATGGCAAAAATCAATGAATATTGTAAATGCACAAACAGTAATTTCTCCGCATTGCAAGGTGCAATTCTGAAATTTTTTGCTTTTTCCTGCTCCTCTTAGCATGATAAAGAAGATTCAAAGAGAGTGAGATGCCAGTTCCTTTCATTCAGTCAGTAGCTTCAAACATTTCTGGTATATGAATAACATGATGTTTTTCAATGGCAAAAATCAATGAATATTGTAAATGCACAAACAGTAATTTCTCCGCATTGCAAGGTGCAAGTCTGAAATTTTTTGCTTTTTCCTGCTCCTCTTAGCATGATAAAGAAGATTCAAAGAGAGTGAGATGCCAGCTCCTTTCATTCAGTTAGTAGCTTCAAACATTTCTGGTATATGAATAACATGATGTTTTTCAATGGCAAAAATCAATGAATATTGTAAATGCACAAACAGTAATTTCTCCGCATTGCAAGGTGCAAGTCTGAAATTTTTTGCTTTTTCCTGCTCCTCTTAGCATGATAAAGAAGATTCAAAGAGAGTGAGATGCCAGCTCCTTTCATTCAGTCAGTAGCTTCAATCATTTCTGGACGTTTTTCAATGGCAAGAATCAATGAATATTGTAAATGCACAAACAGTAATTTCTCCGCATTGCAAGGTGCAATTCTGAAATTTTTTGCTTTTTCCTGCTCCTCTTAGCATGATAAAGAAGATTCAAAGAGAGTGAGATGCCAGCTCCTTTCCTTCAGTCAGTAGCTTCAATCATTTCTGGTATATGAATAACATGATGTTTTTCAATGGCAAAAATCAATGAATTTTGTAAATGCACAAACAGTAATTTCTCCGCATTGCAAGGCGCAATTCTGAAATTTTTTGCTTTTTCCTGCTCCTCTTAGCATGATAAAGAAGATTCAAAGAGAGTGAGATGCCAGCTCCTTTCATTCAGTCAGTAGCTTCAATCATTTCTGGACATTTTTCAATGGCAAAAATCAATGAATATTGTAAATGCACAAACAGTAATTTCTCCGCATTGCAAGGTGCAATTCTGAAATTTTTTGCTTTTTCCTGCTCCTCTTAGCATAATAAAGAAGATTCAAAGAGAGTGAGATGCCAGCTCCTTTCATTCAGTCAGTAGCTTCAATCATTTCTGGACGTTTTTCAATGGCAAAAATCAATGAATATTGTAAATGCACAAACAGTAATTTCTCCGCATTGCAAGGTGCAATTCTGAAATTTTTTGCTTTTTCCTGCTCCTCTTAGCATGATAAAGAAGATTCAAAGAGAGTGAGGTGCCAGCTCCTTTCATTCAGTCAGGAGCTTCAAACATTTCTGGTATATGAATAACATGTTTTTCAATGGCAAAAATCAATGAATATTGTAAATGCACAAACAGTAATTTCTCCGCATTGCAAGGTGCAATTCTGAAATTTTTTGCTTTTTCCTGCTCCTCTTAGCATGATAAAGAAGATTCAAAGAGAGTGAGATGCCAGCTCCTTTCATTCAGTCAGTAGCTTCAATCATTTCTGGACGTTTTTCAATGGCAAAAATCAACGAATATTGTAAATGCACAAACAGTAATTTCTCCGCATTGCAAGGTGCAATTCTGAAATTTTTTGCTTTTTCCTGCTCCTCTTAGCATGATAAAGAAGATTCAAAGAGAGTGAGATGCCAGCTCCTTTCATTCAGTCAGTAGCTTCAATCATTTCTGGACGTTTTTCAATGGCAAAAATCAATGAATATTGTAAATGCACAAACTGTAATTTCTCCGCATTGCAAGGTGCAATTCTGAAATTTTTTGCTTTTTCCTGCTCCTCTTAGCATGATAAAGAAGATTCAAAGAGAGTGAGATGCCAGCTCCATTCATTGAGTCAGTAGCTTCAATCATTTCTGGACGTTTTTCAATGGCAAAAATCAATGAATATTGTAAATGCACAAACAGTAATTTCTCCGCATTGCAAGGTGCAATTCTGAAATTTTTTGCTTTTTCCTGCTCCTCTTAGAATGATAAAGAAGATTCAAAGAGAGTGAGATGCCAGCTCCTTTCATTCAGTCAGTACCTTCAATCATTTCTGGACGTTTTTCAATGGCAAAAATCAATGAATATTGTAAATGCACAAACAGTAATTTCTCCGCATTGCAAGGTGCAATTCTGAAATTTTTTGCTTTTTCCTGCTCCTCTTAGCATGATAAAGAAGATTCAAAGAGAGTGAGATGCCAGTTCCTTTCATTCAGTCAGTAGCTTCAAACATTTCTGGTATATGAATAACATGATGTTTTTCAATGGCAAAAATCAATGAATATTGTAAATGCACAAACAGTAATTTCTCCGCATTGCAAGGTGCACGTCTGAAATTTTTTGCTTTTTCCTGCTCCTCTTAGCATGATAAAGAAGATTCAAAGAGAGTGAGATGCCAGCTCCTTTCATTCAGTTAGTAGCTTCAAACATTTCTGGTATATGAATAACATGATGTTTTTCAATGGCAAAAATCAATGAATATTGTAAATGCACAAACAGTAATTTCTCCGCATTGCAAGGTGCAAGTCTGAAATTTTTTGCTTTTTCCTGCTCCTCTTAGCATGATAAAGAAGATTCAAAGAGAGTGAGATGCCAGCTACTTTCATTCAGTCAGTAGCTTCAATCATTTCTGGACGTTTTTCAATGGTAAAAATCAATGAATATTGTAAATGCACAAACAGTAATTTCTCCACATTGCAAGGTGCAATTCTGAAATTTTTTGCTTTATCCTGCTCCTCTTAGCATGATAAAGAAGATTCAAAGAGATTGAGATGCCAGCTCCTTTCATTCAGTCAGTAGCTTCAAACATTTCTGGTATATGAATAACATGATGTTTTTCAATGGCAAAAATCAATGAATATTGTAAATGCACAAACAGTAATTTCTCCGCATTGCAAGGTGCAATTCTGAAATTTTTTGCTTTTTCCTGCTCCTCTTAGCATGATAAAGAAGATTCAAAGAGAGTGAGATGCCAGCTCCTTTCATTCAGTCAGTAGCTTCAAACATTTCTGGTATATGAATAACATGATGTTTTTCAATGGCAAAAATCAATGAATATTGTAAATGCACAAACAGTAATTTCTCCGCATTGCAAGGTGCAAGTCTGAAATTTTTTGCTTTTTCCTGCTCCTCTTAGCATGATAAAGAAGATTCAAAGAGAGTGAGATGCCAGCTACTTTCATTCAGTCAGTAGCTTCAATCATTTCTGGACGTTTTTCAATGGTAAAAATCAATGATTATTGTAAATGCACAAACAGTAATTTCTCCACATTGCAAGGTGCAATTCTGAAATTTTTTGCTTTTTCCTGCTCCTCTTAGCATGATAAAGAAGATTCAAAGAGAGTGAGATGCCAGCTCCTTTCATTCAGTCAGTAGCTTCAAACATTTCTGGTATATGAATAACATGATGTTTTTCAATGGCAAAAATCAATGAATATTGTAAATGCACAAACAGTAATTTCTCCGCATTGCAAGGTGCAATTCTGAAATTTTTTGCTTTTACCTGCTCCTCTTAGCATGATAAAGAAGATTCAAAGAGAGTGAGATGCCAGCTCCTTTCATTCAGTCAGTAGCTTCAATCATTTCTGGATGTTTTTCAATGGCAAAAATCAATGAATATTGTAAATGCACAAACTGTAATTTCTCCGCATTGCAAGGTGCAATTCTGAAATTTTTTGCTTTTTCCTGCTCCTCTTAGCATGATAAAGAAGATTCAAAGAGAGTGAGATGCCAGCTCCTTTCATTCAGTCAGTAGCTTCAATCATTTCTGGACGTTTTTCAATGGCAAAAATCAATGAATATTGTAAATGCACAAACAGTAATTTCTCCGCATTGCAAGGTGCAATTCTGAAATTTTTTGCTTTTTCCTGCTCCTCTTAGCATGATAAAGAAGATTCAAAGAGAGTGAGATGCCAGCTCCTTTCATTCAGTCAGTACCTTCAATCATTTCTGGACGTTTTTCAATGGCAAAAATCAATGAATATTGTAAATGCACAAACAGTAATTTTTCCGCATTGCAAGGTGCAATTCTGAAATTTTTTGCTTTTTCCCGCTCCTCTTAGCATGATAAAGAAGATTCAAAGAGAGTGAGATGCCAGCTCCATTCATTCAGTCAGTAGCTTCCAACATTTCTGGTATATGAATAACATGATGTTTTTCAATGGCAAAAATCAATGAATATTGTAAATGCACAAATAGTAATTTCTCCGCATTGCAAGGTGCAAGTCTGAAATTTTTTGCTTTTTCCTGCTCCTCTTAGCATGATAAAGAAGATTCAAAGAGAGTGAGATGCCAGCTACTTTCATTCAGTCAGTAGCTTCAATCATTTCTGGACGTTTTTCAATGGTAAAAATCAATGAATATTGTAAATGCACAAACAGTAATTTCTCCACATTGCAAGGTGCAATTCTGAAATTTTTTGCTTTTTCCTGCTCCTCTTAGCATGATAAAGAAGATTCAAAGAGATTGAGATGCCAGCTCCTTTCATTCAGTCAGTAGCTTCAAACATTTCTTGTATATGAATAACATGATGTTTTTCAATGGCAAAAATCAATGAATATTGTAAATGCACAAACAGTAATTTCTCCGCATTGCAAGGTGCAATTCTGAAATTTTTTGCTTTTTCCTGCTCCTCTTAGCATGATAAAGAAGATTCAAAGAGAGTGAGATGCCAGCTCCTTTCATTCAGTCAGTAGCTTCAAACATTTCTGGTATATGAATAACATGATGTTTTTCAATGGCAAAAATCAATGAATATTGTAAATGCACAAACAGTAATTTCTCCGCATTGCAAGGTGCAAGTCTGAAATTTTTTGCTTTTTCCTGCTCCTCTTAGCATGATAAAGAAAATTCAAAGAGAGTGAGATGCCAGCTACTTTCATTCAGTCAGTAGCTTCAATCATTTCTGGACGTTTTTCAATGGTAAAAATCAATGAATATTGTAAATGCACAAACAGTAATTTCTCCACATTGCAAGGTGCAATTCTGAAATTTTTTGCTTTTTCCTGCTCCTCTTAGCATGATAAAGAAGATTCAAAGAGAGTGAGATGCCAGCTCCTTTCATTCAGTCAGTAGCTTCAAACATTTCTGGTATATAAATAACATGATGTTTTTCAATGGCAAAAATCAATGAATATTGTAAATGCACAAACAGTAATTTCTCCGCATTGCAAGGTGCAATTCTGAAATTTTTTGCTTTTTCCTGTTCCTCTTAGCATGATAAAGAAGATTCAAAGAGAGTGAGATGCCAGCTCCTTTCATTCAGTCAGTAGCTTCAATCATTTCTGGACGTTTCTCAATGGCAAAAATCAATGAATATTGTAAATGCACAAACTGTAATTTCTCCGCATTGCAAGGTGCAATTCTGAAATTTTTTGCTTTTTCCTGCTCCTCTTAGCATGATAAAGAAGATTCAAAGAGAGTGAGATGCCAGCTCCTTTCATTCAGTCAGTAGCTTCAATCATTTCTGGACGTTTTTCAATGGCAAAAATCAATGAATATTGTAAATGCACAAACAGTAATTTCTCCGCATTGCAAGGTGCAATTCTGAAATTTTTTGCTTTTTCCTGCTCCTCTTAGCATGATAAAGAAGATTCAAAGAGAGTGAGATGCCAGCTCCTTTCATTCAGTCAGTACCTTCAATCATTTCTGGACGTTTTTCAATGGCAAAAATCAATGAATATTGTAAATGCACAAACAGTAATTTCTCCGCATTGCAAGGTGCAATTCTGAAATTTTTTGCTTTTTCCCGCTCCTCTTAGCATGATAAAGAAGATTCAAAGAGAGTGAGGTGCCAGCTCCTTTCATTCAGTCAGTAGCTTCAAACATTTCTGGTATATGAATTACATGTTTTTCAATGGCAAAAATCAATGAATATTGTAAATGCACAAACAGTAATTTCTCCGCATTGCAAGGTGCAATTCTGAAATTTTTTGCTTTTTCCTGCTCCTCTTAGCATGATAAAGAAGATTCAAAGAGAGTGAGATGCCAGCTCCTTTCATTCAGTCAGTAGCTTCAATCATTTCTGGACGTTTTTCAATGGCAAAAATCAATGAATATTGTAAATGCACAAACAGTAATTTCTCCGCATTGCAAGGTGCAATTCTGAAATTTTTTGCTTTTTCCTGCTCCTCTTAGCATGATAAAGAAGATTCAAAGAGAGTGAGATGCCAGCTCCTTTCATTCAGTCAGTAGCTTCAATCATTTCTGGACGTTTTTCAATGGCAAAAATCAATGAATATTGTAAATGCACAAAAAGTAATTTCTCCGCATTGCAAGGTGCAATTCTGAAATTTTTTGCTTTTTCCTGCTCCTCTTAGCATGATAAAGAAGATTCAAAGAGAGTGAGATGCCAGCTCCTTTCATTCAGTCAGTAGCTTCAAACATTTCTGGTATATGAATAACATGATGTTTTTCAATGGCAAAAATCAATGAATATTGTAAATGCACAAACAGTAATTTCTCCGCATTGCAAGGTGCAAGTCTGAAATTTTTTGCTTTTTCCTGCTCCTCTTAGCATGATAAAAAAGATTCAAAGAGAGTGAGATGGCAGCTACTTTCATTCAGTCAGTAGCTTCAATCATTTCTGGACGTTTTTCAATGGTAAAAATCAATGAATATTGTAAATGCACAAACAGTAATTTCTCCACATTGCAAGGTGCAATTCTGAAATTTTTTGCTTTTTCCTGCTCCTCTTAGCATGATAAAGAAGATTCAAAGAGAGTGAGATGCCAGCTCCTTTCATTCAGTCAGTAGCTTCAATCATTTCTGGTATATGAATAACATGATGTTTTTCAATGGCAAAAATCAATGAATATTGTAAATGCACAAACAGTAATTTCTCCGCATTGCAAGGTGCAATTCTGAAATTTTTTGCTTTTTCCTGCTCCTCTTAGCATGATAAAGAAGATTCAAAGAGAGTGAGATGCCAGCTCCTTTCATTCAGTCAGTAGCTTCAATCATTTCTGGACTTTTTTCAACGGCAAAAATCAATGAATATTGTAAATGCACAAACAGTAATTTCTCCGCATTGCAACGTGCAATTCTGAAATTTTTTGCTTTTTCCTGCTCCTCTTAGCATGATAAAGAAGATTCAAAGAGAGTGAGATGCCAGCTCCTTTCATTCAGTCAGTAGCTTCAATCATTTCTGGACGTTTTTCAATGGCAAAAATCAATGTATATTGTAAATGCACAAACAGTAATTTCTCCGCATTGCAAGGTGCAATTCTGAAATTTTTTGCTTTTTCCTGCTCCTCTTAGCATGATAAAGAAGATTCAAAGAGAGTGAGATGCCAGCTCCTTTCATTCAGTCAGTAGCTTCAATCATTTCTGGACGTTTTTCAATGGCAAAAATCAATGAATATTGTAAATGCACAAACTGTAATTTCTCCGCATTGCAAGGTGCAATTCTGAAATTTTTTGCTTTTTCCTGCTCCTCTTAGCATGATAAAGAAGATTCAAAGAGAGTGAGATGCCAGCTCCATTCATTGAGTCAGTAGCTTCAATCATTTCTGGACGTTTTTCAATGGCAAAAATCAATGAATATTGTAAATGCACAAACAGTAATTTCTCCGCATTGCAAGGTGCAATTCTGAAATTTTTTGCTTTTTCCTGCTCCTCTTAGAATGATAAAGAAGATTCAAAGAGAGTGAGATGCCAGCTCCTTTCATTCAGTCAGTACCTTCAATCATTTCTGGACGTTTTTCAATGGCAAAAATCAATGAATATTGTAAATGCACAAACAGTAATTTCTCCGCATTGCAAGGTGCAATTCTGAAATTTTTTGCTTTTTCCTGCTCCTCTTAGCATGATAAAGAAGATTCAAAGAGAGTGAGATGCCAGTTCCTTTCATTCAGTCAGTAGCTTCAAACATTTCTGGTATATGAATAACATGATGTTTTTCAATGGCAAAAATCAATGAATATTGTAAATGCACAAACAGTAATTTCTCCGCATTGCAAGGTGCAAGTCTGAAATTTTTTGCTTTTTCCTGCTCCTCTTAGCATGATAAAGAAGATTCAAAGAGAGTGAGATGCCAGCTCCTTTCATTCAGTCAGTAGCTTCAAACATTTCTGGTATATGAATAACATGATGTTTTTCAATGGCAAAAATCAATGAATATTGTAAATGCACAAACAGTAATTTCTCCGCATTGCAAGGTGCAAGTCTGAAATTTTTTGCTTTTTCCTGCTCCTCTTAGCATGATAAAGAAGATTCAAAGAGAGTGAGATGCCAGCTACTTTCATTCAGTCAGTAGCTTCAATCATTTCTGGACGTTTTTCAATGGTAAAAATCAATGAATATTGTAAATGCACAAACAGTAATTTCTCCACATTGCAAGGTGCAATTCTGAAATTTTTTGCTTTATCCTGCTCCTCTTAGCATGATAAAGAAGATTCAAAGAGATTGAGATGCCAGCTCCTTTCATTCAGTCAGTAGCTTCAAACATTTCTGGTATATGAATAACATGATGTTTTTCAATGGCAAAAATCAATGAATATTGTAAATGCACAAACAGTAATTTCTCCGCATTGCAAGGTGCAATTCTGAAATTTTTTGCTTTTTCCTGCTCCTCTTAGCATGATAAAGAAGATTCAAAGAGAGTGAGATGCCAGCTCCTTTCATTCAGTCAGTAGCTTCAAACATTTCTGGTATATGAATAACATGATGTTTTTCAATGGCAAAAATCAATGAATATTGTAAATGCACAAACAGTAATTTCTCCGCATTGCAAGGTGCAAGTCTGAAATTTTTTGCTTTTTCCTGATCCTCTTAGCATGATAAAGAAGATTCAAAGAGAGTGAGATGCCAGCTACTTTCATTCAGTCAGTAGCTTCAATCATTTCTGGACGTTTTTCAATGGTAAAAATCAATGAATATTGTAAATGCACAAACAGTAATTTCTCCACATTGCAAGGTGCAATTCTGAAATTTTTTGCTTTTTCCTGCTCCTCTTAGCATGATAAAGAAGATTCAAAGAGAGTGAGATGCCAGCTCCTTTCATTCAGTCAGTAGCTTCAAACATTTCTGGTATATGAATAACATGATGTTTTTCAATGGCAAAAATCAATGAATATTGTAAATGCACAAACAGTAATTTCTCCGCATTGCAAGGTGCAATTCTGAAATTTTTTGCTTTTTCCTGCTCCTCTTAGCATGATAAAGAAGATTCAAAGAGAGTGAGATGCCAGCTCCTTTCATTCAGTCAGTAGCTTCAATCATTTCTGGATGTTTTTCAATGGCAAAAATCAATGAATATTGTAAATGCACAAACTGTAATTTCTCCGCATTGCAAGGTGCAATTCTGAAATGTTTTGCTTTTTCCTGCTCCTCTTAGCATGATAAAGAAGATTCAAAGAGAGTGAGATGCCAGCTCCTTTCATTCAGTCAGTAGCTTCAATCATTTCTGGACGTTTTTCAATGGCAAAAATCAATGAATATTGTAAATGCACAAACAGTAATTTTTCCGCATTGCAAGGTGCAATTCTGAAATTTTTTGCTTTTTCCCGCTCCTCTTAGCATGATAAAGAAGATTCAAAGAGAGTGAGGTGCCAGCTCCTTTCATTCAGTCAGTAGCTTCAAACATTTCTGGTATATGAATAACATGTTTTTCAATGGCAAAAATCAATGAATATTGTAAATGCACAAACAGTAATTTCTCCGCATTGCAAGGTGCAATTCTGAAATTTTTTGCTTTTTCCTGCTCCTCTTAGCATGATAAAGAAGATTCAAAGAGAGTGAGATGCCAGCTACTTTCATTCAGTCAGTAGCTTCAATCATTTCTGGACGTTTTTCAATGGTAAAAATCAATGAATATTGTAAATGCACAAACAGTAATTTCTCCACATTGCAAGGTGCAATTCTGAAATTTTTTGCTTTATCCTGCTCCTCTTAGCATGATAAAGAAGATTCAAAGAGATTGAGATGCCAGCTCCTTTCATTCAGTCAGTAGCTTCAAACATTTCTGGTATATGAATAACATGATGTTTTTCAATGGCAAAAATCAATGAATATTGTAAATGCACAAACAGTAATTTCTCCGCATTGCAAGGTGCAATTCTGAAATTTTTAGCTTTTTCCTGCTCCTCTTAGCATGATAAAGAAGATTCAAAGAGAGTGAGATGCCAGCTCCTTTCATTCAGTCAGTAGCTTCAAACATTTCTGGTATATGAATAACATGATGTTTTTCAATGGCAAAAATCAATGAATATTGTAAATGCACAAACAGTAATTTCTCCGCATTGCAAGGTGCAAGTCTGAAATTTTTTGCTTTTTCCTGATCCTCTTAGCATGATAAAGAAGATTCAAAGAGAGTGAGATGCCAGCTACTTTCATTCAGTCAGTAGCTTCAATCATTTCTGGACGTTTTTCAATGGTAAAAATCAATGAATATTGTAAATGCACAAACAGTAATTTCTCCACATTGCAAGGTGCAATTCTGAAATTTTTTGCTTTTTCCTGCTCCTCTTAGCATGATAAAGAAGATTCAAAGAGAGTGAGATGCCAGCTCCTTTCATTCAGTCAGTAGCTTCAAACATTTCTGGTATATGAATAACATGATGTTTTTCAATGGCAAAAATCAATGAATATTGTAAATGCACAAACAGTAATTTCTCCGCATTGCAAGGTGCAATTCTGAAATTTTTTGCTTTTTCCTGCTCCTCTTAGCATGATAAAGAAGATTCAAAGAGAGTGAGATGCCAGCTCCTTTCATTCAGTCAGTAGCTTCAATCATTTCTGGATGTTTTTCAATGGCAAAAATCAATGAATATTGTAAATGCACAAACTGTAATTTCTCCGCATTGCAAGGTGCAATTCTGAAATGTTTTGCTTTTTCCTGCTCCTCTTAGCATGATAAAGAAGATTCAAAGAGAGTGAGATGCCAGCTCCTTTCATTCAGTCAGTAGCTTCAATCATTTCTGGACGTTTTTCAATGGCAAAAATCAATGAATATTGTAAATGCACAAACAGTAATTTTTCCGCATTGCAAGGTGCAATTCTGAAATTTTTTGCTTTTTCCCGCTCCTCTTAGCATGATAAAGAAGATTCAAAGAGAGTGAGGTGCCAGCTCCTTTCATTCAGTCAGTAGCTTCAAACATTTCTGGTATATGAATAACATGTTTTTCAATGGCAAAAATCAATGAATATTGTAAATGCACAAACAGTAATTTCTCCGCATTGCAAGGTGCAATTCTGAAATTTTTTGCTTTTTCCTGCTCCTCTTAGCATGATAAAGAAGATTCAAAGAGAGTGAGATGCCAGCTCCTTTCATTCAGTCAGTAGCTTCAATCATTTCTGGACGTTTTTCAATGGCAAAAATCAATGAATATTGTAAATGCACAAACAGTAATTTCTCCGCATTGCAATGTGCAATTCTGAAATTTTTTGCTTTTTCCTGCTCCTCTTAGCATGATAAAGAAGATTCAAAGAGAGTGAGATGCCAGCTCCTTTCATTCAGTCAGTAGCTTCAATCATTTCTGGACGTTTTTCAATGGCAAAAATCAATGAATATTGTAAATGCACAAACAGTAATTTCTCCGCATTGCAAGGTGCAATTCTGAAATTTTTTGCTTTTTCCTGCTCCTCTTAGCATGATAAAGAAGATTCAAAGAGAGTGAGATGCCAGCTCCTTTCATTCAGTCAGTAGCTTCAAACATTTCTGGTATATGAATAACATGATGTTTTTCAATGGCAAAAATCAATGAATATTGTAAATGCACAAACAGTAATTTCTCCGCATTGCAAGGTGCAAGTCTGAAATTTTTTGCTTTTTCCTGCTCCTCTTAGCATGATAAAGAAGATTCAAAGAGAGTGAGATGCCAGCTACTTTCATTCAGTCAGTAGCTTCAATCATTTCTGGACGTTTTTCAATGGTAAAAATCAATGAATATTGTAAATGCACAAACAGTAATTTCTGCACATTGCAAGGTGCAATTCTAAAATTTTTTGCTTTTTCCTGCTCCTCTTAGCATGATAAAGAAGATTCAAAGAGAGTGAGATGCCAGCTCCTTTCATTCAGTCAGTAGCTTCAAACATTTCTGGTATATGAATAACATGATGTTTTTCAATGGCAAAAATCAATGAATATTGTAAATGCACAAACAGTAATTTCTCCGCATTGCAAGGTGCAATTCTGAAATTTTTTGCTTTTTCCTGCTCCTCTTAGCATGATAAAGAAGATTCAAAGAGAGTGAGATGCCAGCTCCTTTCATTCAGTCAGTAGCTTCAAACATTTCTGGTATATGAATAACATGATGTTTTTCAATGGCAAAAATCAATGAATATTGTAAATGCACAAACAGTAATTTCTCCGCATTGCAAGGTGCAAGTCTGAAATTTTTTGCTTTTTCCTGCTCCTCTTAGCATGATAAAGAAAATTCAAAGAGAGTGAGATGCCAGCTACTTTCATTCAGTCAGTAGCTTCAATCATTTCTGGACGTTTTTCAATGGTAAAAATCAATGAATATTGTAAATGCACAAACAGTAATTTCTCCACATTGCAAGGTGCAATTCTGAAATTTTTTGCTTTTTCCTGCTCCTCTTAGCATGATAAAGAAGATTCAAAGAGAGTGAGATGCCAGCTCCTTTCATTCAGTCAGTAGCTTCAAACATTTCTGGTATATAAATAACATGATGTTTTTCAATGGCAAAAATCAATGAATATTGTAAATGCACAAACAGTAATTTCTCCGCATTGCAAGGTGCAATTCTGAAATTTTTTGCTTTTTCCTGTTCCTCTTAGCATGATAAAGAAGATTCAAAGAGAGTGAGATGCCAGCTCCTTTCATTCAGTCAGTAGCTTCAATCATTTCTGGACGTTTCTCAATGGCAAAAATCAATGAATATTGTAAATGCAAAAACTGTAATTTCTCCGCATTTCAAGGTGCAATTCTGAAATTTTTTGCTTTTTCCTGCTCCTCTTAGCATGATAAAGAAGATTCAAAGAGAGTGAGATGCCAGCTCCTTTCATTCAGTCAGTAGCTTCAATCATTTCTGGACGTTTTTCAATGGCAAAAATCAATGAATATTGTAAATGCACAAACAGTAATTTCTCCGCATTGCAAGGTGCAATTCTGAAATTTTTTGCTTTTTCCTGCTCCTCTTAGCATGATAAAGAAGATTCAAAGAGAGTGAGATGCCAGCTCCTTTCATTCAGTCAGTAGCTTCAAACATTTCTGGTATATGAATAACATGATGTTTTTCAATGGCAAAAATCAATGAATATTGTAAATGCACAAACAGTAATTTCTCCGCATTGCAAGGTGCAATTCTGAAATTTTTTGCTTTTTCCTGCTCCTCTTAGCATGATAAAGAAGATTCAAAGAGAGTGAGATGCCAGCTCCTTTCATTCAGTCAGTAGCTTCAATCATTTCTGGATGTTTTTCAATGGCAAAAATCAATGAATATTGTAAATGCACAAACTGTAATTTCTCCGCATTGCAAGGTGCAATTCTGAAATGTTTTGCTTTTTCCTGCTCCTCTTAGCATGATAAAGAAGATTCAAAGAGAGTGAGATGCCAGCTCCTTTCATTCAGTCAGTAGCTTCAATCATTTCTGGACGTTTTTCAATGGCAAAAATCAATGAATATTGTAAATGCACAAACAGTAATTTTTCCGCATTGCAAGGTGCAATTCTGAAATTTTTTGCTTTTTCCCGCTCCTCTTAGCATGATAAAGAAGTTTCAAAGAGAGTGAGGTGCCAGCTCCTTTCATTCAGTCAGTAGCTTCAAACATTTCTGGTATATGAATAACATGTTTTTCAATGGCAAAAATCAATGAATATTGTAAATGCACAAACAGTAATTTCTCCGCATTGCAAGGTGCAATTCTGAAATTTTTTGCTTTTTCCTGCTCCTCTTAGCATGATAAAGAAGATTCAAAGAGAGTGAGATGCCAGCTCCTTTCATTCAGTCAGTAGCTTCAATCATTTCTGGACGTTTTTCAATGGCAAAAATCAATGAATATTGTAAATGCACAAACAGTAATTTCTCCGCATTGCAATGTGCAATTCTGAAATTTTTTGCTTTTTCCTGCTCCTCTTAGCATGATAAAGAAGATTCAAAGAGAGTGAGATGCCAGCTCCTTTCATTCAGTCAGTAGCTTCAATCATTTCTGGACGTTTTTCAATGGCAAAAATCAATGAATATTGTAAATGCACAAACAGTAATTTCTCCGCATTGCAAGGTGCAATTCTGAAATTTTTTGCTTTTTCCTGCTCCTCTTAGCATGATAAAGAAGATTCAAAGAGAGTGAGATGCCAGCTCCTTTCATTCAGTCAGTAGCTTCAAACATTTCTGGTATATGAATAACATGATGTTTTTCAATGGCAAAAATCAATGAATATTGTAAATGCACAAACAGTAATTTCTCCGCATTGCAAGGTGCAAGTCTGAAATTTTTTGCTTTTTCCTGCTCCTCTTAGCATGATAAAGAAGATTCAAAGAGAGTGAGATGCCAGCTACTTTCATTCAGTCAGTAGCTTCAATCATTTCTGGACGTTTTTCAATGGTAAAAATCAATGAATATTGTAAATGCACAAACAGTAATTTCTGCACATTGCAAGGTGCAATTCTAAAATTTTTTGCTTTTTCCTGCTCCTCTTAGCATGATAAAGAAGATTCAAAGAGAGTGAGATGCCAGCTCCTTTCATTCAGTCAGTAGCTTCAAACATTTCTGGTATATGAATAACATGATGTTTTTCAATGGCAAAAATCAATGAATATTGTAAATGCACAAACAGTAATTTCTCCGCATTGCAAGGTGCAATTCTGAAATTTTTTGCTTTTTCCTGCTCCTCTTAGCATGATAAAGAAGATTCAAAGAGAGTGAGATGCCAGCTCCTTTCATTCAGTCAGTAGCTTCAAACATTTCTGGTATATGAATAACATGATGTTTTTCAATGGCAAAAATCAATGAATATTGTAAATGCACAAACAGTAATTTCTCCGCATTGCAAGGTGCAAGTCTGAAATTTTTTGCTTTTTCCTGCTCCTCTTAGCATGATAAAGAAAATTCAAAGAGAGTGAGATGCCAGCTACTTTCATTCAGTCAGTAGCTTCAATCATTTCTGGACGTTTTTCAATGGTAAAAATCAATGAATATTGTAAATGCACAAACAGTAATTTCTCCACATTGCAAGGTGCAATTCTGAAATTTTTTGCTTTTTCCTGCTCCTCTTAGCATGATAAAGAAGATTCAAAGAGAGTGAGATGCCAGCTCCTTTCATTCAGTCAGTAGCTTCAAACATTTCTGGTATATAAATAACATGATGTTTTTCAATGGCAAAAATCAATGAATATTGTAAATGCACAAACAGTAATTTCTCCGCATTGCAAGGTGCAATTCTGAAATTTTTTGCTTTTTCCTGTTCCTCTTAGCATGATAAAGAAGATTCAAAGAGAGTGAGATGCCAGCTCCTTTCATTCAGTCAGTAGCTTCAATCATTTCTGGACGTTTCTCAATGGCAAAAATCAATGAATATTGTAAATGCAAAAACTGTAATTTCTCCGCATTTCAAGGTGCAATTCTGAAATTTTTTGCTTTTTCCTGCTCCTCTTAGCATGATAAAGAAGATTCAGAGAGAGTGAGATGCCAGCTCCTTTCATTCAGTCAGTAGCTTCAATCATTTCTGGACGTTTTTCAATGGCAAAAATCAATGAATATTGTAAATGCACAAACAGTAATTTCTCCGCATTGCAAGGTGCAATTCTGAAATTTTTTGCTTTTTCCTGCTCCTCTTAGCATGATAAAGAAGATTCAAAGAGAGTGAGATGCCAGCTCCTTTCATTCAGTCAGTACCTTCAATCATTTCTGGACGTTTTTCAATGGCAAAAATCAATGAATATTGTAAATGCACAAACAGTAATTTCTCCGCATTGCAAGGTGCAATTCTGAAATTTTTTGCTTTTTCCCGCTCCTCTTAGCATGATAAAGAAGATTCAAAGAGAGTGAGATGCCAGCTCCTTTCATTCAGTCAGTAGCTTCAAACATTTCTGGTATATGAATAACATGATGTTTTTCAATGGCAAAAATCAATGAATATTGTAAATGCACAAACAGTAATTTCTCCGCATTGCAAGGTGCAAGTCTGAAATTTTTTGCTTTTTCCTGCTCCTCTTAGCATGATAAAGAAAATTCAAAGAGAGTGAGATGCCAGCTACTTTCATTCAGTCAGTAGCTTCAATCATTTCTGGACGTTTTTCAATGGTAAAAATCAATGAATATTGTAAATGCACAAACAGTAATTTCTCCACATTGCAAGGTGCAATTCTGAAATTTTTTGCTTTTTCCTGCTCCTCTTAGCATGATAAAGAAGATTCAAAGAGAGTGAGATGCCAGCTCCTTTCATTCAGTCAGTAGCTTCAAACATTTCTGGTATATAAATAACATGATGTTTTTCAATGGCAAAAATCAATGAATATTGTAAATGCACAAACAGTAATTTCTCCGCATTGCAAGGTGCAATTCTGAAATTTTTTGCTTTTTCCTGTTCCTCTTAGCATGATAAAGAAGATTCAAAGAGAGTGAGATGCCAGCTCCTTTCATTCAGTCAGTAGCTTCAATCATTTCTGGACGTTTCTCAATGGCAAAAATCAATGAATATTGTAAATGCAAAAACTGTAATTTCTCCGCATTTCAAGGTGCAATTCTGAAATTTTTTGCTTTTTCCTGCTCCTCTTAGCATGATAAAGAAGATTCAAAGAGAGTGAGATGCCAGCTCCTTTCATTCAGTCAGTAGCTTCAATCATTTCTGGACGTTTTTCAATGGCAAAAATCAATGAATATTGTAAATGCACAAACAGTAATTTCTCCGCATTGCAAGGTGCAATTCTGAAATTTTTTGCTTTTTCCTGCTCCTCTTAGCATGATAAAGAAGATTCAAAGAGAGTGAGATGCCAGCTCCTTTCATTCAGTCAGTACCTTCAATCATTTCTGGACGTTTTTCAATGGCAAAAATCAATGAATATTGTAAATGCACAAACAGTAATTTCTCCGCATTGCAAGGTGCAATTCTGAAATTTTTTGCTTTTTCCCGCTCCTCTTAGCATGATAAAGAAGATTCAAAGAGAGTGAGGTGCCAGCTCCTTTCATTCAGTCAGTAGCTTCAAACATTTCTGGTATATGAATTACATGTTTTTCAATGGCAAAAATCAATGAATATTGTAAATGCACAAACAGTAATTTCTCCGCATTGCAAGGTGCAATTCTGAAATTTTTTGCTTTTTCCTGCTCCTCTTAGCATGATAAAGAAGATTCAAAGAGAGTGAGATGCCAGCTCCTTTCATTCAGTCAGTAGCTTCAATCATTTCTGGACGTTTTTCAATGGCAAAAATCAATGAATATTGTAAATGCACAAACAGTAATTTCTCCGCATTGCAAGGTGCAATTCTGAAATTTTTTGCTTTTTCCTGCTCCTCTTAGCATGATAAAGAAGATTCAAAGAGAGTGAGATGCCAGCTCCTTTCATTCAGTCAGTAGCTTCAATCATTTCTGGACGTTTTTCAATGGCAAAAATCAATGAATATTGTAAATGCACAAAAAGTAATTTCTCCGCATTGCAAGGTGCAATTCTGAAATTTTTTGCTTTTTCCTGCTCCTCTTAGCATGATAAAGAAGATTCAAAGAGAGTGAGATGCCAGCTCCTTTCATTCAGTCAGTAGCTTCAAACATTTCTGGTATATGAATAACATGATGTTTTTCAATGGCAAAAATCAATGAATATTGTAAATGCACAAACAGTAATTTCTCCGCATTGCAAGGTGCAAGTCTGAAATTTTTTGCTTTTTCCTGCTCCTCTTAGCATGATAAAAAAGATTCAAAGAGAGTGAGATGGCAGCTACTTTCATTCAGTCAGTAGCTTCAATCATTTCTGGACGTTTTTCAATGGTAAAAATCAATGAATATTGTAAATGCACAAACAGTAATTTCTCCACATTGCAAGGTGCAATTCTGAAATTTTTTGCTTTTTCCTGCTCCTCTTAGCATGATAAAGAAGATTCAAAGAGAGTGAGATGCCAGCTCCTTTCATTCAGTCAGTAGCTTCAAACATTTCTGGTATATGAATAACATGATGTTTTTCAATGGCAAAAATCAATGAATATTGTAAATGCACAAACAGTAATTTCTCCGCATTGCAAGGTGCAATTCTGAAATTTCTTGCTTTTTCCTGCTCCTCTTAGCATGATAAAGAAGATTCAAAGAGAGTGAGATGCCAGCTCCTTTCATTCAGTCAGTAGCTTCAATCATTTCTGGTATATGAATAACGATGTTTTTCAATGGCAAAAATCAATGAATATTGTAAATGCACAAACAGTAATTTCTCCGCATTGCAAGGTGCAATTCTGAAATTTTTTGCTTTTTCCTGCTCCTCTTAGCATGATAAAGAAGATTCAAAGAGAGTGAGATGCCAGCTCCTTTCATTCAGTCAGTAGCTTCAATCATTTCTGGACTTTTTTCAACGGCAAAAATCAATGAATATTGTAAATGCACAAACAGTAATTTCTCCGCATTGCAAGGTGCAATTCTGAAATTTTTTGCTTTTTCCTGCTCCTCTTAGCATGATAAAGAAGATTCAAAGAGAGTGAGATGCCAGCTCCTTTCATTCAGTCAGTAGCTTCAAACATTTCTGGTATATGAATAACATGATGTTTTTCAATGGCAAAAATCAATGAATATTGTAAATGCACAAACAGTAATTTCTCCACATTGCAAGGTGCAATTCTGAAATTTTTTGCTTTTTCCTGCTCCTCTTAGCATGATAAAGAAGATTCAAAGAGAGTGAGATGCCAGCTCCTTTCATTCAGTCAGTAGCTTCAATCATTTCTGGATGTTTTTCAATGGCAAAAATCAATGAATATTGTAAATGCACAAACTGTAATTTCTCCGCATTGCAAGGTGCAATTCTGAAATTTTTTGCTTTTTCCTGCTCCTCTTAGCATGATAAAGAAGATTCAAAGAGAGTGAGATGCCAGCTCCTTTCATTCAGTCAGTAGCTTCAATCATTTCTGGACGTTTTTCAATGGCAAAAATCAATGAATATTGTAAATGCACAAACAGTAATTTCTCCGCATTGCAAGGTGCAATTCTGAAATTTTTTGCTTTTTCCTGCTCCTCTTAGCATGATAAAGAAGATTCAAAGAGAGTGAGATGCCAGCTCCTTTCATTCAGTCAGTACCTTCAATCATTTCTGGACGTTTTTCAATGGCAAAAATCAATGAATATTGTAAATGCACAAACAGTAATTTTTCCGCATTGCAAGGTGCAATTCTGAAATTTTTTGCTTTTTCCCGCTCCTCTTAGCATGATAAAGAAGATTCAAAGAGAGTGAGGTGCCAGCTCCTTTCATTCAGTCAGTAGCTTCAAACATTTCTGGTATATGAATAACATGTTTTTCAATGGCAAAAATCAATGAATATTGTAAATGCACAAACAGTAATTTCTCCGCATTGCAAGGTGCAATTCTGAAATTTTTTGCTTTTTCCTGCTCCTGTTAGCATGATAAAGAAGATTCAAAGAGAGTGAGATGCCAGCTCCTTTCATTCAGTCAGTAGCTTCAATCATTTCTGGACGTTTTTCAATGGCAAAAATCAATGAATATTGTAAATGCACAAACAGTAATTTCTCCGCATTGCAAGGTGCAATTCTGAAATTTTTTGCTTTTTCCTGCTCCTCTTAGCATGATAAAGAAGATTCAAAGAGAGTGAGATGCCAGCTCCTTTCATTCAGTCAGTAGCTTCAAACATTTCTGGTATATGAATAACATGATGTTTTTCAATGGCAAAAATCAATGAATATTGTAAATGCACAAACAGTAATTTCTCCGCATTGCAAGGTGCAATTCTGAAATTTCTTGCTTTTTCCTGCTCCTCTTAGCATGATAAAGAAGATTCAAAGAGAGTGAGATGCCAGCTCCTTTCATTCAGTCAGTAGCTTCAATCATTTCTGGTATATGAATAACATGATGTTTTTCAATGGCAAAAATCAATGAATATTGTAAATGCACAAACAGTAATTTCTCCGCATTGCAAGGTGCAATTCTGAAATTTTTTGCTTTTTCCTGCTCCTCTTAGCATGATAAAGAAGATTCAAAGAGAGTGAGATGCCAGCTCCTTTCATTCAGTCAGTAGCTTCAATCATTTCTGGACGTTTTTCAATGGCAAAAATCAATGTATATTGTAAATGCACAAACAGTAATTTCTCCGCATTGCAAGGTGCAATTCTGAAATTTTTTGCTTTTTCCTGCTCCTCTTAGCATGATAAAGAAGATTCAAAGAGAGTGAGATGCCAGCTCCTTTCATTCAGTCAGTAGCTTCAATCATTTCTGGACGTTTTTCAATGGCAAAAATCAATGAATATTGTAAATGCACAAACAGTAATTTCTCCGCATTGCAAGGTGCAATTCTGAAATTTTTTGCTTTTTCCTGCTCCTCTTAGAATGATAAAGAAGATTCAAAGAGAGTGAGATGCCAGCTCCTTTCATTCAGTCAGTACCTTCAATCATTTCTGGACGTTTTTCAATGGCAAAAATCAATGAATATTGTAAATGCACAAACAGTAATTTCTCCGCATTGCAAGGTGCAATTCTGAAATTTTTTGCTTTTTCCTGCTCCTCTTAGCATGATAAAGAAGATTCAAAGAGAGTGAGATGCCAGTTCCTTTCATTCAGTCAGTAGCTTCAAACATTTCTGGTATATGAATAACATGATGTTTTTCAATGGCAAAAATCAATGAATATTGTAAATGCACAAACAGTAATTTCTCCGCATTGCAAGGTGCAAGTCTGAGATTTTTTGCTTTTTCCTGCTCCTCTTAGCATGATAAAGAAGATTCAAAGAGAGTGAGATGCCAGCTACTTTCATTCAGTCAGTAGCTTCAATCATTTCTGGACGTTTTTCAATGGTAAAAATCAATGAATATTGTAAATGCACAAACAGTAATTTCTCCACATTGCAAGGTGCAATTCTGAAATTTTTTGCTTTATCCTGCTCCTCTTAGCATGATAAAGAAGATTCAAAGAGATTGAGATGCCAGCTCCTTTCATTCAGTCAGTAGCTTCAAACATTTCTGGTATATGAATAACATGATGTTTTTCAATGGCAAAAATCAATGAATATTGTAAATGCACAAACAGTAATTTCTCCGCATTGCAAGGTGCAATTCTGAAATTTTTTGCTTTTTCCTGCTCCTCTTACCATGATAAAGAAGATTCAAAGAGAGTGAGATGCCAGCTCCTTTCATTCAGTCAGTAGCTTCAAACATTTCTGGTATATGAATAACATGATGTTTTTCAATGGCAAAAATCAATGAATATTGTAAATGCACAAACAGTAATTTCTCCGCATTGCAAGGTGCAAGTCTGAAATTTTTTGCTTTTTCCTGCTCCTCTTAGCATGATAAAGAAGATTCAAAGAGAGTGAGATGCCAGCTACTTTCATTCAGTCAGTAGCTTCAATCATTTCTGGACGTTTTTCAATGGTAAAAATCAATGAATATTGTAAATGCACAAACAGTAATTTCTCCACATTGCAAGGTGCAATTCTAAAATTTTTTGCTTTTTCCTGCTCCTCTTAGCATGATAAAGAAGATTCAAAGAGAGTGAGATGCCAGCTCCTTTCATTCAGTCAGTAGCTTCAAACATTTCTGGTATATGAATAACATGATGTTTTTCAATGGCAAAAATCAATGAATATTGTAAATGCACAAACAGTAATTTCTCCGCATTGCAAGGTGCAATTCTGAAATTTTTTGCTTTTTCCTGCTCCTCTTAGCATGATAAAGAAGATTCAAAGAGAGTGAGATGCCAGCTCCTTTCATTCAGTCAGTAGCTTCAAACATTTCTGGTATATGAATAACATGATGTTTTTCAATGGCAAAAATCAATGAATATTGTAAATGCACAAACAGTAATTTCTCCGCATTGCAAGGTGCAAGTCTGAAATTTTTTGCTTTTTCCTGCTCCTCTTAGCATGATAAAGAAAATTCAAAGAGAGTGAGATGCCAGCTACTTTCATTCAGTCAGTAGCTTCAATCATTTCTGGACGTTTTTCAATGGTAAAAATCAATGAATATTGTAAATGCACAAACAGTAATTTCTCCACATTGCAAGGTGCAATTCTGAAATTTTTTGCTTTTTCCTGCTCCTCTTAGCATGATAAAGAAGATTCAAAGAGAGTGAGATGCCAGCTCCTTTCATTCAGTCAGTAGCTTCAAACATTTCTGGTATATAAATAACATGATGTTTTTCAATGGCAAAAATCAATGAATATTGTAAATGCACAAACAGTAATTTCTCCGCATTGCAAGGTGCAATTCTGAAATTTTTTGCTTTTTCCTGTTCCTCTTAGCATGATAAAGAAGATTCAAAGAGAGTGAGATGCCAGCTCCTTTCATTCAGTCAGTAGCTTCAATCATTTCTGGACGTTTCTCAATGGCAAAAATCAATGAATATTGTAAATGCACAAACTGTAATTTCTCCGCATTGCAAGGTGCAATTCTGAAATTTTTTGCTTTTTCCTGCTCCTCTTAGCATGATAAAGAAGATTCAAAGAGAGTGAGATGCCAGCTCCTTTCATTCAGTCAGTAGCTTCAATCATTTCTGGACGTTTTTCAATGGCAAAAATCAATGAATATTGTAAATGCACAAACAGTAATTTCTCCGCATTGCAAGGTGCAATTCTGAAATTTTTTGCTTTTTCCTGCTCCTCTTAGCATGATAAAGAAGATTCAAAGAGAGTGAGATGCCAGCTCCTTTCATTCAGTCAGTACCTTCAATCATTTCTGGACGTTTTTCAATGGCAAAAATCAATGAATATTGTAAATGCACAAACAGTAATTTCTCCGCATTGCAAGGTGCAATTCTGAAATTTTTTGCTTTTTCCCGCTCCTCTTAGCATGATAAAGAAGATTCAAAGAGAGTGAGGTGCCAGCTCCTTTCATTCAGTCAGTAGCTTCAAACATTTCTGGTATATGAATTACATGTTTTTCAATGGCAAAAATCAATGAATATTGTAAATGCACAAACAGTAATTTCTCCGCATTGCAAGGTGCAATTCTGAAATTTTTTGCTTTTTCCTGCTCCTCTTAGCATGATAAAGAAGATTCAAAGAGAGTGAGATGCCAGCTCCTTTCATTCAGTCAGTAGCTTCAATCATTTCTGGACGTTTTTCAATGGCAAAAATCAATGAATATTGTAAATGCACAAACAGTAATTTCTCCGCATTGCAAGGTGCAATTCTGAAATTTTTTGCTTTTTCCTGCTCCTCTTAGCATGATAAAGAAGATTCAAAGAGAGTGAGATGCCAGCTCCTTTCATTCAGTCAGTAGCTTCAATCATTTCTGGACGTTTTTCAATGGCAAAAATCAATGAATATTGTAAATGCACAAAAAGTAATTTCTCCGCATTGCAAGGTGCAATTCTGAAATTTTTTGCTTTTTCCTGCTCCTCTTAGCATGATAAAGAAGATTCAAAGAGAGTGAGATGCCAGCTCCTTTCATTCAGTCAGTAGCTTCAAACATTTCTGGTATATGAATAACATGATGTTTTTCAATATCAAAAATCAATGAATATTGTAAATGCACAAACAGTAATTTCTCCGCATTGCAAGGTGCAAGTCTGAAATTTTTTGCTTTTTCCTGCTCCTCTTAGCATGATAAAAAAGATTCAAAGAGAGTGAGATGGCAGCTACTTTCATTCAGTCAGTAGCTTCAATCATTTCTGGACGTTTTTCAATGGTAAAAATCAATGAATATTGTAAATGCACAAACAGTAATTTCTCCACATTGCAAGGTGCAATTCTGAAATTTTTTGCTTTTTCCTGCTCCTCTTAGCATGATAAAGAAGATTCAAAGAGAGTGAGATGCCAGCTCCTTTCATTCAGTCAGTAGCTTCAAACATTTCTGGTATATGAATAACATGATGTTTTTCAATGGCAAAAATCAATGAATATTGTAAATGCACAAACAGTAATTTCTCCGCATTGCAAGGTGCAATTCTGAAATTTCTTGCTTTTTCCTGCTCCTCTTAGCATGATAAAGAAGATTCAAAGAGAGTGAGATGCCAGCTCCTTTCATTCAGTCAGTAGCTTCAATCATTTCTGGTATATGAATAACATGATGTTTTTCAATGGCAAAAATCAATGAATATTGTAAATGCACAAACAGTAATTTCTCCGCATTGCAAGGTGCAATTCTGAAATTTTTTGCTTTTTCCTGCTCCTCTTAGCATGATAAAGAAGATTCAAAGAGAGTGAGATGCCAGCTCCTTTCATTCAGTCAGTAGCTTCAATCATTTCTGGACGTTTTTCAATGGCAAAAATCAATGTATATTGTAAATGCACAAACAGTAATTTCTCCGCATTGCAAGGTGCAATTCTGAAATTTTTTGCTTTTTCCTGCTCCTCTTAGCATGATAAAGAAGATTCAAAGAGAGTGAGATGCCAGCTCCTTTCATTCAGTCAGTAGCTTCAATCATTTCTGGACGTTTTTCAATGGCAAAAATCAATGAATATTGTAAATGCACAAACAGTAATTTCTCCGCATTGCAAGGTGCAATTCTGAAATTTTTTGCTTTTTCCTGCTCCTCTTAGCATGATAAAGAAGATTCAAAGAGAGTGAGATGCCAGCTCCTTTCATTCAGTCAGTAGCTTCAAACATTTCTGGTATATGAATAACATGATGTTTTTCAATGGCAAAAATCAATGAATTTTGTAAATGCACAAACAGCAATTTCTCCGCATTGCAAGGTGCAATTCTGAAATTTTTTGCTTTTTCCTGCTCTTCTTAGCATGATAAAGAAGATTCAAAGAGAGTGAGATGCCAGCTCCTTTCATTCAGTCAGTAGCTTCAATCATTTCTGGACGTTTTTCAATGGCAAAAATCAATGAATATTGTAAATGCACAAACAGTAATTTCTCCGCATTGCGAGGTGCAATTCTGAAATTTTTTGCTTTTTCCTGCTCCTCTTAGCATGATAAAGAAGATTCAAAGAGAGTGAGATGCCAGCTCCTTTCATTCAGTCAGTAGCTTCAATCATTTCTGGTATGTGAATAACATGATGTTTTTCAATGGCAAAAATCAATGAATATTGTAAATGCACAAACAGTAATTTCTCCGCATTGCAAGGTGCAATTCTGAAATGTTTTGCTTTTTCCTGCTCCTCTTAGCATGATAAAGAAGATTCAAAGAGAGTGAGATGCCAGCTCCTTTCATTCAGTCAGTAGCTTCAATCATTTCTGGTATATGAATAACATGATGTTTTTCAATGGCAAAAATCAATGAATATTGTAAATGCACAAACAGTAATTTATTCGCATTGCAAGGTGCAATTCTGAAATTTTTGGTTTTTCCTGCTCCTCTTAGCATGATAAAGAAGATTCAAAGAGAGTGAGATGCCAGCTCCTTTCATTCAGTCAGTAGCTTCAAACATTTCTGGTATATGAATAACATGATGTTTTTCAATGGCAAAAATCAATGAATATTGTAAATGCACAAACAGTAATTTCTCCGCATTGCAAGGTGCAATTCTGAAATTTTTTGCCTTTTCCTGCTCCTCTTAGCATGATAAAGAAGATTCAAAGAGAGTGAGATGCCAGCTCCTTTCATTCAGTCAGTAGCTTCAATCATTTCTGGACGTTTTTCAATGGCAAAAATCAATGAATATTGTAAATGCACAAACAGTAATTTCTCCGCATTGCAAGGTGCAATTCTGAAATTTTTTGCTTTTTCCTGCTCCTCTTAGCATGATAAAGAAGATTCAAAGAGAGTGAGATTCCAGCTCCTTTCATTCAGTCAGTAGCTTCAAACATTTCTGGTATATGAATAACATGATGTTTTTCAATGGCAAAAATCAATGAATATTGTAAATGCACAAACAGTAATTTCTCCGCATTGCAAGGTGCAATTCTGAAATTTTTTGCTTTTTCCTGCTCCTCTTAGCATGATAAAGAAGATTCAAAGAGAGTGAGATGCCAGCTCCTTTCATTCAGTCAGTAGCTTCAATCATTTCTGGACGTTTTTCAATGGCAAAAATCAATGAATATTGTAAATGCACAAACAGTAATTTCTCCGCATTGCAAGGTGCAATTCTGAAATTTTTTGCTTTTTCCTGCTCCTCTTAGCATGATAAAGAAGATTCAAAGAGAGTGAGATGCCAGCTCCTTTCATTCAGTCAGTAGCTTCAATCATTTCTGGTATATGAATAACATGATGTTTTTCAACGGCAAAAATCAATGAATATTGTAAATGCACAAACAGTAATTTCTCCGCATTGCAAGGTGCAATTCTGAAATTTTTTGCTTTTTCCTGCTCCTCTTAGCATGATAAAGAAGATTCAAAGAGAGTGAGATGCCAGCTCCTTTCATTCAGTCAGTAGCTTCAATCATTTCTGGACGTTTTTCAATGGCAAAAATCAATGAATATTGTAAATGCACAAACAGTAATTTCTCCGCATTGCAAGGTGCAATTCTGAAATTTTTTGCTTTTTCCTGCTCCTCTTAGCATGATAAAGAAGATTCAAAGAGAGTGACATGCCAGCTCCTTTCATTCAGTCAGTAGCTTCAAACATTTCTGGTATATGAATAACATGATGTTTTTCAATGGCAAAAATCAATGAATATTGTAAATGCACAAACAGTAATTTCTCCGCATTGCAAGGTGCAATTCTGAAATTTTTTGCTTTTTCCTGCTCCTCTTAGCATGATAAAGAAGATTCAAAGAGAGTGAGATGCCAGCTCCTTTCATTCAGTCAGTAGCTTCAATCATTTCTGGACGTTTTTCAATGGCAAAAATCAATGAATATTGTAAATGCACAAACAGTAATTTCTCCGCATTGCAAGGTGCAATTCTGAAATTTTTTGCTTTTTCCTGCTCCTCTTAGCATGATAAAGAAGATTCAAAGAGAGTGAGATGCCAGCTCCTTTCATTCACTCAGTAGCTTCAATCATTTTTGGTATATGAATAACATGATGTTTTTCAATGGCAAAAATCAATGAATATTGTAAATGCACAAACAGTAATTTCTCCGCATTGCAAGGTGCAATTCTGAAATTTTTTGCTTTTTCCTGCTCCTCTTAGCATGATAAAGAAGATTCAAAGAGAGTGAGATGCCAGCTCCTTTCATTCAGTCAGTAGCTTCAATCATTTCTGGACGTTTTTCAACGGCAAAAATCAATGAATATTGTAAATGCACAAACAGTAATTTCTCCGCATTGCAAGGTGTAATTCTGAAATTTTTTGCTTTTTCCTGCTCCTCTTAGCATGATAAAGAAGATTCAAAGAGAGTGAGATGCCAGCTCCTTTCATTCAGTCGGTAGGTTCAATCATTTCTGGACGTTTTTCAATGGCAAAAATCAATGAATATTGTAAATGCACAAACAGTAATTTCTCCGCATTGCAAGGTGCAATTCTGAAATTTTTTGCTTTTTCCTGCTCCTCTTAGCATGATAAAGAAGATTCAAAGAGAGTGAGATGCCAGCTCCTTTCATTCAGTCAGTAGCTTCAATCATTTCTGGACGTTTTTCAATGGCAAAAATCAATGAATATTGTAAATGCACAAACAGTAATTTCTCCGCATTGCAAGGTGCAATTCTGAAATTTTTTGCTTTTTCCTGCTCCTCTTAGCATGATAAAGAAGATTCAAAGAGAGTGAGATGCCAGCTCCTTTCATTCAGTCAGCAGCTTCAATCATTTCTGGACGTTTTTCAATGGCAAAAATCAATGTATATTGTAAATGCACAAACAGTAATTTCTCCGCATTGCAAGGTGCAATTCTGAAATTTTTTGCTTTTTCCTGCTCCTCTTAGCATGATAAAGAAGATTCAAAGAGAGTGAGATGCCAGCTCCTTTCATTCAGTCAGTAGCTTCAATCATTTCTGGACGTTTTTCAATGGCAAAAATCAATGTATATTGTAAATGCACAAACAGTAATTTCTCCGCATTGCAAGGTGCAATTCTGAAATTTTTTGCTTTTTCCTGCTCCTCTTAGCATGATAAAGAAGATTCAAAGAGAGTGAGATGCCAGCTCCTTTCATTCAGTCAGTAGCTTCAATCATTTCTGGACGTTTTTCAATGGCAAAAATCAATGAATATTGTAAATGCACAAACAGTAATTTCTCCGCATTGCAAGGTGCAATTCTGAAATTTTTTGCTTTTTCCTGCTCCTCTTAGCATGATAAAGAAGATTCAAAGAGAGTGAGATGCCAGCTCCTTTCATTCAGTCAGTAGCTTCAAACATTTTTGGTATATGAATAACATGATGTTTTTCAATGGCAAAAATCAATGAATTTTGTAAATGCACAAACAGCAATTTCTCCGCATTGCAAGGTGCAATTCTGAAATTTTTTGCTTTTTCCTGCTCCTCTTAGCATGATAAAGAAGATTCAAAGAGAGTGAGATGCCAGCTCCTTTCATTCAGTCAGTAGCTTCAATCATTTCTGGACGTTTTTCAATGGCAAAAATCAATGAATATTGTAAATGCACAAACAGTAATTTCTCCGCATTGCGAGGTGCAATTCTGAAATTTTTTGCTTTTTCCTGCTCCTCTTAGCATGATAAAGAAGATTCAAAGAGAGTGAGATGCCAGCTCCTTTCATTCAGTCAGTAGCTTCAATCATTTCTGGTATATGAATAACATGATGTTTTTCAATGGCAAAAATCAATGAATATTGTAAATGCACAAACAGTAATTTCTCCGCATTGCAAGGTGCAATTCTGAAATTTTTTGCTTTTTCCTGCTCCTCTTAGCATGATAAAGAAGATTCAAAGAGAGTGAGATGCCAGCTCCTTTCATTCAGTCAGTAGCTTCAATCATTTCTGGTATATGAATAACATGATGTTTTTCAATGGCAAAAATCAATGAATATTGTAAATGCACAAACAGTAATTTATTCGCATTGCAAGGTGCAATTCTGAAATTTTTTGCTTTTTCCTGCTCCTCTTAGCATGATAAAGAAGATTCAAAGAGAGTGAGATGCCAGCTCCTTTCATTCAGTCAGTAGCTTCAAACATTTCTGGTATATGAATAACATGATGTTTTTCAATGGCAAAAATCAATGAATATTGTAAATGCACAAACAGTAATTTCTCCGCATTGCAAGGTGCAATTCTGAAATTTTTTGCCTTTTCCTGCTCCTCTTAGCATGATAAAGAAGATTCAAAGAGAGTGAGATGCCAGCTCCTTTCATTCAGTCAGTAGCTTCAATCATTTCTGGACGTTTTTCAATGGCAAAAATCAATGAATATTGTAAATGCACAAACAGTAATTTATTCGCATTGCAAGGTGCAATTCTGAAATTTTTTGCTTTTTCCTGCTCCTCTTAGCATGATAAAGAAGATTCAAAGAGAGTGAGATGCCAGCTCCTTTCATTCAGTCAGTAGCTTCAAACATTTCTGGTATATGAATAACATGATGTTTTTCAATGGCAAAAATCAATGAATATTGTAAATGCACAAACAGTAATTTCTCCGCATTGCAAGGTGCAATTCTGAAATTTTTTGCCTTTTCCTGCTCCTCTTAGCATGATAAAGAAGATTCAAAGAGAGTGAGATGCCAGCTCCTTTCATTCAGTCAGTAGCTTCAATCATTTCTGGACGTTTTTCAATGGCAAAAATCAATGAATATTGTAAATGCACAAACAGTAATTTCTCCGCATTGCAAGGTGCAATTCTGAAATTTTTTGCTTTTTCCTGCTCCTCTTAGCATGATAAAGAAGATTCAAAGAGAGTGAGATGCCAGCTCCTTTCATTCAGTCAGTAGCTTCAAACATTTCTGGTATATGAATAACATGATGTTTTTCAATGGCAAAAATCAATGAATATTGTAAATGCACAAACAGTAATTTCTCCGCATTGCAAGGTGCAATTCTGAAATTTTTTGCTTTTTCCTGCTCCTCTTAGCATGATAAAGAAGATTCAAAGAGAGTGAGATGCCAGCTCCTTTCATTCAGTCAGTAGCTTCAATCATTTCTGGACGTTTTTCAATGGCATAAATCAATGAATATTGTAAATGCACAAACAGTAATTTCTCCGCATTGCAAGGTGCAATTCTGAAATTTTTTGCTTTTTCCTGATCCTCTTAGCATGATAAAGAAGATTCAAAGAGAGTGAGATGCCAGCTCCTTTCATTCAGTCAGTAGCTTCAATCATTTCTGGTATATGAATAACATGATGTTTTTCAATGGCAAAAATCAATGAATATTGTAAATGCACAAACAGTAATTTCTCCGCATTGCAAGGTGCAATTCTGAAATTTTTTGCTTTTTCCTGCTCCTCTTAGCATGATAAAGAAGATTCAAAGAGAGTGAGATGCCAGCTCCTTTCATTCAGTCAGTAGCTTCAATCATTTCTGGACGTTTTTCAATGGCAAAAATCAATGAATATTGTAAATGCACAAACAGTAATTTCTCCGCATTGCAAGGTGCAATTCTGAAATTTTTTGCTTTTTCCTGCTCCTTTTAGCATGATAAAGAAGATTCAAAGAGAGTGACATGCCAGCTCCTTTCATTCAGTCAGTAGCTTCAAACATTTCTGGTATATGAATAACATGATGTTTTTCAATGGCAAAAATCAATGAATATTGTAAATGCACAAACAGTAATTTCTCCGCATTGCAAGGAGCAATTCTGAATTTTTTTGCATTTTCCTGCTCCTCTTAGCATGATAAAGAAGATTCAAAGAGAGTGAGATGCCAGCTCCTTTCATTCAGTCAGTAGCTTCAATCATTTCTGGACGTTTTTCAATGGCAAAAATCAATGAATATTGTAAATGCACAAACAGTAATTTCTCCGCATTGCAAGGTGCAATTCTGAAATTTTTTGCTTTTTCCTGCTCCTCTTAGCATGATAAAGAAGATTCAAAGAGAGTGAGATGCCAGCTCCTTTCATTCAGTCAGTAGCTTCAAACATTTCTGGACGTTTTTCAATGGCAAAAATCAATGAATATTGTAAATGCACAAACAGTAATTTCTCCGCATTTCAAGGTGCAATTCTGAAATTTTTTGCTTTTTCCTGCTCCTCTTAGCATGATAAAGAAGATTCAAAGAGAGTGAGATGCCAGCTCCTTTCATTCAGTCAGTAGCTTCAATCATTTCTGGTATATGAATAACATGATGTTTAACAATGGCAAAAATCAATGAATATTGTAAATGCACAAACAGTAATTTCTCCGCATTGCAAGGTGCAATTCTGAAATTTTTTGCTTTTTCCTGCTCCTCTTAGCATGATAAAGAAGATTCAAAGAGAGTGAGATGCCAGCTCCTTTCATTCAGTCAGTAGCTTCAATCATTTCTGGATGTTTTTCAATGGCAAAAATCAATGAATATTGTAAATGCACAAACAGTAATTTCTCCGCATTGCAAGGTGCAATTCTGAAATTTTTTGCTTTTTCCTGCTCCTCTTAGCATGATAAAGAAGATTCAAAGAGAGTGAGATGCCAGCTCCTTTCATTCAGTCAGTAGCTTCAATCATTTCTGGACGTTTTTCAATGGCAAAAATCAATGAATATTGTAAATGCACAAACAGTAATTTCTCCGCATTGCAAGGTGCAATTCTGAAATTTTTTGCTTTTTCCTGCTCCTCTTAGCATGATAAAGAAGATTCAAAGAGAGTGAGATGCCAGCTCCTTTCATTCAGTCAGTAGCTTCAATCATTTCTGGACGTTTTTCAATGGCAAAAATCAATGAATATTGTAAATGCACAAACAGTAATTTCTCCGCATTGCAAGGTGCAATTCTGAAATTTTTTGCTTTTTCCTGCTCCTTTTAGCATGATAAAGAAGATTCAAAGAGAGTGACATGCCAGCTCCTTTCATTCAGTCAGTAGCTTCAAACATTTCTGGTATATGAATAACATGATGTTTTTCAATGGCAAAAATCAATGAATATTGTAAATGCACAAACAGTAATTTCTCCGCATTGCAAGGAGCAATTCTGAATTTTTTTGCATTTTCCTGCTCCTCTTAGCATGATAAAGAAGATTCAAAGAGAGTGAGATGCCAGCTCCTTTCATTCAGTCAGTAGCTTCAATCATTTCTGGACGTTTTTCAATGGCAAAAATCAATGAATATTGTAAATGCACAAACAGTAATTTCTCCGCATTGCAAGGTGCAATTCTGAAATTTTTTGCTTTTTCCTGCTCCTCTTAGCATGATAAAGAAGATTCAAAGAGAGTGAGATGCCAGCTCCTTTCATTCAGTCAGTAGCTTCAAACATTTCTGGACGTTTTTCAATGGCAAAAATCAATGAATATTGTAAATGCACAAACAGTAATTTCTCCGCATTTCAAGGTGCAATTCTGAAATTTTTTGCTTTTTCCTGCTCCTCTTAGCATGATAAAGAAGATTCAAAGAGAGTGAGATGCCAGCTCCTTTCATTCAGTCAGTAGCTTCAATCATTTCTGGTATATGAATAACATGATGTTTAACAATGGCAAAAATCAATGAATATTGTAAATGCACAAACAGTAATTTCTCCGCATTGCAAGGTGCTATTCTGAAATTTTTTGCTTTTTCCTGCTCCTCTTAGCATGATAAAGAAGATTCAAAGAGAGTGAGATGCCAGCTCCTTTCATTCAGTCAGTAGCTTCAATCATTTCTGGATGTTTTTCAATGGCAAAAATCAATGAATATTGTAAATGCACAAACAGTAATTTCTCCGCATTGCAAGGTGCAATTCTGAAATTTTTTGCTTTTTCCTGCTCCTCTTAGCATGATAAAGAAGATTCAAAGAGAGTGAGATGCCAGCTCCTTTCATTCAGTCAGTAGCTTCAATCATTTCTGGACGTTTTTCAATGGCAAAAATCAATGAATATTGTAAATGCACAAACAGTAATTTCTCCGCATTGCAAGGTGCAATTCTGAAATTTTTTGCTTTTTCCTGCTCCTCTTAGCATGATAAAGAAGATTCAAACAGAGTGAGATGCCAGCTCCTTTCATTCAGTCAGTAGCTTCAATCATTTCTGGACGTTTTTCAATGGCAAAAATCAATGAATATTGTAAATGCACAAACAGTAATTTCTCCGTATTGCAAGGTGCAATTCTGAAATTTTTTGCTTTTTCCTGCTCCTCTTAGCATGATAAAGAAGATTCAAAGAGAGTGAGATGCCAGCTCCTTTCATTCAGTCAGTAGCTTCAATCATTTCTGGACGTTTTTCAATGGCAAAAATCAATGAATATTGTAAATGCACAAGCAGTAATTTCTCCGCATTGCAAGGTGCAATTCTGAAATTTTTTGCTTTTTCCTGCTCCTCTTAGCATGATAAAGAAGATTCAAAGAGACTGAGATGCCAGCTCCTTTCATTCAGTCAGTAGCTTCAATCATTTCTGGACGTTTTTCAATGGCAAAAATCAATGAATATTGTAAATGCACAAACAGTAATTTCTCCGCATTGCAAGGTGCAATTCTGAAATTTTTTACTTTTTCCTGCTCCTCTTAGCATGAAAAAGAAGATTCAAAGAGAGTGAGATGCCAGCTCCTTTCATTCAGTCAGTAGCTTCAATCATTTCTGGTATATGAATAACATGATGTTTTTCAATGGCAAAAATCAATGAATATTGTAAATGCACAAACAGTAATTTCTCCGCATTGCAAGGTGCAATTCTGAAATTTTTTGCTTTTTCCTGCTCCTCTTAGCATGATAAAGAAGATTCAAAGAGAGTGAGATGCCAGCTCCTTTCATTCAGTCAGTAGCTTCAATCATTTCTGGACGTTTTTCAATGGCAAAAATCAATGAATATTGTAAATGCACAAACAGTAATTTCTCCGCATTGCAAGGTGCAATTCTGAAATTTTTTGCTTTTTCCTGCTCCTCTTAGCATGATAAAGAAGATTCAAAGAGAGTGAGATGCCAGCTCCTTTCATTCAGTCAGTAGCTTCAATCATTTCTGGTATATGAATAACATGATGTTTTTCAATGGCAAAAATCAATGAATATTGTAAATGCACAAACAGTAATTTCTCCGCATTGCAAGGTGCAATTCTGAAATTTTTTGCTTTTTCCTGCTCCTCTTAGCATGATAAAGAAGATTCAAAGAGAGTGAGATGCCAGCTCCTTTCATTCAGTCAGTAGCTTCAAACATTTCTGGACGTTTTTCAATGGCAAAAATCAATGAATATTGTAAATGCACAAACAGTAATTTCTCCGCATTGCAAGGTGCAATTCTGAAATTTTTTGCTTTTTCCTGCTCCTCTTAGCATGATAAAGAAGATTCAAAGAGAGTGAGATGCCAGCTCCTTTCATTCAGTCAGTAGCTTCAATCATTTCTGGTATATGAATAACATGATGTTTAACAATGGCAAAAATCAATGAATATTGTAAATGCACAAACAGTAATTTCTCCGCATTGCAAGGTGCAATTCTGAAATTTTTTGCTTTTTCCTGCTCCTCTTAGCATGATAAAGAAGATTCAAAGAGAGTGAGATGCCAGCTCCTTTCATTCAGTCAGTAGCTTCAATCATTTCTGGATGTTTTTCAATGGCAAAAATCAATGAATATTGTAAATGCACAAACAGTAATTTCTCCGCATTGCAAGGTGCAATTCTGAAATTTTTTGCTTTTTCCTGCTCCTCTTAGCATGATAAAGAAGATTCAAAGAGAGTGAGATGCCAGCTCCTTTCATTCAGTCAGTAGCTTCAATCATTTCTGGACGTTTTTCAACGGCAAAAATCAATGAATATTGTAAATGCACAAACAGTAATTTCTCCGCATTGCAAGGTGCAATTCTGAAATTTTTTGCTTTTTCCTGCTCCTCTTAGCATGATAAAGAAGATTCAAAGAGAGTGAGATGCCAGCTCCTTTCATTCAGTCAGTAGCTTCAATCATTTCTGGACGTTTTTCAATGGCAAAAATCAATGAATATTGTAAATGCACAAACAGTAATTTCTCCGCATTGCAAGGTGCAATTCTGAAATTTTTTGCTTTTTCCTGCTCCTCTTAGCATGATAAAGAAGATTCAAAGAGAGTGAGATGCCAGCTCCTTTCATTCAGTCAGTAGCTTCAATCATTTCTGGACGTTTTTCAATGGCAAAAATCAATGAATATTGTAAATGCACAAACAGTAATTTCTCCGTATTGCAAGGTGCAATTCTGAAATTTTTTGCTTTTTCCTGCTCCTCTTAGCATGATAAAGAAGATTCAAAGAGAGTGAGATGCCAGCTCCTTTCATTCAGTCAGTAGCTTCAATCATTTCTGGACGTTTTTCAATGGCAAAAATCAATGAATATTGTAAATGCACAAGCAGTAATTTCTCCGCATTGCAAGGTGCAATTCTGAAATTTTTTGCTTTTTCCTGCTCCTCTTAGCATGATAAAGAAGATTCAAAGAGACTGAGATGCCAGCTCCTTTCATTCAGTCAGTAGCTTCAATCATTTCTGGACGTTTTTCAATGGCAAAAATCAATGAATATTGTAAATGCACAAACAGTAATTTCTCCGCATTGCAAGGTGCAATTCTGAAATTTTTTACTTTTTCCTGCTCCTCTTAGCATGAAAAAGAAGATTCAAAGAGAGTGAGATGCCAGCTCCTTTCATTCAGTCAGTAGCTTCAATCATTTCTGGTATATGAATAACATGATGTTTTTCAATGGCAAAAATCAATGAATATTGTAAATGCACAAACAGTAATTTCTCCGCATTGCAAGGTGCAATTCTGAATTTTTTTGCTTTTTCCTGCTCCTCTTAGCATGATAAAGAAGATTCAAAGAGAGTGAGATGCCAGCTCCTTTCATTCAGTCAGTAGCTTCAATCATTTCTGGACGTTTTTCAATGGCAAAAATCAATGAATATTGTAAATGCACAAACAGTAATTTCTCCGCATTGCAAGGTGCAATTCTGAAATTTTTTGCTTTTTCCTGCTCCTCTTAGCATGATAAAGAAGATTCAAAGAGAGTGAGATGCCAGCTCCTTTCATTCAGTCAGTAGCTTCAATCATTTCTGGTATATGAATAACATGATGTTTTTCAATGGCAAAAATCAATGAATATTGTAAATGCACAAACAGTAATTTCTCCGCATTGCAAGGTGCAATTCTGAAATTTTTTGCTTTTTCCTGCTCCTCTTAGCATGATAAAGAAGATTCAAAGAGAGTGAGATGCCAGCTCCTTTCATTCAGTCAGTAGCTTCAATCATTTCTGGTATATGAATAACATGATGTTTTTCAATGGCAAAAATCAATGAATATTGTAAATGCACAAACAGTAATTTCTCCGCATTGCAAGGTGCAATTCTGAAATTTTTTGCCTTTTCCTGCTCCTCTTAGCATGATAAAGAAGATTCAAAGAGAGTGAGATGCCAGCTCCTTTCATTCAGTCAGTAGCTTCAATCATTTCTGGACGTTTTTCAATGGCAAAAATCAATGAATATTGTAAATGCACAAACAGTAATTTCTCCGCATTGCAAGGTGCAATTCTGAAATTTTTTGCTTTTTCCTGCTCCTCTTAGCATGATAAAGAAGATTCAAAGAGAGTGAGATGCCAGCTCCTTTCATTCAGTCAGTAGCTTCAAACATTTCTGGTATATGAATAACATGATGTTTTTCAATGGCAAAAATCAATGAATATTGTAAATGCACAAACAGTAATTTCTCCGCATTGCAAGGTGCAATTCTGAAATTTTTTGCTTTTTCCTGCTCCTCTTAGCATGATAAAGAAGATTCAAAGAGAGTGAGATGCCAGCTCCTTTCATTCAGTCAGTAGCTTCAATCATTTCTGGACGTTTTTCAATGGCAAAAATCAATGAATATTGTAAATGCACAAACAGTAATTTCTCTGCATTGCAAGGTGCAATTCTGAAATTTTTTGCTTTTTCCTGCTCCTCTTAGCATGATAAAGAAGATTCAAAGAGAGTGAGATGCCAGCTCCTTTCATTCAGTCAGTAGCTTCAATCATTTCTGGTATATGAATAACATGATGTTTTTCAATGGCAAAAATAAATGAATATTGTAAATGCACAAACAGTAATTTCTCCGCATTGCAAGGTGCAATTCTGAAATTTTTTGCTTTTTCCTGCTCCTCTTAGCATGATAAAGAAGATTCAAAGAGAGTGAGATGCCAGCTCCTTTCATTCAGTCAGTAGCTTCAATCATTTCTGGTATATGAATAACATGATGTTTTTCAATGGCAAAAATCAATGAATATTGTAAATGCACAAACAGTAATTTCTCCGCATTGCAAGGTGCAATTCTGAAATTTTTTGCCTTTTCCTGCTCCTCTTAGCATGATAAAGAAGATTCAAAGAGAGTGAGATGCCAGCTCCTTTCATTCAGTCAGTAGCTTCAATCATTTCTGGATGTTTTTCAAAGGCAAAAATCAATGAATATTGTAAATGCACAAACAGTAATTTCTCCGCATTGCAAGGTGCAATTCTGAAATTTTTTGCTTTTTCCTGCTCCTCTTAGCATGATAAAGAAGATTCAAAGAGAGTGAGATGCCAGCTCCTTTCATTCAGTCAGTAGCTTCAATCATTTCTGGACGTTTTTCAATGGCAAAAATCAATGAATATTGTAAATGCACAAACAGTAATTTCTCCGCATTGCAAGGTGCAATTCTGAAATTTTTTGCTTTTTTCTGCTCCTCTTAGCATGATAAAGAAGATTCAAAGAGAGTGAGATGCCAGCTCCTTTCATTCAGTCAGTAGCTTCAATCATTTCTGGTATATGAATAACATGATGTTTTTCAATGGCAAAAATCAATGAATATTGTAAATGCACAAACAGTAATTTCTCCGCATTGCAAGGTGCAATTCTGAAATTTTTTGCTTTTTCCTGCTCCTCTTAGCATGATAAAGAAGATTCAAAGAGAGTGAGATGCCAGCTCCTTTCATTCAGTCAGTAGCTTCAATCATTTCTGGACGTTTTTCAATGGCAAAAATCAATGAATATTGTAAATGCACAAACAGTAATTTCTCCGCATTGCAAGGTGCAATTCTGAAATTTTTTGCTTTTTCCTGCTCCTCTTAGCATGATAAAGAAGATTCAAAGAGAGTGAGATGCCAGCTCCTTTCATTCAGTCAGTAGCTTCAATCATTTCTGGTATATGAATAACATGATGTTTTTCAATGGCAAAAATCAATGAATATTGTAAATGCACAAACAGTAATTTCTCCGCATTGCAAGGTGCAATTCTGAAATTTTTTGCTTTTTCCTGCTCCTCTTAGCATGATAAAGAAGATTCAAAGAGAGTGAGATGCCAGCTCCTTTAATTCAGTCAGTAGCTTCAATCATTTCTGGACGTTTTTCAATGGCAAAAATCAATGAATATTGTAAATGCACAAACAGTAATTTCTCCGCATTGCAAGGTGCAATTCTGAAATTTTTTGCTTTTTCCTGCTCCTCTTAGCATGATAAAGAAGATTCAAAGAGAGTGAGATGCCAGCTCCTTTCATTCAGTCAGTAGCTTCAAACATTTCTGGAATATGAATAACATGATGTTTTTCAATGGCAAAAATCAATGAATATTGTAAATGCACAAACAGTAATTTCTCCGCATTGCAAGGTGCAATTCTGAAATTTTTTGCTTTTTCCTGCTCCTCTTAGCATGATAAAGAAGATTCAAAGAGAGTGAGATGCCAGCTCCTTTCATTCAGTCAGTAGCTTCAATCATTTCTGGATGTTTTTCAATGGCAAAAATCAATGAATATTGTAAATGCACAAACAGTAATTTCTCCGCATTGCAAGGTGCAATTCTGAAATTTTTTGCTTTTTCCTGCTCCTCTTAGCATGATAAAGAAGATTCAAAGAGAGTGAGATGCCAGCTCCTTTCATTCAGTCAGTAGCTTCAATCATTTCTGGACGTTTTTCAATGGCAAAAATCAATGAATATTGTAAATGCACAAACAGTAATTTCTCCGCATTGCAAGGTGCAATTCTGAAATTTTTTGCTTTTTTCTGCTCCTCTTAGCATGATAAAGAAGATTCAAAGAGAGTGAGATGCCAGCTCCTTTCATTCAGTCAGTAGCTTCAATCATTTCTGGTATATGAATAACATGATGTTTTTCAATGGCAAAAATCAATGAATATTGTAAATGCACAAACAGTAATTTCTCCGCATTGCAAGGTGCAATTCTGAAATTTTTTGCTTTTTCCTGCTCCTCTTAGCATGATAAAGAAGATTCAAAGAGAGTGAGATGCCAGCTCCTTTAATTCAGTCAGTAGCTTCAATCATTTCTGGACGTTTTTCAATGGCAAAAATCAATGAATATTGTAAATGCACAAACAGTAATTTCTCCGCATTGCAAGGTGCAATTCTGAAATTTTTTGCTTTTTCCTGCTCCTCTTAGCATGATAAAGAAGATTCAAAGAGAGTGAGATGCCAGCTCCTTTCATTCAGTCAGTAGCTTCAAACATTTCTGGAATATGAATAACATGATGTTTTTCAATGGCAAAAATCAATGAATATTGTAAATGCACAAACAGTAATTTCTCCGCATTGCAAGGTGCAATTCTGAAATTTTTTGCTTTTTCCTGCTCCTCTTAGCATGATAAAGAAGATTCAAAGAGAGTGAGATGCCAGCTCCTTTCATTCAGTCAGTAGCTTCAATCATTTCTGGACGTTTTTCAATGGCAAAAATCAATGAATATTGTAAATGCACAAACAGTAATTTCTCCGCATTGCAAGGTGCAATTCTGAAATTTTTTGCTTTTTCCTGCTCCTCTTAGCATGATAAAGAAGATTCAAAGAGAATGAGATGCCAGCTCCTTTCATTCAGTCAGTAGCTTCAATCATTTCTGGACGTTTTTCAACGGCAAAAATCAATGAATATTGTAAATGCACAAACAGTAATTTCTCCGCATTGCAAGGTGCAATTCTGAAATTTTTTGCTTTTTCCTGCTCCTCTTAGCATGATAAAGAAGATTCAAAGAGAGTGAGATGCCAGCTCCTTTCATTCAGTCAGTAGCTTCAATCATTTCTGGACGTTTTTCAATAGCAAAAATCAATGAATATTGTAAATGCACAAACAGTAATTTCTCCGCATTGCAAGGTGCAATTCTGAAATTTTTTGCTTTTTCCTGCTCCTCTTAGCATGATAAAGAAGATTCAAAGAGAGTGAGATGCCAGCTCCTTTCATTCAGTCAGTAGCTTTAATCATTTCTGGACGTTTTTCAATGGCAAAAATCAATGAATATTGTAAATGCACAAACAGTAATTTCTCCGCATTGCAAGGTGCAATTCTGAAATTTTTTGCTTTTTCCTGCTCCTCTTAGCATGATAAAGAAGACTCAAAGAGAGTGAGATGCCAGCTCCTTTCATTCAGTCAGTAGCTTCAATCATTTCTGGACGTTTTTCAATGGCAAAAATCAATGAATATTGTAAATGCACAAGCAGTAATTTCTCCGCATTGCAAGGTGCAATTCTGAAATTTTTTGTTTTTCCTGCTCCTCTTAGCATGATAAAGAAGATTCAAAGAGAGTGAGATGCCAGCTCCTTTCATTCAGTCAGTAGCTTCAATCATTTCTGGACGTTTTTCAATGGCAAAAATCAATGAATATTGTAAATGCACAAACAGTAATTTCTCCGCATTGCAAGGTGCAATTCTGAAATTTTTTGCTTTTTCCTGCTCCTCTTAGCATGATAAAGAAGATTCAAAGAGAGTGAGATGCCAGCTCCTTTCATTCAGTCAGTAGCTTCAATCATTTCTGGTATATGAATAACATGATGTTTTTCAATGGCAAAAATAAATGAATATTGTAAATGCACAAACAGTAATTTCTCCGCATTGCAAGGTGCAATTCTGAAATTTTTTGCTTTTTCCTGCTCCTCTTAGCATGATAAAGAAGATTCAAAGAGAGTGAGATGCCAGCTCCTTTCATTCAGTCAGTAGCTTCAATCATTTCTGGTATATGAATAACATGATGTTTTTCAATGGCAAAAATCAATGAATATTGTAAATGCACAAACAGTAATTTCTCCGCATTGCAAGGTGCAATTCTGAAATTTTTTGCCTTTTCCTGCTCCTCTTAGCATGATAAAGAAGATTCAAAGAGAGTGAGATGCCAGCTCCTTTCATTCAGTCAGTAGCTTCAATCATTTCTGGATGTTTTTCAATGGCAAAAATCAATGAATATTGTAAATGCACAAACAGTAATTTCTCCGCATTGCAAGGTGCAATTCTGAAATTTTTTGCTTTTTCCTGCTCCTCTTAGCATGATAAAGAAGATTCAAAGAGAGTGAGATGCCAGCTCCTTTCATTCAGTCAGTAGCTTCAATCATTTCTGGACGTTTTTCAATGGCAAAAATCAATGAATATTGTAAATGCACAAACAGTAATTTCTCCGCATTGCAAGGTGCAATTCTGAAATTTTTTGCTTTTTTCTGCTCCTCTTAGCATGATAAAGAAGATTCAAAGAGAGTGAGATGCCAGCTCCTTTCATTCAGTCAGTAGCTTCAATCATTTCTGGTATATGAATAACATGATGTTTTTCAATGGCAAAAATCAATGAATATTGTAAATGCACAAACAGTAATTTCTCCGCATTGCAAGGTGCAATTCTGAAATTTTTTGCTTTTTCCTGCTCCTCTTAGCATGATAAAGAAGATTCAAAGAGAGTGAGATGCCAGCTCCTTTCATTCAGTCAGTAGCTTCAATCATTTCTGGACGTTTTTCAATGGCAAAAATCAATGAATATTGTAAATGCACAAACAGTAATTTCTCCGCATTGCAAGGTGCAATTCTGAAATTTTTTGCTTTTTCCTGCTCCTCTTAGCATGATAAAGAAGATTCAAAGAGAGTGAGATGCCAGCTCCTTTCATTCAGTCAGTAGCTTCAATCATTTCTGGTATATGAATAACATGATGTTTTTCAATGGCAAAAATCAATGAATATTGTAAATGCACAAACAGTAATTTCTCCGCATTGCAAGGTGCAATTCTGAAATTTTTTGCTTTTTCCTGCTCCTCTTAGCATGATAAAGAAGATTCAAAGAGAGTGAGATGCCAGCTCCTTTAATTCAGTCAGTAGCTTCAATCATTTCTGGACGTTTTTCAATGGCAAAAATCAATGAATATTGTAAATGCACAAACAGTAATTTCTCCGCATTGCAAGGTGCAATTCTGAAATTTTTTGCTTTTTCCTGCTCCTCTTAGCATGATAAAGAAGATTCAAAGAGAGTGAGATGCCAGCTCCTTTCATTCAGTCAGTAGCTTCAAACATTTCTGGAATATGAATAACATGATGTTTTTCAATGGCAAAAATCAATGAATATTGTAAATGCACAAACAGTAATTTCTCCGCATTGCAAGGTGCAATTCTGAAATTTTTTGCTTTTTCCTGCTCCTCTTAGCATGATAAAGAAGATTCAAAGAGAGTGAGATGCCAGCTCCTTTCATTCAGTCGGTAGCTTCAGTCATTTCTGGATGTTTTTCAATGGCAAAAATCAATGAATATTGTAAATGCACAAACAGTAATTTCTCCGCATTGCAAGGTGCAATTCTGAAATTTTTTGCTTTTTCCTGCTCCTCTTAGCATGATAAAGAAGATTCAAAGAGAGTGAGATGCCAGCTCCTTTCATTCAGTCAGTAGCTTCAATCATTTCTGGACGTTTTTCAATGGCAAAAATCAATGAATATTGTAAATGCACAAACAGTAATTTCTCCGCATTGCAAGGTGCAATTCTGAAATTTTTTGCTTTTTTCTGCTCCTCTTAGCATGATAAAGAAGATTCAAAGAGAGTGAGATGCCAGCTCCTTTCATTCAGTCAGTAGCTTCAATCATTTCTGGTATATGAATAACATGATGTTTTTCAATGGCAAAAATCAATGAATATTGTAAATGCACAAACAGTAATTTCTCCGCATTGCAAGGTGCAATTCTGAATTTTTTTGCTTTTTCCTGCTCCTCTTAGCATGATAAAGAAGATTCAAAGAGAGTGAGATGCCAGCTCCTTTAATTCAGTCAGTAGCTTCAATCATTTGTGGACGTTTTTCAATGGCAAAAATCAATGAATATTGTAAATGCACAAACAGTAATTTCTCCGCATTGCAAGGTGCAATTCTGAAATTTTTTGCTTTTTCCTGCTCCTCTTAGCATGATAAAGAAGATTCAAAGAGAGTGAGATGCCAGCTCCTTTCATTCAGTCAGTAGCTTCAAACATTTCTGGAATATGAATAACATGATGTTTTTCAATGGCAAAAATCAATGAATATTGTAAATGCACAAACAGTAATTTCTCCGCATTGCAAGGTGCAATTCTGAAATTTTTTGCTTTTTCCTGCTCCTCTTAGCATGATAAAGAAGATTCAAAGAGAGTGAGATGCCAGCTCCTTTCATTCAGTCAGTAGCTTCAATCATTTCTGGACGTTTTTCAATGGCAAAAATCAATGAATATTGTAAATGCACAAACAGTAATTTCTCCGCATTGCAAGGTGCAATTCTGAAATTTTTTGCTTTTTCCTGCTCCTCTTAGCATGATAAAGAAGATTCAAAGAGAATGAGATGCCAGCTCCTTTCATTCAGTCAGTAGCTTCAATCATTTCTGGACGTTTTTCAACGGCAAAAATCAATGAATATTGTAAATGCACAAACAGTAATTTCTCCGCATTGCAAGGTGCAATTCTGAAATTTTTTGCTTTTTCCTGCTCCTCTTAGCATGATAAAGAAGATTCAAAGAGAGTGAGATGCCAGCTCCTTTCATTCAGTCAGTAGCTTCAATCATTTCTGGACGTTTTTCAATAGCAAAAATCAATGAATATTGTAAATGCACAAACAGTAATTTCTCCGCATTGCAAGGTGCAATTCTGAAATTTTTTGCTTTTTCCTGCTCCTCTTAGCATGATAAAGAAGATTCAAAGAGAGTGAGATGCCAGCTCCTTTCATTCAGTCAGTAGCTTTAATCATTTCTGGACGTTTTTCAATGGCAAAAATCAATGAATATTGTAAATGCACAAACAGTAATTTCTCCGCATTGCAAGGTGCAATTCTGAAATTTTTTGCTTTTTCCTGCTCCTCTTAGCATGATAAAGAAGACTCAAAGAGAGTGAGATGCCAGCTCCTTTCATTCAGTCAGTAGCTTCAATCATTTCTGGACGTTTTTCAATGGCAAAAATCAATGAATATTGTAAATGCACAAGCAGTAATTTCTCCGCATTGCAAGGTGCAATTCTGAAATTTTTTGCTTTTTCCTGCTCCTCTTAGCATGATAAAGAAGATTCAAAGAGAGTGAGATGCCAGCTCCTTTCATTCAGTCAGTAGCTTCAATCATTTCTGGACGTTTTTCAATGGCAAAAATCAATGAATATTGTAAATGCACAAACAGTAATTTCTCCGCATTGCAAGGTGCAATTCTGAAATGTTTTGCTTTTTCCTGCTCCTCTTAGCATGAAAAAGAAGATTCAAAGAGCGTGAGATGCCAGCTCCTTTCATTCAGTCAGTAGCTTCAATCATTTCTGGTATATGAATAACATGATGTTTTTCAATGGTAAAAATCAATGAATATTGTAAATGCACAAACAGTAATTTCTCCGCATTGCAAGGTGCAATTCTGAATTTTTTTGCTTTTTCCTGCTCCTCTTAGCATGATAAAGAAGATTCAAAGAGAGTGAGATGCCAGCTCCTTTCATTCAGTCAGTAGCTTCAATCATTTCTGGACGTTTTTCAATGGCAAAAATCAATGAATATTGTAAATGCACAAACAGTAATTTCTCCGCATTGCAAGGTGCAATTCTGAAATTTTTTGCTTTTTCCTGCTCCTCTTAGCATGATAAAGAAGATTCAAAGAGAGTGAGATGCCAGCTCCTTTCAGTCAGTAGCTTCAATCATTTCTGGACATTTTTCAATGGCAAAAATCAATGAATATTGTAAATGCACAAACAGTAATTTCTCCGCATTGCAAGGTGCAATTCTGAAATTTTTTGCTTTTTCCTGCTCCTCTTAGCATGATAAAGAAGATTCAAATAGAGTGAGATGCCAGCTCCTTTCATTCAGTCAGTAGCTTCAAACATTTCTGGTATATGAATAACATGATGTTTTTCAATGGCAAAAATCAATGAATATTGTAGATGCACAAACAGTAATTTCTCCGCATTGCAAGGTGCAATTCTGAAATTTTTTGCTTTTTCCTGCTCCTCTTAGCATGATAAAGAAGATTCAAAGAGACTGAGATGCCAGCTCCTTTCATTCAGTCAGTAGCTTCAATCATTTCTGGACGTTTTTCAATGGCAAAAATCAATGAATATTGTAAATGCACAAACAGTAATTTCTCCGTATTGCAAGGTGCAATTCTGAAATTTTTTGCTTTTTCCTGCTCCTCTTAGCATGATAAAGAAGATTCAAAGAGAGTGAGATGCCAGCTCCTTTCATTCAGTCAGTAGCTTCAATCATTTCTGGACGTTTTTCAATGGCAAAAATCAATGAATATTGTAAATGCACAAACAGTAATTTCTCCGCATTGCAAGGTGCAATTCTGAAATTTTTTGCTTTTTCCTGCTCCTCTTAGCATGATAAAGAAGATTCAAAGAGAGTGAGATGCCAGCTCCTTTCATTCAGTCAGTAGCTTCAATCATTTCTGGTATATGAATAACATGATGTTTTTCAATGGCAAAAATCAATGAATATTGTAAATGCACAAACAGTAATTTCTCCGCATTGCAAGGTGCAATTCTGAAATTTTTTGCTTTTTCCTGCTCCTCTTAGCATGATAAAGAAGATTCAAAGAGAGTGAGATGCCAGCTCCTTTCATTCAGTCAGTAGCTTCAATCATTTCTGGACGTTTTTCAATGGCAAAAATCAATGAATATTGTAAATGCACAAACAGTAATTTCTCCGCATTGCAAGGTGCAATTCTGAAATTTTTTGCTTTTTCCTGCTCCTCTTAGCATGATAAAGAAGATTCAAAGAGAGTGAGATGCCAGCTCCTTTCATTCAGTCAGTAGCTTCAAACATTTCTGGTATATGAATAACATGATGTTTTTCAATGGCAAAAATCAATGAATATTGTAAATGCACAAACAGTAATTTCTTCGCATTGCAAGGTGCAATTCTGAAATTTTTTGCTTTTTCAAGCTCCTCTTAGCATGATAAAGAAGATTCAAAGAGAGTGAGATGCCAGCTCCTTTCATTCAGTCAGTAGCTTCAATCATTTCTGGTATATGAATAACATGATGTTTTTCAATGGCAAAAATCAATGAATATTGTAAATGCACAAACAGTAATTTCTCCGCATTGCAAGGTGCAATTCTGAAATTTTTTGCCTTTTCCTGCTCCTCTTAGCATGATAAAGAAGATTCAAAGAGAGTGAGATGCCAGCTCCTTTCATTCAGTCAGTAGCTTCAATCATTTCTGGATGTTTTTCAATGGCAAAAATCAATGAATATTGTAAATGCACAAACAGTAATTTCTCCGCATTGCAAGGTGCAATTCTGAAATTTTTTGCTTTTTCCTGCTCCTCTTAGCATGATAAAGAAGATTCAAAGAGAGTGAGATGCCAGCTCCTTTCATTCAGTCAGTAGCTTCAATCATTTCTGGACGTTTTTCAATGGCAAAAATCAATGAATATTGTAAATGCACAAACAGTAATTTCTCCGCATTGCAAGGTGCAATTCTGAAATTTTTTGCTTTTTTCTGCTCCTCTTAGCATGATAAAGAAGATTCAAAGAGAGTGAGATGCCAGCTCCTTTCATTCAGTCAGTAGCTTCAATCATTTCTGGTATATGAATAACATGATGTTTTTCAATGGCAAAAATCAATGAATATTGTAAATGCACAAACAGTAATTTCTCCGCATTGCAAGGTGCAATTCTGAAATTTTTTGCTTTTTCCTGCTCCTCTTAGCATGATAAAGAAGATTCAAAGAGAGTGAGATGCCAGCTCCTTTCATTCAGTCAGTAGCTTCAATCATTTCTGGACGTTTTTCAATGGCAAAAATCAATGAATATTGTAAATGCACAAACAGTAATTTCTCCGCATTGCAAGGTGCAATTCTGAAATTTTTTGCTTTTTCCTGCTCCTCTTAGCATGATAAAGAAGATTCAAAGAGAGTGAGATGCCAGCTCCTTTCATTCAGTCAGTAGCTTCAATCATTTCTGGTATATGAATAACATGATGTTTTTCAATGGCAAAAATCAATGAATATTGTAAATGCACAAACAGTAATTTCTCCACATTGCAAGGTGCAATTCTGAAATTTTTTGCTTTTTCCTGCTCCTCTTAGCATGATAAAGAAGATTCAAAGAGAGTGAGATGCCAGCTCCTTTAATTCAGTCAGTAGCTTCAATCATTTCTGGACGTTTTTCAATGGCAAAAATCAATGAATATTGTAAATGCACAAACAGTAATTTCTCCGCATTGCAAGGTGCAATTCTGAAATTTTTTGCTTTTTCCTGCTCCTCTTAGCATGATAAAGAAGATTCAAAGAGAGTGAGATGCCAGCTCCTTTCATTCAGTCAGTAGCTTCAAACATTTCTGGAATATGAATAACATGATGTTTTTCAATGGCAAAAATCAATGAATATTGTAAATGCACAAACAGTAATTTCTCCGCATTGCAAGGTGCAATTCTGAAATTTTTTGCTTTTTCCTGCTCCTCTTAGCATGATAAAGAAGATTCAAAGAGAGTGAGATGCCAGCTCCTTTCATTCAGTCAGTAGCTTCAATCATTTCTGGATGTTTTTCAATGGCAAAAATCAATGAATATTGTAAATGCACAAACAGTAATTTCTCCGCATTGCAAGGTGCAATTCTGAAATTTTTTGCTTTTTCCTGCTCCTCTTAGCATGATAAAGAAGATTCAAAGAGAGTGAGATGCCAGCTCCTTTCATTCAGTCAGTAGCTTCAATCATTTCTGGACGTTTTTCAATGGCAAAAATCAATGAATATTGTAAATGCACAAACAGTAATTTCTCCGCATTGCAAGGTGCAATTCTGAAATTTTTTGCTTTTTTCTGCTCCTCTTAGCATGATAAAGAAGATTCAAAGAGAGTGAGATGCCAGCTCCTTTCATTCAGTCAGTAGCTTCAATCATTTCTGGACGTTTTTCAATAGCAAAAATCAATGAATATTGTAAATGCACAAACAGTAATTTCTCCGCATTGCAAGGTGCAATTCTGAAATTTTTTGCTTTTTCCTGCTCCTCTTAGCATGATAAAGAAGATTCAAAGAGAGTGAGATGCCAGCTCCTTTCATTCAGTCAGTAGCTTTAATCATTTCTGGACGTTTTTCAATGGCAAAAATCAATGAATATTGTAAATGCACAAACAGTAATTTCTCCGCATTGCAAGGTGCAATTCTGAAATTTTTTGCTTTTTCCTGCTCCTCTTAGCATGATAAAGAAGACTCAAAGAGAGTGAGATGCCAGCTCCTTTCATTCAGTCAGTAGCTTCAATCATTTCTGGACGTTTTTCAATGGCAAAAATCAATGAATATTGTAAATGCACAAGCAGTAATTTCTCCGCATTGCAAGGTGCAATTCTGAAATTTTTTGCTTTTTCCTGCTCCTCTTAGCATGATAAAGAAGATTCAAAGAGAGTGAGATGCCAGCTCCTTTCATTCAGTCAGTAGCTTCAATCATTTCTGGACGTTTTTCAATGGCAAAAATCAATGAATATTGTAAATGCACAAACAGTAATTTCTCCGCATTGCAAGGTGCAATTCTGAAATGTTTTGCTTTTTCCTGCTCCTCTTAGCATGAAAAAGAAGATTCAAAGAGCGTGAGATGCCAGCTCCTTTCATTCAGTCAGTAGCTTCAATCATTTCTGGTATATGAATAACATGATGTTTTTCAATGGTAAAAATCAATGAATATTGTAAATGCACAAACAGTAATTTCTACGCATTGCAAGGTGCAATTCTGAATTTTTTTGCTTTTTCCTGCTCCTCTTAGCATGATAAAGAAGATTCAAAGAGAGTGAGATGCCAGCTCCTTTCATTCAGTCAGTAGCTTCAATCATTTCTGGACGTTTTTCAATGGCAAAAATCAATGAATATTGTAAATGCACAAACAGTAATTTCTCCGCATTGCAAGGTGCAATTCTGAAATTTTTTGCTTTTTCCTGCTCCTCTTAGCATGATAAAGAAGATTCAAAGAGAGTGAGATGCCAGCTCCTTTCATTCAGTCAGTAGCTTCAATCATTTCTGGACGTTTTTCAAAGGCAAAAATCAATGAATATTGTAAATGCACAAACAGTAATTTCTCCGCATTGCAAGGTGCAATTCTGAAATTTTTTGCTTTTTCAAGCTCCTCTTAGCATGATAAAGAAGATTCAAAGAGAGTGAGATGCCAGCTCCTTTCATTCAGTCAGTAGCTTCAATCATTTCTGGTATATGAATAACATGATGTTTTTCAATGGCAAAAATCAATGAATATTGTAAATGCACAAACAGTAATTTCTCCGCATTGCAAGGTGCAATTCTGAAATTTTTTGCCTTTTCCTGCTCCTCTTAGCATGATAAAGAAGATTCAAAGAGAGTGAGATGCCAGCTCCTTTCATTCAGTCAGTAGCTTCAATCATTTCTGGATGTTTTTCAATGGCAAAAATCAATGAATATTGTAAATGCACAAACAGTAATTTCTCCGCATTGCAAGGTGCAATTCTGAAATTTTTTGCTTTTTCCTGCTCCTCTTAGCATGATAAAGAAGATTCAAAGAGAGTGAGATGCCAGCTCCTTTCATTCAGTCAGTAGCTTCAATCATTTCTGGACGTTTTTCAATGGCAAAAATCAATGAATATTGTAAATGCACAAACAGTAATTTCTCCGCATTGCAAGGTGCAATTCTGAAATTTTTTGCTTTTTTCTGCTCCTCTTAGCATGATAAAGAAGATTCAAAGAGAGTGAGATGCCAGCTCCTTTCATTCAGTCAGTAGCTTCAATCATTTCTGGTATATGAATAACATGATGTTTTTCAATGGCAAAAATCAATGAATATTGTAAATGCACAAACAGTAATTTCTCCGCATTGCAAGGTGCAATTCTGAAATTTTTTGCTTTTTCCTGCTCCTCTTAGCATGATAAAGAAGATTCAAAGAGAGTGAGATGCCAGCTCCTTTCATTCAGTCAGTAGCTTCAATCATTTCTGGACGTTTTTCAATGGCAAAAATCAATGAATATTGTAAATGCACAAACAGTAATTTCTCCGCATTGCAAGGTGCAATTCTGAAATTTTTTGCTTTTTCCTGCTCCTCTTAGCATGATAAAGAAGATTCAAAGAGAGTGAGATGCCAGCTCCTTTCATTCAGTCAGTAGCTTCAATCATTTCTGGTATATGAATAACATGATGTTTTTCAATGGCAAAAATCAATGAATATTGTACATGCACAAACAGTAATTTCTCCGCATTGCAAGGTGCAATTCTGAAATTTTTTGCTTTTTCCTGCTCCTCTTAGCATGATAAAGAAGATTCAAAGAGAGTGAGATGCCAGCTCCTTTAATTCAGTCAGTAGCTTCAATCATTTCTGGACGTTTTTCAATGGCAAAAATCAATGAATATTGTAAATGCACAAACAGTAATTTCTCCGCATTGCAAGGTGCAATTCTGAAATTTTTTGCTTTTTCCTGCTCCTCTTAGCATGATAAAGAAGATTCAAAGAGAGTGAGATGCCAGCTCCTTTCATTCAGTCAGTAGCTTCAAACATTTCTGGAATATGAATAACATGATGTTTTTCAATGGCAAAAATCAATGAATATTGTAAATGCACAAACAGTAATTTCTCCGCATTGCAAGGTGCAATTCTGAAATTTTTTGCTTTTTCCTGCTCCTCTTAGCATGATAAAGAAGATTCAAAGAGAGTGAGATGCCAGCTCCTTTCATTCAGTCAGTAGCTTCAATCATTTCTGGATGTTTTTCAATGGCAAAAATCAATGAATATTGTAAATGCACAAACAGTAATTTCTCCGCATTGCAAGGTGCAATTCTGAAATTTTTTGCTTTTTCCTGCTCCTCTTAGCATGATAAAGAAGATTCAAAGAGAGTGAGATGCCAGCTCCTTTCATTCAGTCAGTAGCTTCAATCATTTCTGGACGTTTTTCAATGGCAAAAATCAATGAATATTGTAAATGCACAAACAGTAATTTCTCCGCATTGCAAGGTGCAATTCTGAAATTTTTTGCTTTTTTCTGCTCCTCTTAGCATGATAAAGAAGATTCAAAGAGAGTGAGATGCCAGCTCCTTTCATTCAGTCAGTAGCTTCAATCATTTCTGGTATATGAATAACATGATGTTTTTCAATGGCAAAAATCAATGAATATTGTAAATGCACAAACAGTAATTTCTCCGCATTGCAAGGTGCAATTCTGAAATTTTTTGCTTTTTCCTGCTCCTCTTAGCATGATAAAGAAGATTCAAAGAGAGTGAGATGCCAGCTCCTTTAATTCAGTCAGTAGCTTCAATCATTTCTGGACGTTTTTCAATGGCAAAAATCAATGAATATTGTAAATGCACAAACAGTAATTTCTCCGCATTGCAAGGTGCAATTCTGAAATTTTTTGCTTTTTCCTGCTCCTCTTAGCATGATAAAGAAGATTCAAAGAGAGTGAGATGCCAGCTCCTTTCATTCAGTCAGTAGCTTCAAACATTTCTGGAATATGAATAACATGATGTTTTTCAATGGCAAAAATCAATGAATATTGTAAATGCACAAACAGTAATTTCTCCGCATTGCAAGGTGCAATTCTGAAATTTTTTGCTTTTTCCTGCTCCTCTTAGCATGATAAAGAAGATTCAAAGAGAGTGAGATGCCAGCTCCTTTCATTCAGTCAGTAGCTTCAATCATTTCTGGACGTTTTTCAATGGCAAAAATCAATGAATATTGTAAATGCACAAACAGTAATTTCTCCGCATTGCAAGGTGCAATTCTGAAATTTTTTGCTTTTTCCTGCTCCTCTTAGCATGATAAAGAAGATTCAAAGAGAATGAGATGCCAGCTCCTTTCATTCAGTCAGTAGCTTCAATCATTTCTGGACGTTTTTCAACGGCAAAAATCAATGAATATTGTAAATGCACAAACAGTAATTTCTCCGCATTGCAAGGTGCAATTCTGAAATTTTTTGCTTTTTCCTGCTCCTCTTAGCATGATAAAGAAGATTCAAAGAGAGTGAGATGCCAGCTCCTTTCATTCAGTCAGTAGCTTCAATCATTTCTGGACGTTTTTCAATAGCAAAAATCAATGAATATTGTAAATGCACAAACAGTAATTTCTCCGCATTGCAAGGTGCAATTCTGAAATTTTTTGCTTTTTCCTGCTCCTCTTAGCATGATAAAGAAGATTCAAAGAGAGTGAGATGCCAGCTCCTTTCATTCAGTCAGTAGCTTTAATCATTTCTGGACGTTTTTCAATGGCAAAAATCAATGAATATTGTAAATGCACAAACAGTAATTTCTCCGCATTGCAAGGTGCAATTCTGAAATTTTTTGCTTTTTCCTGCTCCTCTTAGCATGATAAAGAAGACTCAAAGAGAGTGAGATGCCAGCTCCTTTCATTCAGTCAGTAGCTTCAATCATTTCTGGACGTTTTTCAATGGCAAAAATCAATGAATATTGTAAATGCACAAGCAGTAATTTCTCCGCATTGCAAGGTGCAATTCTGAAATTTTTTGTTTTTCCTGCTCCTCTTAGCATGATAAAGAAGATTCAAAGAGAGTGAGATGCCAGCTCCTTTCATTCAGTCAGTAGCTTCAATCATTTCTGGACGTTTTTCAATGGCAAAAATCAATGAATATTGTAAATGCACAAACAGTAATTTCTCCGCATTGCAAGGTGCAATTCTGAAATTTTTTGCTTTTTCCTGCTCCTCTTAGCATGATAAAGAAGATTCAAAGAGAGTGAGATGCCAGCTCCTTTCATTCAGTCAGTAGCTTCAATCATTTCTGGTATATGAATAACATGATGTTTTTCAATGGCAAAAATAAATGAATATTGTAAATGCACAAACAGTAATTTCTCCGCATTGCAAGGTGCAATTCTGAAATTTTTTGCTTTTTCCTGCTCCTCTTAGCATGATAAAGAAGATTCAAAGAGAGTGAGATGCCAGCTCCTTTCATTCAGTCAGTAGCTTCAATCATTTCTGGTATATGAATAACATGATGTTTTTCAATGGCAAAAATCAATGAATATTGTAAATGCACAAACAGTAATTTCTCCGCATTGCAAGGTGCAATTCTGAAATTTTTTGCCTTTTCCTGCTCCTCTTAGCATGATAAAGAAGATTCAAAGAGAGTGAGATGCCAGCTCCTTTCATTCAGTCAGTAGCTTCAATCATTTCTGGATGTTTTTCAATGGCAAAAATCAATGAATATTGTAAATGCACAAACAGTAATTTCTCCGCATTGCAAGGTGCAATTCTGAAATTTTTTGCTTTTTCCTGCTCCTCTTAGCATGATAAAGAAGATTCAAAGAGAGTGAGATGCCAGCTCCTTTCATTCAGTCAGTAGCTTCAATCATTTCTGGACGTTTTTCAATGGCAAAAATCAATGAATATTGTAAATGCACAAACAGTAATTTCTCCGCATTGCAAGGTGCAATTCTGAAATTTTTTGCTTTTTTCTGCTCCTCTTAGCATGATAAAGAAGATTCAAAGAGAGTGAGATGCCAGCTCCTTTCATTCAGTCAGTAGCTTCAATCATTTCTGGTATATGAATAACATGATGTTTTTCAATGGCAAAAATCAATGAATATTGTAAATGCACAAACAGTAATTTCTCCGCATTGCAAGGTGCAATTCTGAAATTTTTTGCTTTTTCCTGCTCCTCTTAGCATGATAAAGAAGATTCAAAGAGAGTGAGATGCCAGCTCCTTTCATTCAGTCAGTAGCTTCAATCATTTCTGGACGTTTTTCAATGGCAAAAATCAATGAATATTGTAAATGCACAAACAGTAATTTCTCCGCATTGCAAGGTGCAATTCTGAAATTTTTTGCTTTTTCCTGCTCCTCTTAGCATGATAAAGAAGATTCAAAGAGAGTGAGATGCCAGCTCCTTTCATTCAGTCAGTAGCTTCAATCATTTCTGGTATATGAATAACATGATGTTTTTCAATGGCAAAAATCAATGAATATTGTAAATGCACAAACAGTAATTTCTCCGCATTGCAAGGTGCAATTCTGAAATTTTTTGCTTTTTCCTGCTCCTCTTAGCATGATAAAGAAGATTCAAAGAGAGTGAGATGCCAGCTCCTTTAATTCAGTCAGTAGCTTCAATCATTTCTGGACGTTTTTCAATGGCAAAAATCAATGAATATTGTAAATGCACAAACAGTAATTTCTCCGCATTGCAAGGTGCAATTCTGAAATTTTTTGCTTTTTCCTGCTCCTCTTAGCATGATAAAGAAGATTCAAAGAGAGTGAGATGCCAGCTCCTTTCATTCAGTCAGTAGCTTCAAACATTTCTGGAATATGAATAACATGATGTTTTTCAATGGCAAAAATCAATGAATATTGTAAATGCACAAACAGTAATTTCTCCGCATTGCAAGGTGCAATTCTGAAATTTTTTGCTTTTTCCTGCTCCTCTTAGCATGATAAAGAAGATTCAAAGAGAGTGAGATGCCAGCTCCTTTCATTCAGTCGGTAGCTTCAATCATTTCTGGATGTTTTTCAATGGCAAAAATCAATGAATATTGTAAATGCACAAACAGTAATTTCTCCGCATTGCAAGGTGCAATTCTGAAATTTTTTGCTTTTTCCTGCTCCTCTTAGCATGATAAAGAAGATTCAAAGAGAGTGAGATGCCAGCTCCTTTCATTCAGTCAGTAGCTTCAATCATTTCTGGACGTTTTTCAATGGCAAAAATCAATGAATATTGTAAATGCACAAACAGTAATTTCTCCGCATTGCAAGGTGCAATTCTGAAATTTTTTGCTTTTTTCTGTTCCTCTTAGCATGATAAAGAAGATTCAAAGAGAGTGAGATGCCAGCTCCTTTCATTCAGTCAGTAGCTTCAATCATTTCTGGTATATGAATAACATGATGTTTTTCAATGGCAAAAATCAATGAATATTGTAAATGCACAAACAGTAATTTCTCCGCATTGCAAGGTGCAATTCTGAATTTTTTTGCTTTTTCCTGCTCCTCTTAGCATGATAAAGAAGATTCAAAGAGAGTGAGATGCCAGCTCCTTTAATTCAGTCAGTAGCTTCAATCATTTGTGGACGTTTTTCAATGGCAAAAATCAATGAATATTGTAAATGCACAAACAGTAATTTCTCCGCATTGCAAGGTGCAATTCTGAAATTTTTTGCTTTTTCCTGCTCCTCTTAGCATGATAAAGAAGATTCAAAGAAAGTGAGATGCCAGCTCCTTTCATTCAGTCAGTAGCTTCAAACATTTCTGGAATATGAATAACATGATGTTTTTCAATGGCAAAAATCAATGAATATTGTAAATGCACAAACAGTAATTTCTCCGCATTGCAAGGTGCAATTCTGAAATTTTTTGCTTTTTCCTGCTCCTCTTAGCATGATAAAGAAGATTCAAAGAGAGTGAGATGCCAGCTCCTTTCATTCAGTCAGTAGCTTCAATCATTTCTGGACGTTTTTCAATGGCAAAAATCAATGAATATTGTAAATGCACAAACAGTAATTTCTCCGCATTGCAAGGTGCAATTCTGAAATTTTTTGCTTTTTCCTGCTCCTCTTAGCATGATAAAGAAGATTCAAAGAGAATGAGATGCCAGCTCCTTTCATTCAGTCAGTAGCTTCAATCATTTCTGGACGTTTTTCAACGGCAAAAATCAATGAATATTGTAAATGCACAAACAGTAATTTCTCCGCATTGCAAGGTGCAATTCTGAAATTTTTTGCTTTTTCCTGCTCCTCTTAGCATGATAAAGAAGATTCAAAGAGAGTGAGATGCCAGCTCCTTTCATTCAGTCAGTAGCTTCAATCATTTCTGGACGTTTTTCAATAGCAAAAATCAATGAATATTGTAAATGCACAAACAGTAATTTCTCCGCATTGCAAGGTGCAATTCTGAAATTTTTTGCTTTTTCCTGCTCCTCTTAGCATGATAAAGAAGATTCAAAGAGAGTGAGATGCCAGCTCCTTTCATTCAGTCAGTAGCTTTAATCATTTCTGGACGTTTTTCAATGGCAAAAATCAATGAATATTGTAAATGCACAAACAGTAATTTCTCCGCATTGCAAGGTGCAATTCTGAAATTTTTTGCTTTTTCCTGCTCCTCTTAGCATGATAAAGAAGACTCAAAGAGAGTGAGATGCCAGCTCCTTTCATTCAGTCAGTAGCTTCAATCATTTCTGGACGTTTTTCAATGGCAAAAATCAATGAATATTGTAAATGCACAAGCAGTAATTTCTCCGCATTGCAAGGTGCAATTCTGAAATTTTTTGCTTTTTCCTGCTCCTCTTAGCATGATAAAGAAGATTCAAAGAGAGTGAGATGCCAGCTCCTTTCATTCAGTCAGTAGCTTCAATCATTTCTGGACGTTTTTCAATGGCAAAAATCAATGAATATTGTAAATGCACAAACAGTAATTTCTCCGCATTGCAAGGTGCAATTCTGAAATGTTTTGCTTTTTCCTGCTCCTCTTAGCATGAAAAAGAAGATTCAAAGAGCGTGAGATGCCAGCTCCTTTCATTCAGTCAGTAGCTTCAATCATTTCTGGTATATGAATAACATGATGTTTTTCAATGGTAAAAATCAATGAATATTGTAAATGCACAAACAGTAATTTCTCCGCATTGCAAGGTGCAATTCTGAATTTTTTTGCTTTTTCCTGCTCCTCTTAGCATGATAAAGAAGATTCAAAGAGAGTGAGATGCCAGCTCCTTTCATTCAGTCAGTAGCTTCAATCATTTCTGGACGTTTTTCAATGGCAAAAATCAATGAATATTGTAAATGCACAAACAGTAATTTCTCCGCATTGCAAGGTGCAATTCTGAAATTTTTTACTTTTTCCTGCTCCTCTTAGCATGATAAAGAAGATTCAAAGAGAGTGAGATGCCAGCTCCTTTCAGTCAGTAGCTTCAATCATTTCTGGACATTTTTCAATGGCAAAAATCAATGAATATTGTAAATGCACAAACAGTAATTTCTCCGCATTGCAAGGTGCAATTCTGAAATTTTTTGCTTTTTCCTGCTCCTCTTAGCATGATAAAGAAGATTCAAATAGAGTGAGATGCCAGCTCCTTTCATTCAGTCAGTAGCTTCAAACATTTCTGGTATATGAATAACATGATGTTTTTCAATGGCAAAAATCAATGAATATTGTAGATGCACAAACAGTAATTTCTCCGCATTGCAAGGTGCAATTCTGAAATTTTTTGCTTTTTCCTGCTCCTCTTAGCATGATAAAGAAGATTCAAAGAGACTGAGATGCCAGCTCCTTTCATTCAGTCAGTAGCTTCAATCATTTCTGGACGTTTTTCAATGGCAAAAACCAATGAATATTGTAAATGCACAAACAGTAATTTCTCCGCATTGCAAGGTGCAATTCTGAAATTTTTTGCTTTTTCCTGCTCCTCTTAGCATGATAAAGAAGATTCAAAGAGAGTGAGATGCCAGCTCCTTTCATTCAGTCAGTAGCTTCAAACATTTCTGGTATATGAATAACATGATGTTTTTCAATGGCAAAAATCAATGAATATTGTAAATGCACAAACAGTAATTTCTTCGCATTGCAAGGTGCAATTCTGAAATTTTTTGCTTTTTCCTGCTCCTCTTAGCATGATAAAGAAGATTCAAAGAGAGTGAGATGCCAGCTCCTTTCATTCAGTCAGTAGCTTCAAACATTTCTGGTATATGAATAACATGATGTTTTTCAATGGCAAAAATCAATGAATATTGTAAATGCACAAACAGTAATTTCTCCGCATTGCAAGGTGCAATTCTGAAATTTTTTGCTTTTTCCTGCTCCTCTTAGCATGATAAAGAAGATTCAAAGAGAGTGAGATGCCAGCTCCTTTCATTCAGTCAGTAGCTTCAATCATTTCTGGACGTTTTTCAATGGCAAAAATCAATGAATATTGTAAATGCACAAACAGTAATTTCTCCGCATTGCAAGGTGCAATTCTGAAATTTTTTGCTTTTTCCTGCTCCTCTTAGCATGATAAAGAAGATTCAAAGAGAGTGAGATGCCAGCTCCTTTCATTCAGTCAGTAGCTTCAATCATTTCTGGACGTTTTTCAATGGCAAAAATCAATGAATATTGTAAATGCACAAACAGTAATTTCTCCGCATTGCAAGGTGCAATTCTGAAATTTTTTGCTTTTTCCTGCTCCTCTTAGTATGATAAAGAAGATTCAAAGAGAGTGAGATGCCAGCTCCTTTCATTCAGTCAGTAGCTTCAAACATTTCTGGTATATGAATAACATGATGTTTTTCAATGGCAAAAATCAATGAATATTGTAAATGCACAAACAGTAATTTCTCCGCATTGCAAGGTGCAATTCTGAAATTTTTTGCTTTTTCCTGCTCCTCTTAGCATGATAAAGAAGATTCAAAGAGAGTGAGATGCCAGCTCCTTTCATTCAGTCAGTAGCTTCAATCATTTCTGGTATATGAATAACATGATGTTTTTCAATGGCAAAAATTAATGAATATTGTAAATGCACAAACAGTAATTTCTCCGCATTGCAAGGTGCAATTCTGAAATTTTTTGCTTTTTCCTGCTCCTCTTAGCATGATAAAGAAGATTCAAAGAGAGTGAGATGCCAGCTCCTTTCATTCAGTCAGTAGCTTCAATCATTTCTGGACGTTTTTCAATGGCAAAAATCAATGAATATTGTAAATGCACAAACAGTAATTTCTCCGCATTGAAGGTGCAATTCTGAAATTTTTTGCTTTTTCCTGCTCCTCTTAGCATGATAAAGAAGATTCAAAGAGAGTGAGATGCCAGCTCCTTTCATTCAGTCAGTAGCTTCAAACATTTCTGGTATATGAATAACATGATGTTTTTCAATCGCAAAAATCAATGAATATTGTAAATGCACAAACAGTAATTTCTCCGCATTGCAAGGTGCAATTCTGAAATTTTTTGCTTTTTCCTGCTCCTCTTAGCATGATAAAGAAGATTCAAAGAGAGTGAGATGAGAGCTCCTTTCATTCAGTCAGTAGCTTCAATCATTTCTGGACGTTTTTCAATGGCAAAAATCAATGAATATTGTAAATGCACAAACAGTAATTTCTCCGCATTGCAAGGTGCAATTCTGAAATGTTTTGCTTTTTCCTGCTCCTCTTAGCATGATAAAGAAGATTCAAAGACAGTGAGATGCCAGCTCCTTTCATTCAGTCAGTAGCTTCAATCATTTCTGGACGTTTTTCAATGGCAAAAATCAATGAATATTGTAAATGCACAAACAGTAATTTCTCCGCATTGCAAGGTGCAATTCTGAAATTTTTTGCTTTTTCCTGCTCCTCTTAGCATGATAAAGAAGATTCAAAGAGAGTGATATGCCAGCTCCTTTCATTCAGTCAGTAGCTTCAATCATTTCTGGTATATGAATAACATGATGTTTTTCAATGGCAAAAATCAATGAATATTGTAAATGCACAAACAGTAATTTCTCCGCATTGCAAGGTGCAATTCTGAAATTTTTTGCTTTTTCCTGCTCCTCTTAGCATGATAAAGAAGATTCAAAGAGAGTGAGATGCCAGCTCCTTTCATTCAGTCAGTAGCTTCAATCATTTCTGGACGTTTTTCAATGGCAAAAATCAATGAATATTGTAAATGCACAAACAGTAATTTCTCCGCATTGCAAGGTGCAATTCTGAAATTTTTTGCTTTTTCCTGCTCCTCTTAGCATGGTAAAGAAGACTCAAAGAGAGTGAGATGCCAGCTCCTTTCATTCAGTCAGTAGCTTCAATCATTTCTGGACGTTTTTCAATGGCAAAAATCAATGAATATTGTAGATGCACAAACAGTAATTTCTCCGCATTGCAAGGTGCAATTCTGAAATTTTTTGCTTTTTCCTGCTCCTCTTAGCATGATAAAGAAGAATCAAAGAGACTGAGATGCCAGCTCCTTTCATTCAGTCAGTAGCTTCAATCATTTCTGGACGTTTTTCAATGGCAAAAATCAATGAATATTGTAAATGCACAAACAGTAATTTCTCCGCATTGCAAGGTGCAATTCTGAAATTTTTTGCTTTTTCCTGCTCCTCTTAGCATGATAAAGAAGATTCAAAGAGAGTGAGATGCCAGCTCCTTTCATTCAGTCAGTAGCTTCAATCATTTCTGGATGTTTTTCAATGGCAAAAATCAATGAATATTGTAAATGCACAAACAGTAATTTCTCCGCATTGCAAGGTGCAATTCTGAAATTTTTTGCTTTTTCCTGCTCCTCTTAGCATGATAAAGAAGATTCAAAGAGAGTGAGATGCCAGCTCCTTTCATTCAGTCAGTAGCTTCAATCATTTCTGGACGTTTTTCAATGGCAAAAATCAATGAATATTGTAAATGCACAAACAGTAATTTCTCCGCATTGCAAGGTGCAATTCTGAAATTTTTTGCTTTTTCCTGCTCCTCTTAGCATGATAAAGAAGATTCAAAGAGAGTGAGATGCCAGCTCCTTTCATTCAGTCAGTAGCATCAAACATTTCTGGTATATGAATAACATGATGTTTTTCAATGGCAAAAATCAATGAATATTGTAAATGCACAAACAGTAATTTCTTCGCATTGCAAGGTGCAATTCTGAAATTTTTTGCTTTTTCCTGCTCCTCTTAGCATGATAAAGAAGATTCAAAGAGAGTGAGATGCCAGCTCCTTTCATTCAGTCAGTAGCTTCAAACATTTCTGGTATATGAATAACATGATGTTTTTCAATGGCGGCAAAAATCAATGAATATTGTAAATGCACAAACAGTAATTTCTCCGCATTGCAAGGTGCAATTCTGAAATTTTTTGCTTTTTCCTGCTCCTCTTAGCATGATAAAGAAGATTCAAAGAGAGTGAGATGCCAGCTCCTTTCATTCAGTCAGTAGCTTCAATCATTTCTGGACGTTTTTCAATGGCAAAAATCAATGAATATTGTAAATGCACAAACAGTAATTTCTCCGCATTGCAAGGTGCAATTCTGAAATTTTTTGCTTTTTCCTGCTCCTCTTAGCATGATAAAGAAGATTCAAAGAGAGTGAGATGCCAGCTCCTTTCATTCAGTCAGTAGCTTCAATCATTTCTGGACGTTTTTCAATGGCAAAAATCAATGAATATTGTAAATGCACAAACAGTAATTTCTCCGCATTGCAAGGTGCAATTCTGAAATTTTTTGCTTTTTCCTGCTCCTCTTAGTATGATAAAGAAGATTCAAAGAGAGTGAGATGCCAGCTCCTTTCATTCAGTCAGTAGCTTCAAACATTTCTGGTATATGAATAACATGATGTTTTTCAATGGCAAAAATCAATGAATATTGTAAATGCACAAACAGTAATTTCTCCGCATTGCAAGGTGCAATTCTGAAATATTTTGCTTTTTCCTGCTCCTCTTAGCATGATAAAGAAGATTCAAAGAGAGTGAGATGCCAGCTCCTTTCATTCAGTCAGTAGCTTCAATCATTTCTGGTATATGAATAACATGATGTTTTTCAATGGCAAAAATTAATGAATATTGTAAATGCACAAACAGTAATTTCTCCGCATTGCAAGGTGCAATTCTGAAATTTTTTGCTTTTTCCTGCTCCTCTTAGCATGATAAAGAAGATTCAAAGAGAGTGAGATGCCAGCTCCTTTCATTCAGTCAGTAGCTTCAATCATTTCTGGACGTTTTTCAATGGCAAAAATCAATGAATATTGTAAATGCACAAACAGTAATTTCTCCGCATTGAAGGTGCAATTCTGAAATTTTTTGCTTTTTCCTACTCCTCTTAGTATGATAAAGAAGATTCAAAGAGAGTGAGATGCCAGCTCCTTTCATTCAGTCAGTAGCTTCAAACATTTCTGGTATATGAATAACATGATGTTTTTCAATGGCAAAAATCAATGAATATTGTAAATGCACAAACAGTAATTTCTTCGCATTGCAAGGTGCAATTCTGAAATTTTTTGCTTTTTCCTGCTCCTCTTAGCATGATAAAGAAGATTCAAAGAGAGTGAGATGCCAGCTCCTTTCATTCAGTCAGTAGCTTCAAACATTTCTGGTATATGAATAACATGATGTTTTTCAATGGCAAAAATCAATGAATATTGTAAATGCACAAACAGTAATTTCTCCGCATTGCAAGGTGCAATTCTGAAATTTTTTGCTTTTTCCTGCTCCTCTTAGCATGATAAAGAAGATTCAAAGAGAGTGAGATGCCAGCTCCTTTCATTCAGTCAGTAGCTTCAATCATTTCTGGACGTTTTTCAATGGCAAAAATCAATGAATATTGTAAATGCACAAACAGTAATTTCTCCGCATTGCAAGGTGCAATTCTGAAATTTTTTGCTTTTTCCTGCTCCTCTTAGCATGATAAAGAAGATTCAAAGAGAGTGAGATGCCAGCTCCTTTCATTCAGTCAGTAGCTTCAATCATTTCTGGACGTTTTTCAATGGCAAAAATCAATGAATATTGTAAATGCACAAACAGTAATTTCTCCGCATTGCAAGGTGCAATTCTGAAATTTTTTGCTTTTTCCTGCTCCTCTTAGTATGATAAAGAAGATTCAAAGAGAGTGAGATGCCAGCTCCTTTCATTCAGTCAGTAGCTTCAAACATTTCTGGTATATGAATAACATGATGTTTTTCAATGGCAAAAATCAATGAATATTGTAAATGCACAAACAGTAATTTCTCCGCATTGCAAGGTGCAATTCTGAAATTTTTTGCTTTTTCCTGCTCCTCTTAGCATGATAAAGAAGATTCAAAGAGAGTGAGATGCCAGCTCCTTTCATTCAGTCAGTAGCTTCAATCATTTCTGGTATATGAATAACATGATGTTTTTCAATGGCAAAAATTAATGAATATTGTAAATGCACAAACAGTAATTTCTCCGCATTGCAAGGTGCAATTCTGAAATTTTTTGCTTTTTCCTGCTCCTCTTAGCATGATAAAGAAGATTCAAAGAGAGTGAGATGCCAGCTCCTTTCATTCAGTCAGTAGCTTCAATCATTTCTGGACGTTTTTCAATGGCAAAAATCAATGAATATTGTAAATGCACAAACAGTAATTTCTCCGCATTGAAGGTGCAATTCTGAAATTTTTTGCTTTTTCCTGCTCCTCTTAGCATGATAAAGAAGATTCAAAGAGAGTGAGATGCCAGCTCCTTTCATTCAGTCAGTAGCTTCAAACATTTCTGGTATATGAATAACATGATGTTTTTCAATGGCAAAAATCAATGAATATTGTAAATGCACAAACAGTAATTTCTCCGCATTGCAAGGTGCAATTCTGAAATTTTTTGCTTTTTCCTGCTCCTCTTAGCATGATAAAGAAGATTCAAAGAGAGTGAGATGAGAGCTCCTTTCATTCAGTCAGTAGCTTCAATCATTTCTGGACGTTTTTCAATGGCAAAAATCAATGAATATTGTAAATGCACAAACAGTAATTTCTCCGCATTGCAAGGTGCAATTCTGAAATGTTTTGCTTTTTCCTGCTCCTCTTAGCATGATAAAGAAGATTCAAAGACAGTGAGATGCCAGCTCCTTTCATTCAGTCAGTAGCTTCAATCATTTCTGGACGTTTTTCAATGGCAAAAATCAATGAATATTGTAAATGCACAAACAGTAATTTCTCCGCATTGCAAGGTGCAATTCTGAAATTTTTTGCTTTTTCCTGCTCCTCTTAGCATGATAAAGAAGATTCAAAGAGAGTGATATGCCAGCTCCTTTCATTCAGTCAGTAGCTTCAATCATTTCTGGTATATGAATAACATGATGTTTTTCAATGGCAAAAATCAATGAATATTGTAAATGCACAAACAGTAATTTCTCCGCATTGCAAGGTGCAATTCTGAAATTTTTTGCTTTTTCCTGCTCCTCTTAGCATGATAAAGAAGATTCAAAGAGAGTGAGATGCCAGCTCCTTTCATTCAGTCAGTAGCTTCAATCATTTCTGGACGTTTTTCAATGGCAAAAATCAATGAATATTGTAAATGCACAAACAGTAATTTCTCCGCATTGCAAGGTGCAATTCTGAAATTTTTTGCTTTTTCCTGCTCCTCTTAGCATGGTAAAGAAGACTCAAAGAGAGTGAGATGCCAGCTCCTTTCATTCAGTCAGTAGCTTCAATCATTTCTGGACGTTTTTCAATGGCAAAAATCAATGAATATTGTAGATGCACAAACAGTAATTTCTCCGCATTGCAAGGTGCAATTCTGAAATTTTTTGCTTTTTCCTGCTCCTCTTAGCATGATAAAGAAGAATCAAAGAGACTGAGATGCCAGCTCCTTTCATTCAGTCAGTAGCTTCAATCATTTCTGGACGTTTTTCAATGGCAAAAATCAATGAATATTGTAAATGCACAAACAGTAATTTCTCCGCATTGCAAGGTGCAATTCTGAAATTTTTTGCTTTTTCCTGCTCCTCTTAGCATGATAAAGAAGATTCAAAGAGAGTGAGATGCCAGCTCCTTTCATTCAGTCAGTAGCTTCAATCATTTCTGGATGTTTTTCAATGGCAAAAATCAATGAATATTGTAAATGCACAAACAGTAATTTCTCCGCATTGCAAGGTGCAATTCTGAAATTTTTTGCTTTCTCCTGCTCCTCTTAGCATGATAAAGAAGATTCAAAGAGAGTGAGATGCCAGCTCCTTTCATTCAGTCAGTAGCTTCAATCATTTCTGGACGTTTTTCAATGGCAAAAATCAATGAATATTGTAAATGCACAAACAGTAATTTCTCCGCATTGCAAGGTGCAATTCTGAAATTTTTTGCTTTTTCCTGCTCCTCTTAGCATGATAAAGAAGATTCAAAGAGAGTGAGATGCCAGCTCCTTTCATTCAGTCAGTAGCATCAAACATTTCTGGTATATGAATAACATGATGTTTTTCAATGGCAAAAATCAATGAATATTGTAAATGCACAAACAGTAATTTCTTCGCATTGCAAGGTGCAATTCTGAAATTTTTTGCTTTTTCCTGCTCCTCTTAGCATGATAAAGAAGATTCAAAGAGAGTGAGATGCCAGCTCCTTTCATTCAGTCAGTAGCTTCAAACATTTCTGGTATATGAATAACATGATGTTTTTCAATGGCGGCAAAAATCAATGAATATTGTAAATGCACAAACAGTAATTTCTCCGCATTGCAAGGTGCAATTCTGAAATTTTTTGCTTTTTCCTGCTCCTCTTAGCATGATAAAGAAGATTCAAAGAGAGTGAGATGCCAGCTCCTTTCATTCAGTCAGTAGCTTCAATCATTTCTGGACGTTTTTCAATGGCAAAAATCAATGAATATTGTAAATGCACAAACAGTAATTTCTCCGCATTGCAAGGTGCAATTCTGAAATTTTTTGCTTTTTCCTGCTCCTCTTAGCATGATAAAGAAGATTCAAAGAGAGTGAGATGCCAGCTCCTTTCATTCAGTCAGTAGCTTCAATCATTTCTGGACGTTTTTCAATGGCAAAAATCAATGAATATTGTAAATGCACAAACAGTAATTTCTCCGCATTGCAAGGTGCAATTCTGAAATTTTTTGCTTTTTCCTGCTCCTCTTAGTATGATAAAGAAGATTCAAAGAGAGTGAGATGCCAGCTCCTTTCATTCAGTCAGTAGCTTCAAACATTTCTGGTATATGAATAACATGATGTTTTTCAATGGCAAAAATCAATGAATATTGTAAATGCACAAACAGTAATTTCTCCGCATTGCAAGGTGCAATTCTGAAATATTTTGCTTTTTCCTGCTCCTCTTAGCATGATAAAGAAGATTCAAAGAGAGTGAGATGCCAGCTCCTTTCATTCAGTCAGTAGCTTCAATCATTTCTGGTATATGAATAACATGATGTTTTTCAATGGCAAAAATTAATGAATATTGTAAATGCACAAACAGTAATTTCTCCGCATTGCAAGGTGCAATTCTGAAATTTTTTGCTTTTTCCTGCTCCTCTTAGCATGATAAAGAAGATTCAAAGAGAGTGAGATGCCAGCTCCTTTCATTCAGTCAGTAGCTTCAATCATTTCTGGACGTTTTTCAATGGCAAAAATCAATGAATATTGTAAATGCACAAACAGTAATTTCTCCGCATTGAAGGTGCAATTCTGAAATTTTTTGCTTTTTCCTACTCCTCTTAGTATGATAAAGAAGATTCAAAGAGAGTGAGATGCCAGCTCCTTTCATTCAGTCAGTAGCTTCAAACATTTCTGGTATATGAATAACATGATGTTTTTCAATGGCAAAAATCAATGAATATTGTAAATGCACAAACAGTAATTTCTCCGCATTGCAAGGTGCAATTCTGAAATTTTTTGCTTTTTCCTGCTCCTCTTAGCATGATAAAGAAGATTCAAAGAGAGTGAGATGCCAGCTTCTTTCATTCAGTCAGTAGCTTCAATCATTTCTGGACGTTTTTCAATGGCAAAAATCAATGAATATTGTAAATGCACAAACAGTAATTTCTCCGCATTGCAAGGTGCAATTCTGAAATTTTTTGCTTTTTCCTGCTCCTCTTAGTATGATAAAGAAGATTCAAAGAGAGTGAGATGCCAGCTCCTTTCATTCAGTCAGTAGCTTCAAACATTTCTGGTATATGAATAACATGATGTTTTTCAATGGCAAAAATCAATGAATATTGTAAATGCACAAACAGTAATTTCTCCGCATTGCAAGGTGCAATTCTGAAATTTTTTGCTTTTTCCTGCTCCTCTTAGCATGATAAAGAAGATTCAAAGAGAGTGAGATGCCAGCTCCTTTCATTCAGTCAGTAGCTTCAATCATTTCTGGTATATGAATAACATGATGTTTTTCAATGGCAAAAATTAATGAATATTGTAAATGCACAAACAGTAATTTCTCCGCATTGCAAGGTGCAATTCTGAAATTTTTTGCTTTTTCCTGCTCCTCTTAGCATGATAAAGAAGATTCAAAGAGAGTGAGATGCCAGCTCCTTTCATTCAGTCAGTAGCTTCAAGCATTTCTGGACGTTTTTCAATGGCAAAAATCAATGAATATTGTAAATGCACAAACAGTAATTTCTCCGCATTGAAGGTGCAATTCTGAAATTTTTTGCTTTTTCCTGCTCCTCTTAGCATGATAAAGAAGATTCAAAGAGAGTGAGATGCCAGCTCCTTTCATTCAGTCAGTAGCTTCAAACATTTCTGGTATATGAATAACATGATGTTTTTCAATGGCAAAAATCAATGAATATTGTAAATGCACAAACAGTAATTTCTCCGCATTGCAAGGTGCAATTCTGAAATTTTTTGCTTTTTCCTGCTCCTCTTAGCATGATAAAGAAGATTCAAAGAGAGTGAGATGAGAGCTCCTTTCATTCAGTCAGTAGCTTCAATCATTTCTGGACGTTTTTCAATGGCAAAAATCAATGAATATTGTAAATGCACAAACAGTAATTTCTCCGCATTGCAAGGTGCAATTCTGAAATTTTTTGCTTTTTCCTGCTCCTCTTAGCATGATAAAGAAGATTCAAAGAGAGTTAGATGCCAGCTCCTTTCATTCAGTCAGTAGCTTCAATCATTTCTGGACGTTTTTCAATGGCAAAAATCAATGAATATTGTAAATGCACAAACAGTAATTTCTCCGCATTGCAAGGTGCAATTCTGAAATTTTTTGCTTTTTCCTGCTCCTCTTAGCATGATAAAGAAGATTCAAAGAGAGTGAGATGCCAGCTCCTTTCATTCAGTCAGTAGCTTCAATCATTTCTGGTATATGAATAACATGATGTTTTTCAATGGCAAAAATCAATGAATATTGTAAATGCACAAACAGTAATTTCTCCGCATTGCAAGGTGCAATTCTGAAATTTTTTGCTTTTTCCTGCTCCTCTTAGCATGATAAAGAAGATTCAAAGAGAGTGAGATGCCAGCTCCTTTCATTCAGTCAGTAGCTTCAATCATTTCTGGACGTTTTTCAATGGCAAAAATCAATGAATATTGTAAATGCACAAACAGTAATTTCTCCGCATTGCAAGGTGCAATTCTGAAATTTTTTGCTTTTTCCTGCTCCTCTTAGCATGGTAAAGAAGACTCAAAGAGAGTGAGATGCCAGCTCCTTTCATTCAGTCAGTAGCTTCAATCATTTCTGGACGTTTTTCAACGGCAAAAATCAATGAATATTGTAGATGCACAAACAGTAATTTCTCCGCATTGCAAGGTGCAATTCTGAAATTTTTTGCTTTTTCCTGCTCCTCTTAGCATGATAAAGAAGATTCAAAGAGACTGAGATGCCAGCTCCTTTCATTCAGTCAGTAGCTTCAATCATTTCTGGACGTTTTTCAATGGCAAAAATCAATGAATATTGTAAATGCACAAACAGTAATTTCTCCGCATTGCAAGGTGCAATTCTGAAATTTTTTGCTTTTTCCTGCTCCTCTTAGCATGATAAAGAAGATTCAAAGAGAGTGAGATGCCAGCTCCTTTCATTCAGTCAGTAGCTTCAATCATTTCTGGATGTTTTTCAATGGCAAAAATCAATGAATATTGTAAATGCACAAACAGTAATTTCTCCGCATTGCAAGGTGCAATTCTGAAATTTTTTGCTTTCTCCTGCTCCTCTTAGCATGATAAAGAAGATTCAAAGAGAGTGAGATGCCAGCTCCTTTCATTCAGTCAGTAGCATCAATCATTTCTGGACGTTTTTCAATGGCAAAAATCAATGAATATTGTAAATGCACAAACAGTAATTTCTCCGCATTGCAAGGTGCAATTCTGAAATTTTTTGCTTTTTCCTGCTCCTCTTAGCATGATAAAGAAGATTCAAAGAGAGTGAGATGCCAGCTCCTTTCATTCAGTCAGTAGCATCAAACATTTCTGGTATATGAATAACATGATGTTTTTCAATGGCAAAAATCAATGAATATTGTAAATGCACAAACAGTAATTTCTTCGCATTGCAAGGTGCAATTCTGAAATTTTTTGCTTTTTCCTGCTCCTCTTAGCATGATAAAGAAGATTCAAAGAGAGTGAGATGCCAGCTCCTTTCATTCAGTCAGTAGCTTCAAACATTTCTGGTATATGAATAACATGATGTTTTTCAATGGCGGCAAAAATCAATGAATATTGTAAATGCACAAACAGTAATTTCTCCGCATTGCAAGGTGCAATTCTGAAATTTTTTGCTTTTTCCTGCTCCTCTTAGCATGATAAAGAAGATTCAAAGAGAGTGAGATGCCAGCTCCTTTCATTCAGTCAGTAGCTTCAATCATTTCTGGACGTTTTTCAATGGCAAAAATCAATGAATATTGTAAATGCACAAACAGTAATTTCTCCGCATTGCAAGGTGCAATTCTGAAATTTTTTGCTTTTTCCTGCTCCTCTTAGCATGATAAAGAAGATTCAAAGAGAGTGAGATGCCAGCTCCTTTCATTCAGTCAGTAGCTTCAATCATTTCTGGACGTTTTTCAATGGCAAAAATCAATGAATATTGTAAATGCACAAACAGTAATTTCTCCGCATTGCAAGGTGCAATTCTGAAATTTTTTGCTTTTTCCTGCTCCTCTTAGTATGATAAAGAAGATTCAAAGAGAGTGAGATGCCAGCTCCTTTCATTCAGTCAGTAGCTTCAAACATTTCTGGTATATGAATAACATGATGTTTTTCAATGGCAAAAATCAATGAATATTGTAAATGCACAAACAGTAATTTCTCCGCATTGCAAGGTGCAATTCTGAAATTTTTTGCTTTTTCCTGCTCCTCTTAGCATGATAAAGAAGATTCAAAGAGAGTGAGATGCCAGCTCCTTTCATTCAGTCAGTAGCTTCAATCATTTCTGGTATATGAATAACATGTTTTTCAATGGCAAAAATTAATGAATATTGTAAATGCACAAACAGTAATTTCTCCGCATTGCAAGGTGCAATTCTGAAATTTTTTGCTTTTTCCTGCTCCTCTTAGCATGATAAAGAAGATTCAAAGAGAGTGAGATGCCAGCTCCTTTCATTCAGTCAGTAGCTTCAAACATTTCTGGTATATGAATAACATGATGTTTTTCAATGGCAAAAATCAATGAATATTGTAAATGCACAAACAGTAATTTCTCCGCATTGCAAGGTGCAATTCTGAAATTTTTTGCTTTTTCCTGCTCCTCTTAGCATGATAAAGAAGATTCAAAGAGAGTGAGATGCCAGCTCCTTTCATTCAGTCAGTAGCTTCAATCATTTCTGGACGTTTTTCAATGGCAAAAATCAATGAATATTGTAAATGCACAAACAGTAATTTCTCCGCATTGCAAGGTGCAATTCTGAAATTTTTTGCTTTTTCCTGCTCCTCTTAGTATGATAAAGAAGATTCAAAGAGAGTGAGATGCCAGCTCCTTTCATTCAGTCAGTAGCTTCAAACATTTCTGGTATATGAATAACATGATGTTTTTCAATGGCAAAAATCAATGAATATTGTAAATGCACAAACAGTAATTTCTCCGCATTGCAAGGTGCAATTCTGAAATTTTTTGCTTTTTCCTGCTCCTCTTAGCATGATAAAGAAGATTCAAAGAGAGTGAGATGCCAGCTCCTTTCATTCAGTCAGTAGCTTCAATCATTTCTGGTATATGAATAACATGATGTTTTTCAATGGCAAAAATTAATGAATATTGTAAATGCACAAACAGTAATTTCTCCGCATTGCAAGGTGCAATTCTGAAATTTTTTGCTTTTTCCTGCTCCTCTTAGCATGATAAAGAAGATTCAAAGAGAGTGAGATGCCAGCTCCTTTCATTCAGTCAGTAGCTTCAAGCATTTCTGGACGTTTTTCAATGGCAAAAATCAATGAATATTGTAAATGCACAAACAGTAATTTCTCCGCATTGAAGGTGCAATTCTGAAATTTTTTGCTTTTTCCTGCTCCTCTTAGCATGATAAAGAAGATTCAAAGAGAGTGAGATGCCAGCTCCTTTCATTCAGTCAGTAGCTTCAAACATTTCTGGTATATGAATAACATGATGTTTTTCAATGGCAAAAATCAATGAATATTGTAAATGCACAAACAGTAATTTCTCCGCATTGAAGGTGCAATTCTGAAATTTTTTGCTTTTTCCTGCTCCTCTTAGCATGATAAAGAAGATTCAAAGAGAGTGAGATGAGAGCTCCTTTCATTCAGTCAGTAGCTTCAATCATTTCTGGACGTTTTTCAATGGCAAAAATCAATGAATATTGTAAATGCACAAACAGTAATTTCTCCGCATTGCAAGGTGCAATTCTGAAATTTTTTGCTTTTTCCTGCTCCTCTTAGCATGATAAAGAAGATTCAAAGAGAGTGAGATGCCAGCTCCTTCCATTCAGTCAGTAGCTTCAATCATTTCTGGACGTTTTTCAATGGCAAAAATCAATGAATATTGTAAATGCACAAACAGTAATTTCTCCGCATTGCAAGGTGCAATTCTGAAATTTTTTGCTTTTTCCTGCTCCTCTTAGCATGATAAAGAAGATTCAAAGAGAGTGAGATGCCAGCTCCTTTCATTCAGTCAGTAGCTTCAATCATTTCTGGTATATGAATAACATGATGTTTTTCAATGGCAAAAATCAATGAATATTGTAAATGCACAAACAGTAATTTCTCCGCATTGCAAGGTGCAATTCTGAAATTTTTTGCTTTTTCCTGCTCCTCTTAGCATGATAAAGAAGATTCAAAGAGAGTGAGATGCCAGCTCCTTTCATTCAGTCAGTAGCTTCAATCATTTCTGGACGTTTTTCAATGGCAAAAATCAATGAATATTGTAAATGCACAAACAGTAATTTCTCCGCATTGCAAGGTGCAATTCTGAAATTTTTTGCTTTTTCCTGCTCCTCTTAGCATGGTAAAGAAGACTCAAAGAGAGTGAGATGCCAGCTCCTTTCATTCAGTCAGTAGCTTCAATCATTTCTGGACGTTTTTCAACGGCAAAAATCAATGAATATTGTAGATGCACAAACAGTAATTTCTCCGCATTGCAAGGTGCAATTCTGAAATTTTTTGCTTTTTCCTGCTCCTCTTAGCATGATAAAGAAGATTCAAAGAGACTGAGATGCCAGCTCCTTTCATTCAGTCAGTAGCTTCAATCATTTCTGGACGTTTTTCAATGGCAAAAATCAATGAATATTGTAAATGCACAAACAGTAATTTCTCCGCATTGCAAGGTGCAATTCTGAAATTTTTTGCTTTTTCCTGCTCCTCTTAGCATGATAAAGAAGATTCAAAGAGAGTGAGATGCCAGCTCCTTTCATTCAGTCAGTAGCTTCAATCATTTCTGGTATATGAATAACATGTTTTTCAATGGCAAAAATTAATGAATATTGTAAATGCACAAACAGTAATTTCTCCGTATTGCAAGGTGCAATTCTGAAATTTTTTGCTTTTTCCTGCTCCTCTTAGCATGATAAAGAAGATTCAAAGAGAGTGAGATGCCAGCTCCTTTCATTCAGTCAGTAGCTTCAATCATTTCTGGACGTTTTTCAATGGCAAAAATCAATGAATATTGTAAATGCACAAACAGTAATTTCTCCGCATTGAAGGTGCAATTCTGAAATTTTTTGCTTTTTCCTGCTCCTCTTAGTATGATAAAGAAGATTCAAAGAGAGTGAGATGCCAGCTCCTTTCATTCAGTCAGTAGCTTCAAACATTTCTGGTATATGAATAACATGATGTTTTTCAATGGCAAAAATCAATGAATATTGTAAATGCACAAACAGTAATTTCTCCGCATTGCAAGGTGCAATTCTGAAATTTTTTGCTTTTTCCTGCTCCTCTTAGCATGATAAAGAAGATTCAAAGAGAGTGAGATGCCAGCTCCTTTCATTCAGTCAGTAGCTTCAATCATTTCTGGACGTTTTTCAATGGCAAAAATCAATGAATATTGTAAATGCACAAACAGTAATTTCTCCGCATTGCAAGGTGCAATTCTGAAATTTTTTGCTTTTTCCTGCTCCTCTTAGTATGATAAAGAAGATTCAAAGAGAGTGAGATGCCAGCTCCTTTCATTCAGTCAGTAGCTTCAAACATTTCTGGTATATGAATAACATGATGTTTTTCAATGGCAAAAATCAATGAATATTGTAAATGCACAAACAGTAATTTCTCCGCATTGCAAGGTGCAATTCTGAAATTTTTTGCTTTTTCCTGCTCCTCTTAGCATGATAAAGAAGATTCAAAGAGAGTGAGATGCCAGCTCCTTTCATTCAGTCAGTAGCTTCAATCATTTCTGGTATATGAATAACATGATGTTTTTCAATGGCAAAAATTAATGAATATTGTAAATGCACAAACAGTAATTTCTCCGCATTGCAAGGTGCAATTCTGAAATTTTTTGCTTTTTCCTGCTCCTCTTAGCATGATAAAGAAGATTCAAAGAGAGTGAGATGCCAGCTCCTTTCATTCAGTCAGTAGCTTCAAGCATTTCTGGACGTTTTTCAATGGCAAAAATCAATGAATATTGTAAATGCACAAACAGTAATTTCTCCGCATTGAAGGTGCAATTCTGAAATTTTTTGCTTTTTCCTGCTCCTCTTAGCATGATAAAGAAGATTCAAAGAGAGTGAGATGCCAGCTCCTTTCATTCAGTCAGTAGCTTCAAACATTTCTGGTATATGAATAACATGATGTTTTTCAATGGCAAAAATCAATGAATATTGTAAATGCACAAACAGTAATTTCTCCGCATTGCAAGGTGCAATTCTGAAATTTTTTGCTTTTTCCTGCTCCTCTTAGCATGATAAAGAAGATTCAAAGAGAGTGAGATGAGAGCTCCTTTCATTCAGTCAGTAGCTTCAATCATTTCTGGACGTTTTTCAATGGCAAAAATCAATGAATATTGTAAATGCACAAACAGTAATTTCTCCGCATTGCAAGGTGCAATTCTGAAATTTTTTGCTTTTTCCTGCTCCTCTTAGCATGATAAAGAAGATTCAAAGAGAGTGAGATGCCAGCTCCTTTCATTCAGTCAGTAGCTTCAATCATTTCTGGACGTTTTTCAATGGCAAAAATCAATGAATATTGTAAATGCACAAACAGTAATTTCTCCGCATTGCAAGGTGCAATTCTGAAATTTTTTGCTTTTTCCTGCTCCTCTTAGCATGATAAAGAAGATTCAAAGAGAGTGAGATGCCAGCTCCTTTCATTCAGTCAGTAGCTTCAATCATTTCTGGTATATGAATAACATGATGTTTTTCAATGGCAAAAATCAATGAATATTGTAAATGCACAAACAGTAATTTCTCCGCATTGCAAGGTGCAATTCTGAAATTTTTTGCTTTTTCCTGCTCCTCTTAGCATGATAAAGAAGATTCAAAGAGAGTGAGATGCCAGCTCCTTTCATTCAGTCAGTAGCTTCAATCATTTCTGGACGTTTTTCAATGGCAAAAATCAATGAATATTGTAAATGCACAAACAGTAATTTCTCCGCATTGCAAGGTGCAATTCTGAAATTTTTTGCTTTTTCCTGCTCCTCTTAGCATGGTAAAGAAGACTCAAAGAGAGTGAGATGCCAGCTCCTTTCATTCAGTCAGTAGCTTCAATCATTTCTGGACGTTTTTCAACGGCAAAAATCAATGAATATTGTAGATGCACAAACAGTAATTTCTCCGCATTGCAAGGTGCAATTCTGAAATTTTTTGCTTTTTCCTGCTCCTCTTAGCATGATAAAGAAGATTCAAAGAGACTGAGATGCCAGCTCCTTTCATTCAGTCAGTAGCTTCAATCATTTCTGGACGTTTTTCAATGGCAAAAATCAATGAATATTGTAAATGCACAAACAGTAATTTCTCCGCATTGCAAGGTGCAATTCTGAAATTTTTGGCTTTTTCCTGCTCCTCTTAGCATGATAAAGAAGATTCAAAGAGAGTGAGATGCCAGCTCCTTTCATTCAGTCAGTAGCTTCAATCATTTCTGGATGTTTTTCAATGGCAAAAATCAATGAATATTGTAAATGCACAAACAGTAATTTCTCCGCATTGCAAGGTGCAATTCTGAAATTTTTTGCTTTTTCCTGCTCCTCTTAGCATGATAAAGAAGATTCAAAGAGAGTGAGATGCCAGCTCCTTTCATTCAGTCAGTAGCTTCAATCATTTCTGGACGTTTTTCAATGGCAAAAATCAATGAATATTGTAAATGCACAAACAGTAATTTCTCCGCATTGCAAGGTGCAATTCTGAAATTTTTTGCTTTTTCCTGCTCCTCTTAGCATGATAAAGAAGATTCAAAGAGAGTGAGATGCCAGCTCCTTTCATTCAGTCAGTAGCATCAAACATTTCTGGTATATGAATAACATGATGTTTTTCAATGGCAAAAATCAATGAATATTGTAAATGCACAAACAGTAATTTCTTCGCATTGCAAGGTGCAATTCTGAAATTTTTTGCTTTTTCCTGCTCCTCTTAGCATGATAAAGAAGATTCAAAGAGAGTGAGATGCCAGCTCCTTTCATTCAGTCAGTAGCTTCAAACATTTCTGGTATATGAATAACATGATGTTTTTCAATGGCGGCAAAAATCAATGAATATTGTAAATGCACAAACAGTAATTTCTCCGCATTGCAAGGTGCAATTCTGAAATTTTTTGCTTTTTCCTGCTCCTCTTAGCATGATAAAGAAGATTCAAAGAGAGTGAGATGCCAGCTCCTTTCATTCAGTCAGTAGCTTCAATCATTTCTGGACGTTTTTCAATGGCAAAAATCAATGAATATTGTAAATGCACAAACAGTAATTTCTCCGCATTGCAAGGTGCAATTCTGAAATTTTTTGCTTTTTCCTGCTCCTCTTAGCATGATAAAGAAGATTCAAAGAGAGTGAGATGCCAGCTCCTTTCATTCAGTCAGTAGCTTCAATCATTTCTGGATGTTTTTCAATGGCAAAAATCAATGAATATTGTAAATGCACAAACAGTAATTTCTCCGCATTGCAAGGTGCAATTCTGAAATTTTTTGCTTTTTCCTGCTCCTCTTAGCATGATAAAGAAGATTCAAAGAGAGTGAGATGCCAGCTCCTTTCATTCAGTCAGTAGCATCAATCATTTCTGGACGTTTTTCAATGGCAAAAATCAATGAATATTGTAAATGCACAAACAGTAATTTCTCCGCATTGCAAGGTGCAATTCTGAAATTTTTTGCTTTTTCCTGCTCCTCTTAGCATGATAAAGAAGATTCAAAGAGAGTGAGATGCCAGCTCCTTTCATTCAGTCAGTAGCATCAAACATTTCTGGTATATGAATAACATGATGTTTTTCAATGGCAAAAATCAATGAATATTGTAAATGCACAAACAGTAATTTCTTCGCATTGCAAGGTGCAATTCTGAAATTTTTTGCTTTTTCCTGCTCCTCTTAGCATGATAAAGAAGATTCAAAGAGAGTGAGATGCCAGCTCCTTTCATTCAGTCAGTAGCTTCAAACATTTCTGGTATATGAATAACATGATGTTTTTCAATGGCGGCAAAAATCAATGAATATTGTAAATGCACAAACAGTAATTTCTCCGCATTGCAAGGTGCAATTCTGAAATTTTTTGCTTTTTCCTGCTCCTCTTAGCATGATAAAGAAGATTCAAAGAGAGTGAGATGCCAGCTCCTTTCATTCAGTCAGTAGCTTCAATCATTTCTGGACGTTTTTCAATGGCAAAAATCAATGAATATTGTAAATGCACAAACAGTAATTTCTCCGCATTGCAAGGTGCAATTCTGAAATTTTTTGCTTTTTCCTGCTCCTCTTAGCATGATAAAGAAGATTCAAAGAGAGTGAGATGCCAGCTCCTTTCATTCAGTCAGTAGCTTCAATCATTTCTGGACGTTTTTCAATGGCAAAAATCAATGAATATTGTAAATGCACAAACAGTAATTTCTCCGCATTGCAAGGTGCAATTCTGAAATTTTTTGCTTTTTCCTGCTCCTCTTAGTATGATAAAGAAGATTCAAAGAGAGTGAGATGCCAGCTCCTTTCATTCAGTCAGTAGCTTCAAACATTTCTGGTATATGAATAACATGATGTTTTTCAATGGCAAAAATCAATGAATATTGTAAATGCACAAACAGTAATTTCTCCGCATTGCAAGGTGCAATTCTGAAATTTTTTGCTTTTTCCTGCTCCTCTTAGTATGATAAAGAAGATTCAAAGAGAGTGAGATGCCAGCTCCTTTCATTCAGTCAGTAGCTTCAAACATTTCTGGTATATGAATAACATGATGTTTTTCAATGGCAAAAATCAATGAATATTGTAAATGCACAAACAGTAATTTCTCCGCATTGCAAGGTGCAATTCTGAAATTTTTTGCTTTTTCCTGCTCCTCTTAGCATGATAAAGAAGATTCAAAGAGAGTGAGATGCCAGCTCCTTTCATTCAGTCAGTAGCTTCAATCATTTCTGGACGTTTTTCAATGGCAAAAATCAATGAATATTGTAAATGCACAAACAGTAATTTCTCCGCATTGCAAGGTGCAATTCTGAAATTTTTTGCTTTTTCCTGCTCCTCTTAGTATGATAAAGAAGATTCAAAGAGAGTGAGATGCCAGCTCCTTTCATTCAGTCAGTAGCTTCAAACATTTCTGGTATATGAATAACATGATGTTTTTCAATGGCAAAAATCAATGAATATTGTAAATGCACAAACAGTAATTTCTCCGCATTGCAAGGTGCAATTCTGAAATTTTTTGCTTTTTCCTGCTCCTCTTAGCATGATAAAGAAGATTCAAAGAGAGTGAGATGCCAGCTCCTTTCATTCAGTCAGTAGCTTCAATCATTTCTGGTATATGAATAACATGATGTTTTTCAATGGCAAAAATTAATGAATATTGTAAATGCACAAACAGTAATTTCTCCGCATTGCAAGGTGCAATTCTGAAATTTTTTGCTTTTTCCTGCTCCTCTTAGCATGATAAAGAAGATTCAAAGAGAGTGAGATGCCAGCTCCTTTCATTCAGTCAGTAGCTTCAAACATTTCTGGTATATGAATAACATGATGTTTTTCAATGGCAAAAATCAATGAATATTGTAAATGCACAAACAGTAATTTCTCCGCATTGCAAGGTGCAATTCTGAAATTTTTTGCTTTTTCCTGCTCCTCTTAGCATGATAAAGAAGATTCAAAGAGAGTGAGATGCCAGCTCCTTTCATTCAGTCAGTAGCTTCAATCATTTCTGGTATATGAATAACATGATGTTTTTCAATGGCAAAAATTAATGAATATTGTAAATGCACAAACAGTAATTTCTCCGCATTGCAAGGTGCAATTCTGAAATTTTTTGCTTTTTCCTGCTCCTCTTAGCATGATAAAGAAGATTCAAAGAGAGTGAGATGCCAGCTCCTTTCATTCAGTCAGTAGCTTCAATCATTTCTGGACGTTTTTCAATGGCAAAAATCAATGAATATTGTAAATGCACAAACAGTAATTTCTCCGCATTGCAAGGTGCAATTCTGAAATTTTTTGCTTTTTCCTGCTCCTCTTAGCATGATAAAGAAGATTCAAAGAGAGTGAGATGCCAGCTCCTTTCATTCAGTCAGTAGCTTCAATCATTTCTGGTATATGAATAACATGATTTTTTTCAATGGCAAAAATTAATGAATATTGTAAATGCACAAACAGTAATTTCTCCGCATTGCAAGGTGCAATTCTGAAATTTTTTGCTTTTTCCTGCTCCTCTTAGCATGATAAAGAAGATTCAAAGAGAGTGAGATGCCAGCTCCTTTCATTCAGTCAGTAGCTTCAATCATTTCTGGACGTTTTTCAATGGCAAAAATCAATGAATATTGTAAATGCACAAACAGTAATTTCTCCGCATTGAAGGTGCAATTCTGAAATTTTTTGCTTTTTCCTGCTCCTCTTAGCATGATAAAGAAGATTCAAAGAGAGTGAGATGCCAGCTCCTTTCATTCAGTCAGTAGCTTCAAACATTTCTGGTATATGAATAACATGATGTTTTTCAATGGCAAAAATCAATGAATATTGTAAATGCACAAACAGTAATTTCTCCGCATTGCAAGGTGCAATTCTGAAATTTTTTGCTTTTTCCTGCTCCTCTTAGCATGATAAAGAAGATTCAAAGAGAGTGAGATGAGAGCTCCTTTCATTCAGTCAGTAGCTTCAATCATTTCTGGACGTTTTTCAATGGCAAAAATCAATGAATATTGTAAATGCACAAACAGTAATTTCTCCGCATTGCAAGGTGCAATTCTGAAATTTTTTGCTTTTTCCTGCTCCTCTTAGCATGATAAAGAAGATTCAAAGAGAGTGAGATGCCAGCTCCTTTCATTCAGTCAGTAGCTTCAAACATTTCTGGTATATGAATAACATGATGTTTTTCAATGGCAAAAATCAATGAATATTGTAAATGCACAAACAGTAATTTCTCCGCATTGCAAGGTGCAATTCTGAAATTTTTTGCTTTTTCCTGCTCCTCTTAGCATGATAAAGAAGATTCAAAGAGAGTGAGATGCCAGCTCCTTTCATTCAGTCAGTAGCTTCAATCATTTCTGGTATATGAATAACATGATGTTTTTCAATGGCAAAAATTAATGAATATTGTAAATGCACAAACAGTAATTTCTCCGCATTGCAAGGTGCAATTCTGAAATTTTTTGCTTTTTCCTGCTCCTCTTAGCATGATAAAGAAGATTCAAAGAGAGTGAGATGCCAGCTCCTTTCATTCAGTCAGTAGCTTCAATCATTTCTGGACGTTTTTCAATGGCAAAAATCAATGAATATTGTAAATGCACAAACAGTAATTTCTCCGCATTGAAGGTGCAATTCTGAAATTTTTTGCTTTTTCCTGCTCCTCTTAGCATGATAAAGAAGATTCAAAGAGAGTGAGATGCCAGCTCCTTTCATTCAGTCAGTAGCTTCAAACATTTCTGGTATATGAATAACATGATGTTTTTCAATGGCAAAAATCAATGAATATTGTAAATGCACAAACAGTAATTTCTCCGCATTGCAAGGTGCAATTCTGAAATTTTTTGCTTTTTCCTGCTCCTCTTAGCATGATAAAGAAGATTCAAAGAGAGTGAGATGCCAGCTCCTTTCATTCAGTCAGTAGCTTCAATCATTTCTGGACGTTTTTCAATGGCAAAAATCAATGAATATTGTAAATGCACAAACAGTAATTTCTCCGCATTGCAAGGTGCAATTCTGAAATTTTTTGCTTTTTCCTGCTCCTCTTAGTATGATAAAGAAGATTCAAAGATAGTGAGATGCCAGCTCCTTTCATTCAGTCAGTAGCTTCAAACATTTCTGGTATATGAATAACATGATGTTTTTCAATGGCAAAAATCAATGAATATTGTAAATGCACAAACAGTAATTTCTCCGCATTGCAAGGTGCAATTCTGAAATTTTTTGCTTTTTCCTGCTCCTCTTAGCATGATAAAGAAGATTCAAAGAGAGTGAGATGCCAGCTCCTTTCATTCAGTCAGTAGCTTCAATCATTTCTGGTATATGAATAACATGATGTTTTTCAATGGCAAAAATTAATGAATATTGTAAATGCACAAACAGTAATTTCTCCGCATTGCAAGGTGCAATTCTGAAATTTTTTGCTTTTTCCTGCTCCTCTTAGCATGATAAAGAAGATTCAAAGAGAGTGAGATGCCAGCTCCTTTCATTCAGTCAGTAGCTTCAATCATTTCTGGACGTTTTTCAATGGCAAAAATCAATGAATATTGTAAATGCACAAACAGTAATTTCTCCGCATTGAAGGTGCAATTCTGAAATTTTTTGCTTTTTCCTGCTCCTCTTAGCATGATAAAGAAGATTCAAAGAGAGTGAGATGCCAGCTCCTTTCATTCAGTCAGTAGCTTCAAACATTTCTGGTATATGAATAACATGATGTTTTTCAATGGCAAAAATCAATGAATATTGTAAATGCACAAACAGTAATTTCTCCGCATTGCAAGGTGCAATTCTGAAATTTTTTGCTTTTTCCTGCTCCTCTTAGCATGATAAAGAAGATTCAAAGAGAGTGAGATGAGAGCTCCTTTCATTCAGTCAGTAGCTTCAATCATTTCTGGACGTTTTTCAATGGCAAAAATCAATGAATATTGTAAATGCACAAACAGTAATTTCTCCGCATTGCAAGGTGCAATTCTGAAATTTTTTGCTTTTTCCTGCTCCTCTTAGCATGATAAAGAAGATTCAAAGAGAGTGAGATGCCAGCTCCTTTCATTCAGTCAGTAGCTTCAAACATTTCTGGTATATGAATAACATGATGTTTTTCAATGGCAAAAATCAATGAATATTGTAAATGCACAAACAGTAATTTCTCCGCATTGCAAGGTGCAATTCTGAAATTTTTTGCTTTTTCCTGCTCCTCTTAGCATGATAAAGAAGATTCAAAGAGAGTGAGATGCCAGCTCCTTTCATTCAGTCAGTAGCTTCAATCATTTCTGGTATATGAATAACATGATGTTTTTCAATGGCAAAAATTAATGAATATTGTAAATGCACAAACAGTAATTTCTCCGCATTGCAAGGTGCAATTCTGAAATTTTTTGCTTTTTCCTGCTCCTCTTAGCATGATAAAGAAGATTCAAAGAGAGTGAGATGCCAGCTCCTTTCATTCAGTCAGTAGCTTCAATCATTTCTGGACGTTTTTCAATGGCAAAAATCAATGAATATTGTAAATGCACAAACAGTAATTTCTCCGCATTGAAGGTGCAATTCTGAAATTTTTTGCTTTTTCCTGCTCCTCTTAGCATGATAAAGAAGATTCAAAGAGAGTGAGATGCCAGCTCCTTTCATTCAGTCAGTAGCTTCAAACATTTCTGGTATATGAATAACATGATGTTTTTCAATGGCAAAAATCAATGAATATTGTAAATGCACAAACAGTAATTTCTCCGCATTGCAAGGTGCAATTCTGAAATTTTTTGCTTTTTCCTGCTCCTCTTAGCATGATAAAGAAGATTCAAAGAGAGTGAGATGAGAGCTCCTTTCATTCAGTCAGTAGCTTCAATCATTTCTGGACGTTTTTCAATGGCAAAAATCAATGAATATTGTAAATGCACAAACAGTAATTTCTCCGCATTGCAAGGTGCAATTCTGAAATTTTTTGCTTTTTCCTGCTCCTCTTAGCATGATAAAGAAGATTCAAAGAGAGTGAGATGCCAGCTCCTTTCATTCAGTCAGTAGCTTCAATCATTTCTGGACGTTTTTCAATGGCAAAAATCAATGAATATTGTAAATGCACAAACAGTAATTTCTCCGCATTGCAAGGTGCAATTCTGAAATTTTTTGCTTTTTCCTGCTCCTCTTAGCATAATAAAGAAGATTCAAAGAGAGTGAGATGCCAGCTCCTTTCATTCAGTCAGTAGCTTCAATCATTTCTGGTATATGAATAACATGATGTTTTTCAATGGCAAAAATCAATGAATATTGTAAATGCACAAACAGTAATTTCTCCGCATTGCAAGGTGCAATTCTGAAATTTTTTGCTTTTTCCTGCTCCTCTTAGCATGATAAAGAAGATTCAAAGAGAGTGAGATGCCAGCTCCTTTCATTCAGTCAGTAGCTTCAATCATTTCTGGACGTTTTTCAATGGCAAAAATCAATGAATATTGTAAATGCACAAACAGTAATTTCTCCGCATTGCAAGGTGCAATTCTGAAATTTTTTGCTTTTTCCTGCTCCTCTTAGCATGGTAAAGAAGACTCAAAGAGAGTGAGATGCCAGCTCCTTTCATTCAGTCAGTAGCTTCAATCATTTCTGGACGTTTTTCAACGGCAAAAATCAATGAATATTGTAGATGCACAAACAGTAATTTCTCCGCATTGCAAGGTGCAATTCTGAAATTTTTTGCTTTTTCCTGCTCCTCTTAGCATGATAAAGAAGATTCAAAGAGACTGAGATGCCAGCTCCTTTCATTCAGTCAGTAGCTTCAATCATTTCTGGACGTTTTTCAATGGCAAAAATCAATGAATATTGTAAATGCACAAACAGTAATTTCTCCGCATTGCAAGGTGCAATTCTGAAATTTTTTGCTTTTTCCTGCTCCTCTTAGCATGATAAAGAAGATTCAAAGAGAGTGAGATGCCAGCTCCTTTCATTCAGTCAGTAGCTTCAATCATTTCTGGATGTTTTTCAATGGCAAAAATCAATGAATATTGTAAATGCACAAACAGTAATTTCTCCGCATTGCAAGGTGCAATTCTGAAATTTTTTGCTTTTTCCTGCTCCTCTTAGCATGATAAAGAAGATTCAAAGAGAGTGAGATGCCAGCTCCTTTCATTCAGTCAGTAGCCTCAATCATTTCTGGACGTTTTTCAATGGCAAAAATCAATGAATATTGTAAATGCACAAACAGTAATTTCTCCGCATTGCAAGGTGCAATTCTGAAATTTTTTGCTTTTTCCTGCTCCTCTTAGCATGATAAAGAAGATTCAAAGAGAGTGAGATGCCAGCTCCTTTCATTCAGTCAGTAGCATCAAACATTTCTGGTATATGAATAACATGATGTTTTTCAATGGCAAAAATCAATGAATATTGTAAATGCACAAACAGTAATTTCTTCGCATTGCAAGGTGCAATTCTGAAATTTTTTGCTTTTTCCTGCTCCTCTTAGCATGATAAAGAAGATTCAAAGAGAGTGAGATGCCAGCTCCTTTCATTCAGTCAGTAGCTTCAAACATTTCTGGTATATGAATAACATGATGTTTTTCAATGGCGGCAAAAATCAATGAATATTGTAAATGCACAAACAGTAATTTCTCCGCATTGCAAGGTGCAATTCTGAAATTTTTTGCTTTTTCCTGCTCCTCTTAGCATGATAAAGAAGATTCAAAGAGAGTGAGATGCCAGCTCCTTTCATTCAGTCAGTAGCTTCAATCATTTCTGGACGTTTTTCAATGGCAAAAATCAATGAATATTGTAAATGCACAAACAGTAATTCCGCATTGCAAGGTGCAATTCTGAAATTTTTTGCTTTTTCCTGCTCCTCTTAGCATGATAAAGAAGATTCAAAGAGAGTGAGATGCCAGCTCCTTTCATTCAGTCAGTAGCTTCAATCATTTCTGGACGTTTTTCAATGGCAAAAATCAATGAATATTGTAAATGCACAAACAGTAATTTCTCCGCATTGCAAGGTGCAATTCTGAAATTTTTTGCTTTTTCCTGCTCCTCTTAGTATGATAAAGAAGATTCAAAGAGAGTGAGATGCCAGCTCCTTTCATTCAGTCAGTAGCTTCAAACATTTCTGGTATATGAATAACATGATGTTTTTCAATGGCAAAAATCAATGAATATTGTAAATGCACAAACAGTAATTTCTCCGCATTGCAAGGTGCAATTCTGAAATTTTTTGCTTTTTCCTGCTCCTCTTAGCATGATAAAGAAGATTCAAAGAGAGTGAGATGCCAGCTCCTTTCATTCAGTCAGTAGCTTCAATCATTTCTGGTATATGAATAACATGATGTTTTTCAATGGCAAAAATTAATGAATATTGTAAATGCACAAACAGTAATTTCTCCGCATTGCAAGGTGCAATTCTGAAATTTTTTGCTTTTTCCTGCTCCTCTTAGCATGATAAAGAAGATTCAAAGAGAGTGAGATGCCAGCTCCTTTCATTCAGTCAGTAGCTTCAATCATTTCTGGACGTTTTTCAATGGCAAAAATCAATGAATATTGTAAATGCACAAACAGTAATTTCTCCGCATTGAAGGTGCAATTCTGAAATTTTTTGCTTTTTCCTGCTCCTCTTAGCATGATAAAGAAGATTCAAAGAGAGTGAGATGCCAGCTCCTTTCATTCAGTCAGTAGCTTCAAACATTTCTGGTATATGAAAAACATGTTTTTCAATGGCAAAAATCAATGAATATTGTAAATGCACAAACAGTAATATCTCTACATTGCACGGTGCAATTCTGAAATTTTTAGCTTTTTCCTGTTAATCCTAGCATGATAAAGAAGATTCAAAGAGAGTGAGATGCCAGCTCCTTTCATTCAGTCAGTAGCTTCAAACATTTCTGGTATATGAAAAACATGTTTTTCAATGGCAAAAATCAATGAATATTGTAAATGCACAAACAGTAATATCTCCACATTGCAAGGTTCAATTCTGAAATTTTTTGCTTTTTCCTGCTAATCCTAGCATGATAAAGAAGATTCAAAGAGAGTGAGATGCCAGCTCCTTTCATTCAGTCAGTAGCTTCAAACATTTCTGGTATATGAAAAACATGTTTTTCAATGGCAAAAATCAATGAATATTGTAAATGCACAAACAGTAATATCTCCACATTGCAAGGTGCAATTCTGAAATTTTTTGCTTTTTCCTGTTAATCCTAGCATGATAAAGAAGATTCAAAGAGAGTGAGATGCCAGCTCCTTTCATTCAGTCAGTAGCTTCAAACATTTCTGGTATATGAAAAACATGTTTTTCAATGGCAAAAATCAATGAATATTGTAAATGCACAAACAGTAATATCTCCACATTGCACGGTGCAATTCTGAAATTTTTTGCTTTTTCCTGCTCCTCTTAGCATGATAAAGAAGATTCAAAGAGAGTGAGATGCCAGCTCCTTTCATTCAGTCAGTAGCTTCAAACATTTCTGGTATATGAATAACATGATGTTTTTCAATGGCAAAAATCAATGAATATTGTAAATGCACAAACAGTAATTTCTCCGCATTGCAAGGTGCAATTCTGAAATTTTTTGCTTTTTCCTGCTCCTCTTAGCATGATAAAGAAGATTCAAAGAGAGTGAGATGAGAGCTCCTTTCATTCAGTCAGTAGCTTCAATCATTTCTGGACGTTTTTCAATGGCAAAAATCAATGAATATTGTAAATGCACAAACAGTAATTTCTCCGCATTGCAAGGTGCAATTCTGAAATTTTTTGCTTTTTCCTGCTCCTCTTAGTATGATAAAGAAGATTCAAAGATAGTGAGATGCCAGCTCCTTTCATTCAGTCAGTAGCTTCAAACATTTCTGGTATATGAATAACATGATGTTTTTCAATGGCAAAAATCAATGAATATTGTAAATGCACAAACAGTAATTTCTCCGCATTGCAAGGTGCAATTCTGAAATTTTTTGCTTTTTCCTGCTCCTCTTAGCATGATAAAGAAGATTCAAAGAGAGTGAGATGCCAGCTCCTTTCATTCAGTCAGTAGCTTCAATCATTTCTGGTATATGAATAACATGATGTTTTTCAATGGCAAAAATTAATGAATATTGTAAATGCACAAACAGTAATTTCTCCGCATTGCAAGGTGCAATTCTGAAATTTTTTGCTTTTTCCTGCTCCTCTTAGCATGATAAAGAAGATTCAAAGAGAGTGAGATGCCAGCTCCTTTCATTCAGTCAGTAGCTTCAATCATTTCTGGACGTTTTTCAATGGCAAAAATCAATGAATATTGTAAATGCACAAACAGTAATTTCTCCGCATTGAAGGTGCAATTCTGAAATTTTTTGCTTTTTCCTGCTCCTCTTAGCATGATAAAGAAGATTCAAAGAGAGTGAGATGCCAGCTCCTTTCATTCAGTCAGTAGCTTCAAACATTTCTGGTATATGAATAACATCATGTTTTTCAATGGCAAAAATCAATGAATATTGTAAATGCACAAACAGTAATTTCTCCGCATTGCAAGGTGCAATTCTGAAATTTTTTGCTTTTTCCTGCTCCTCTTAGCATGATAAAGAAGATTCAAAGAGAGTGAGATGAGAGCTCCTTTCATTCAGTCAGTAGCTTCAATCATTTCTGGACGTTTTTCAATGGCAAAAATCAATGAATATTGTAAATGCACAAACAGTAATTTCTCCGCATTGCAAGGTGCAATTCTGAAATTTTTTGCTTTTTCCTGCTCCTCTTAGCATGATAAAGAAGATTCAAAGAGAGTGAGATGCCAGCTCCTTTCATTCAGTCAGTAGCTTCAAACATTTCTGGTATATGAATAACATGATGTTTTTCAATGGCAAAAATCAATGAATATTGTAAATGCACAAACAGTAATTTCTCCGCATTGCAAGGTGCAATTCTGAAATTTTTTGCTTTTTCCTGCTCCTCTTAGCATGATAAAGAAGATTCAAAGAGAGTGAGATGCCAGCTCCTTTCATTCAGTCAGTAGCTTCAATCATTTCTGGTATATGAATAACATGATGTTTTTCAATGGCAAAAATTAATGAATATTGTAAATGCACAAACAGTAATTTCTCCGCATTGCAAGGTGCAATTCTGAAATTTTTTGCTTTTTCCTGCTCCTCTTAGCATGATAAAGAAGATTCAAAGAGAGTGAGATGCCAGCTCCTTTCATTCAGTCAGTAGCTTCAATCATTTCTGGACGTTTTTCAATGGCAAAAATCAATGAATATTGTAAATGCACAAACAGTAATTTCTCCGCATTGAAGGTGCAATTCTGAAATTTTTTGCTTTTTCCTGCTCCTCTTAGCATGATAAAGAAGATTCAAAGAGAGTGAGATGCCAGCTCCTTTCATTCAGTCAGTAGCTTCAAACATTTCTGGTATATGAATAACATGATGTTTTTCAATGGCAAAAATCAATGAATATTGTAAATGCACAAACAGTAATTTCTCCGCATTGCAAGGTGCAATTCTGAAATTTTTTGCTTTTTCCTGCTCCTCTTAGCATGATAAAGAAGATTCAAAGAGAGTGAGATGCCAGCTCCTTTCATTCAGTCAGTAGCTTCAATCATTTCTGGACGTTTTTCAATGGCAAAAATCAATGAATATTGTAAATGCACAAACAGTAATTTCTCCGCATTGCAAGGTGCAATTCTGAAATTTTTTGCTTTTTCCTGCTCCTCTTAGTATGATAAAGAAGATTCAAAGATAGTGAGATGCCAGCTCCTTTCATTCAGTCAGTAGCTTCAAACATTTCTGGTATATGAATAACATGATGTTTTTCAATGGCAAAAATCAATGAATATTGTAAATGCACAAACAGTAATTTCTCCGCATTGCAAGGTGCAATTCTGAAATTTTTTGCTTTTTCCTGCTCCTCTTAGCATGATAAAGAAGATTCAAAGAGAGTGAGATGCCAGCTCCTTTCATTCAGTCAGTAGCTTCAATCATTTCTGGTATATGAATAACATGATGTTTTTCAATGGCAAAAATTAATGAATATTGTAAATGCACAAACAGTAATTTCTCCGCATTGCAAGGTGCAATTCTGAAATTTTTTGCTTTTTCCTGCTCCTCTTAGCATGATAAAGAAGATTCAAAGAGAGTGAGATGCCAGCTCCTTTCATTCAGTCAGTAGCTTCAATCATTTCTGGACGTTTTTCAATGGCAAAAATCAATGAATATTGTAAATGCACAAACAGTAATTTCTCCGCATTGAAGGTGCAATTCTGAAATTTTTTGCTTTTTCCTGCTCCTCTTAGCATGATAAAGAAGATTCAAAGAGAGTGAGATGCCAGCTCCTTTCATTCAGTCAGTAGCTTCAAACATTTCTGGTATATGAATAACATGATGTTTTTCAATGGCAAAAATCAATGAATATTGTAAATGCACAAACAGTAATTTCTCCGCATTGCAAGGTGCAATTCTGAAATTTTTTGCTTTTTCCTGCTCCTCTTAGCATGATAAAGAAGATTCAAAGAGAGTGAGATGAGAGCTCCTTTCATTCAGTCAGTAGCTTCAATCATTTCTGGACGTTTTTCAATGGCAAAAATCAATGAATATTGTAAATGCACAAACAGTAATTTCTCCGCATTGCAAGGTGCAATTCTGAAATTTTTTGCTTTTTCCTGCTCCTCTTAGCATGATAAAGAAGATTCAAAGAGAGTGAGATGCCAGCTCCTTTCATTCAGTCAGTAGCTTCAAACATTTCTGGTATATGAATAACATGATGTTTTTCAATGGCAAAAATCAATGAATATTGTAAATGCACAAACAGTAATTTCTCCGCATTGCAAGGTGCAATTCTGAAATTTTTTGCTTTTTCCTGCTCCTCTTAGCATGATAAAGAAGATTCAAAGAGAGTGAGATGCCAGCTCCTTTCATTCAGTCAGTAGCTTCAATCATTTCTGGTATATGAATAACATGATGTTTTTCAATGGCAAAAATTAATGAATATTGTAAATGAACAAACAGTAATTTCTCCGCATTGCAAGGTGCAATTCTGAAATTTTTTGCTTTTTCCTGCTCCTCTTAGCATGATAAAGAAGATTCAAAGAGAGTGAGATGCCAGCTCCTTTCATTCAGTCAGTAGCTTCAATCATTTCTGGACGTTTTTCAATGGCAAAAATCAATGAATATTGTAAATGCACAAACAGTAATTTCTCCGCATTGCAAGGTGCAATTCTGAAATTTTTTGCTTTTTCCTGCTCCTCTTAGCATGATAAAGAAGATTCAAAGAGAGTGAGATGCCAGCTCCTTTCATTCAGTCAGTAGCTTCAATCATTTCTGGTATATGAATAACATGATGTTTTTCAATGGCAAAAATTAATGAATATTGTAAATGCACAAACAGTAATTTCTCCGCATTGCAAGGTGCAATTCTGAAATTTTTTGCTTTTTCCTGCTCCTCTTAGCATGATAAAGAAGATTCAAAGAGAGTGAGATGCCAGCTCCTTTCATTCAGTCAGTAGCTTCAATCATTTCTGGACGTTTTTCAATGGCAAAAATCAATGAATATTGTAAATGCACAAACAGTAATTTCTCCGCATTGAAGGTGCAATTCTGAAATTTTTTGCTTTTTCCTGCTCCTCTTAGCATGATAAAGAAGATTCAAAGAGAGTGAGATGCCAGCTCCTTTCATTCAGTCAGTAGCTTCAAACATTTCTGGTATATGAATAACATGATGTTTTTCAATGGCAAAAATCAATGAATATTGTAAATGCACAAACAGTAATTTCTCCGCATTGCAAGGTGCAATTCTGAAATTTTTTGCTTTTTCCTGCTCCTCTTAGCATGATAAAGAAGATTCAAAGAGAGTGAGATGAGAGCTCCTTTCATTCAGTCAGTAGCTTCAATCATTTCTGGACGTTTTTCAATGGCAAAAATCAATGAATATTGTAAATGCACAAACAGTAATTTCTCCGCATTGCAAGGTGCAATTCTGAAATTTTTTGCTTTTTCCTGCTCCTCTTAGCATGATAAAGAAGATTCAAAGAGAGTGAGATGCCAGCTCCTTTCATTCAGTCAGTAGCTTCAAACATTTCTGGTATATGAATAACATGATGTTTTTCAATGGCAAAAATCAATGAATATTGTAAATGCACAAACAGTAATTTCTCCGCATTGCAAGGTGCAATTCTGAAATTTTTTGCTTTTTCCTGCTCCTCTTAGCATGATAAAGAAGATTCAAAGAGAGTGAGATGCCAGCTCCTTTCATTCAGTCAGTAGCTTCAATCATTTCTGGTATATGAATAACATGATGTTTTTCAATGGCAAAAATTAATGAATATTGTAAATGCACAAACAGTAATTTCTCCGCATTGCAAGGTGCAATTCTGAAATTTTTTGCTTTTTCCTGCTCCTCTTAGCATGATAAAGAAGATTCAAAGAGAGTGAGATGCCAGCTCCTTTCATTCAGTCAGTAGCTTCAATCATTTCTGGACGTTTTTCAATGGCAAAAATCAATGAATATTGTAAATGCACAAACAGTAATTTCTCCGCATTGAAGGTGCAATTCTGAAATTTTTTGCTTTTTCCTGCTCCTCTTAGCATGATAAAGAAGATTCAAAGAGAGTGAGATGCCAGCTCCTTTCATTCAGTCAGTAGCTTCAAACATTTCTGGTATATGAATAACATGATGTTTTTCAATGGCAAAAATCAATGAATATTGTAAATGCACAAACAGTAATTTCTCCGCATTGCAAGGTGCAATTCTGAAATTTTTTGCTTTTTCCTGCTCCTCTTAGCATGATAAAGAAGATTCAAAGAGAGTGAGATGCCAGCTCCTTTCATTCAGTCAGTAGCTTCAATCATTTCTGGACGTTTTTCAATGGCAAAAATCAATGAATATTGTAAATGCACAAACAGTAATTTCTCCGCATTGCAAGGTGCAATTCTGAAATTTTTTGCTTTTTCCTGCTCCTCTTAGTATGATAAAGAAGATTCAAAGATAGTGAGATGCCAGCTCCTTTCATTCAGTCAGTAGCTTCAAACATTTCTGGTATATGAATAACATGATGTTTTTCAATGGCAAAAATCAATGAATATTGTAAATGCACAAACAGTAATTTCTCCGCATTGCAAGGTGCAATTCTGAAATTTTTTGCTTTTTCCTGCTCCTCTTAGCATGATAAAGAAGATTCAAAGAGAGTGAGATGCCAGCTCCTTTCATTCAGTCAGTAGCTTCAATCATTTCTGGTATATGAATAACATGATGTTTTTCAATGGCAAAAATTAATGAATATTGTAAATGCACAAACAGTAATTTCTCCGCATTGCAAGGTGCAATTCTGAAATTTTTTGCTTTTTCCTGCTCCTCTTAGCATGATAAAGAAGATTCAAAGAGAGTGAGATGCCAGCTCCTTTCATTCAGTCAGTAGCTTCAATCATTTCTGGACGTTTTTCAATGGCAAAAATCAATGAATATTGTAAATGCACAAACAGTAATTTCTCCGCATTGAAGGTGCAATTCTGAAATTTTTTGCTTTTTCCTGCTCCTCTTAGCATGATAAAGAAGATTCAAAGAGAGTGAGATGCCAGCTCCTTTCATTCAGTCAGTAGCTTCAAACATTTCTGGTATATGAATAACATGATGTTTTTCAATGGCAAAAATCAATGAATATTGTAAATGCACAAACAGTAATTTCTCCGCATTGCAAGGTGCAATTCTGAAATTTTTTGCTTTTTCCTGCTCCTCTTAGCATGATAAAGAAGATTCAAAGAGAGTGAGATGAGAGCTCCTTTCATTCAGTCAGTAGCTTCAATCATTTCTGGACGTTTTTCAATGGCAAAAATCAATGAATATTGTAAATGCACAAACAGTAATTTCTCCGCATTGCAAGGTGCAATTCTGAAATTTTTTGCTTTTTCCTGCTCCTCTTAGCATGATAAAGAAGATTCAAAGAGAGTGAGATGCCAGCTCCTTTCATTCAGTCAGTAGCTTCAAACATTTCTGGTATATGAATAACATGATGTTTTTCAATGGCAAAAATCAATGAATATTGTAAATGCACAAACAGTAATTTCTCCGCATTGCAAGGTGCAATTCTGAAATTTTTTGCTTTTTCCTGCTCCTCTTAGCATGATAAAGAAGATTCAAAGAGAGTGAGATGCCAGCTCCTTTCATTCAGTCAGTAGCTTCAATCATTTCTGGTATATGAATAACATGATGTTTTTCAATGGCAAAAATTAATGAATATTGTAAATGCACAAACAGTAATTTCTCCGCATTGCAAGGTGCAATTCTGAAATTTTTTGCTTTTTCCTGCTCCTCTTAGCATGATAAAGAAGATTCAAAGAGAGTGAGATGCCAGCTCCTTTCATTCAGTCAGTAGCTTCAATCATTTCTGGACGTTTTTCAATGGCAAAAATCAATGAATATTGTAAATGCACAAACAGTAATTTCTCCGCATTGAAGGTGCAATTCTGAAATTTTTTGCTTTTTCCTGCTCCTCTTAGCATGATAAAGAAGATTCAAAGAGAGTGAGATGCCAGCTCCTTTCATTCAGTCAGTAGCTTCAAACATTTCTGGTATATGAATAACATGATGTTTTTCAATGGCAAAAATCAATGAATATTGTAAATGCACAAACAGTAATTTCTCCGCATTGCAAGGTGCAATTCTGAAATTTTTTGCTTTTTCCTGCTCCTCTTAGCATGATAAAGAAGATTCAAAGAGAGTGAGATGAGAGCTCCTTTCATTCAGTCAGTAGCTTCAATCATTTCTGGACGTTTTTCAATGGCAAAAATCAATGAATATTGTAAATGCACAAACAGTAATTTCTCCGCATTGCAAGGTGCAATTCTGAAATTTTTTGCTTTTTCCTGCTCCTCTTAGCATGATAAAGAAGATTCAAAGAGAGTGAGATGCCAGCTCCTTTCATTCAGTCAGTAGCTTCAATCATTTCTGGACGTTTTTCAATGGCAAAAATCAATGAATATTGTAAATGCACAAACAGTAATTTCTCCGCATTGCAAGGTGCAATTCTGAAATTTTTTGCTTTTTCCTGCTCCTCTTAGCATAATAAAGAAGATTCAAAGAGAGTGAGATGCCAGCTCCTTTCATTCAGTCAGTAGCTTCAATCATTTCTGGTATATGAATAACATGATGTTTTTCAATGGCAAAAATCAATGAATATTGTAAATGCACAAACAGTAATTTCTCCGCATTGCAAGGTGCAATTCTGAAATTTTTTGCTTTTTCCTGCTCCTCTTAGCATGATAAAGAAGATTCAAAGAGAGTGAGATGCCAGCTCCTTTCATTCAGTCAGTAGCTTCAATCATTTCTGGACGTTTTTCAATGGCAAAAATCAATGAATATTGTAAATGCACAAACAGTAATTTCTCCGCATTGCAAGGTGCAATTCTGAAATTTTTTGCTTTTTCCTGCTCCTCTTAGCATAGTAAAGAAGACTCAAAGAGAGTGAGATGCCAGCTCCTTTCATTCAGTCAGTAGCTTCAATCATTTCTGGACGTTTTTCAACGGCAAAAATCAATGAATATTGTAGATGCACAAACAGTAATTTCTCCGCATTGCAAGGTGCAATTCTGAAATTTTTTGCTTTTTCCTGCTCCTCTTAGCATGATAAAGAAGATTCAAAGAGACTGAGATGCCAGCTCCTTTCATTCAGTCAGTAGCTTCAATCATTTCTGGACGTTTTTCAATGGCAAAAATCAATGAATATTGTAAATGCACAAACAGTAATTTCTCCGCATTGCAAGGTGCAATTCTGAAATTTTTTGCTTTTTCCTGCTCCTCTTAGCATGATAAAGAAGATTCAAAGAGAGTGAGATGCCAGCTCCTTTCATTCAGTCAGTAGCTTCAATCATTTCTGGATGTTTTTCAATGGCAAAAATCAATGAATATTGTAAATGCACAAACAGTAATTTCTCCGCATTGCAAGGTGCAATTCTGAAATTTTTTGCTTTTTCCTGCTCCTCTTAGCATGATAAAGAAGATTCAAAGAGAGTGAGATGCCAGCTCCTTTCATTCAGTCAGTAGCCTCAATCATTTCTGGACGTTTTTCAATGGCAAAAATCAATGAATATTGTAAATGCACAAACAGTAATTTCTCCGCATTGCAAGGTGCAATTCTGAAATTTTTTGCTTCTTCCTGCTCCTCTTAGCATGATAAAGAAGATTCAAAGAGAGTGAGATGCCAGCTCCTTTCATTCAGTCAGTAGCATCAAACATTTCTGGTATATGAATAACATGATGTTTTTCAATGGCAAAAATCAATGAATATTGTAAATGCACAAACAGTAATTTCTTCGCATTGCAAGGTGCAATTCTGAAATTTTTTGCTTTTTCCTGCTCCTCTTAGCATGATAAAGAAGATTCAAAGAGAGTGAGATGCCAGCTCCTTTCATTCAGTCAGTAGCTTCAAACATTTCTGGTATATGAATAACATGATGTTTTTCAATGGCGGCAAAAATCAATGAATATTGTAAATGCACAAACAGTAATTTCTCCGCATTGCAAGGTGCAATTCTGAAATTTTTTGCTTTTTCCTGCTCCTCTTAGCATGATAAAGAAGATTCAAAGAGAGTGAGATGCCAGCTCCTTTCATTCAGTCAGTAGCTTCAATCATTTCTGGACGTTTTTCAATGGCAAAAATCAATGAATATTGTAAATGCACAAACAGTAATTCCGCATTGCAAGGTGCAATTCTGAAATTTTTTGCTTTTTCCTGCTCCTCTTAGCATGATAAAGAAGATTCAAAGAGAGTGAGATGCCAGCTCCTTTCATTCAGTCAGTAGCTTCAATCATTTCTGGACGTTTTTCAATGGCAAAAATCAATGAATATTGTAAATGCACAAACAGTAATTTCTCCGCATTGCAAGGTGCAATTCTGAAATTTTTTGCTTTTTCCTGCTCCTCTTAGTATGATAAAGAAGATTCAAAGAGAGTGAGATGCCAGCTCCTTTCATTCAGTCAGTAGCTTCAAACATTTCTGGTATATGAATAACATGATGTTTTTCAATGGCAAAAATCAATGAATATTGTAAATGCACAAACAGTAATTTCTCCGCATTGCAAGGTGCAATTCTGAAATTTTTTGCTTTTTCCTGCTCCTCTTAGCATGATAAAGAAGATTCAAAGAGAGTGAGATGCCAGCTCCTTTCATTCAGTCAGTAGCTTCAATCATTTCTGGTATATGAATAACATGATGTTTTTCAATGGCAAAAATTAATGAATATTGTAAATGCACAAACAGTAATTTCTCCGCATTGCAAGGTGCAATTCTGAAATTTTTTGCTTTTTCCTGCTCCTCTTAGCATGATAAAGAAGATTCAAAGAGAGTGAGATGCCAGCTCCTTTCATTCAGTCAGTAGCTTCAATCATTTCTGGACGTTTTTCAATGGCAAAAATCAATGAATATTGTAAATGCACAAACAGTAATTTCTCCGCATTGAAGGTGCAATTCTGAAATTTTTTGCTTTTTCCTGCTCCTCTTAGCATGATAAAGAAGATTCAAAGAGAGTGAGATGCCAGCTCCTTTCATTCAGTCAGTAGCTTCAAACATTTCTGGTATATGAAAAACATGTTTTTCAATGGCAAAAATCAATGAATATTGTAAATGCACAAACAGTAATATCTCTACATTGCACGGTGCAATTCTGAAATTTTTAGCTTTTTCCTGTTAATCCTAGCATGATAAAGAAGATTCAAAGAGAGTGAGATGCCAGCTCCTTTCATTCAGTCAGTAGCTTCAAACATTTCTGGTATATGAAAAACATGTTTTTCAATGGCAAAAATCAATGAATATTGTAAATGCACAAACAGTAATATCTCCACATTGCAAGGTTCAATTCTGAAATTTTTTGCTTTTTCCTGCTAATCCTAGCATGATAAAGAAGATTCAAAGAGAGTGAGATGCCAGCTCCTTTCATTCAGTCAGTAGCTTCAAACATTTCTGGTATATGAAAAACATGTTTTTCAATGGCAAAAATCAATGAATATTGTAAATGCACAAACAGTAATATCTCCACATTGCAAGGTGCAATTCTGAAATTTTTTGCTTTTTCCTGTTAATCCTAGCATGATAAAGAAGATTCAAAGAGAGTGAGATGCCAGCTCCTTTCATTCAGTCAGTAGCTTCAAACATTTCTGGTATATGAAAAACATGTTTTTCAATGGCAAAAATCAATGAATATTGTAAATGCACAAACAGTAATATCTCCACATTGCACGGTGCAATTCTGAAATTTTTTGCTTTTTCCTGCTCCTCTTAGCATGATAAAGAAGATTCAAAGAGAGTGAGATGCCAGCTCCTTTCATTCAGTCAGTAGCTTCAAACATTTCTGGTATATGAATAACATGATGTTTTTCAATGGCAAAAATCAATGAATATTGTAAATGCACAAACAGTAATTTCTCCGCATTGCAAGGTGCAATTCTGAAATTTTTTGCTTTTTCCTGCTCCTCTTAGCATGATAAAGAAGATTCAAAGAGAGTGAGATGAGAGCTCCTTTCATTCAGTCAGTAGCTTCAATCATTTCTGGACGTTTTTCAATGGCAAAAATCAATGAATATTGTAAATGCACAAACAGTAATTTCTCCGCATTGCAAGGTGCAATTCTGAAATTTTTTGCTTTTTCCTGCTCCTCTTAGCATGATAAAGAAGATTCAAAGAAAGTGAGATGCCAGCTCCTTTCATTCAGTCAGTAGCTTCAATCATTTCTGGACGTTTTTCAATGGCAAAAATCAATGAATATTGTAAATGCACAAACAGTAATTTCTCCGCATTGCAAGGTGCAATTCTGAAATTTTTTGCTTTTTCCTGCTCCTCTTAGCATAATAAAGAAGATTCAAAGAGAGTGAGATGCCAGCTCCTTTCATTCAGTCAGTAGCTTCAATCATTTCTGGTATATGAATAACATGATGTTTTTCAATGGCAAAAATCAATGAATATTGTAAATGCACAAACAGTAATTTCTCCGCATTGCAAGGTGCAATTCTGAAATTTTTTGCTTTTTCCTGCTCCTCTTAGCATGATAAAGAAGATTCAAAGAGACTGAGATGCCAGCTCCTTTCATTCAGTCAGTAGCTTCAATCATTTCTGGACGTTTTTCAATGGCAAAAATCAATGAATATTGTAAATGCACAAACAGTAATTTCTCCGCATTGCAAGGTGCAATTCTGAAATTTTTTGCTTTTTCCTGCTCCTCTTAGCATGATAAAGAAGATTCAAAGAGAGTGAGATGCCAGCTCCTTTCATTCAGTCAGTAGCTTCAATCATTTCTGGATGTTTTTCAATGGCAAAAATCAATGAATATTGTAAATGCACAAACAGTAATTTCTCCGCATTGCAAGGTGCAATTCTGAAATTTTTTGCTTTTTCCTGCTCCTCTTAGCATGATAAAGAAGATTCAAAGAGAGTGAGATGCCAGCTCCTTTCATTCAGTCAGTAGCCTCAATCATTTCTGGACGTTTTTCAATGGCAAAAATCAATGAATATTGTAAATGCACAAACAGTAATTTCTTCGCATTGCAAGGTGCAATTCTGAAATTTTTTGCTTTTTCCTGCTCCTCTTAGCATGATAAAGAAGATTCAAAGAGAGTGAGATGCCAGCTCCTTTCATTCAGTCAGTAGCTTCAAACATTTCTGGTATATGAATAACATGATGTTTTTCAATGGCGGCAAAAATCAATGAATATTGTAAATGCACAAACAGTAATTTCTCCGCATTGCAAGGTGCAATTCTGAAATTTTTTGCTTTTTCCTGCTCCTCTTAGCATGATAAAGAAGATTCAAAGAGAGTGAGATGCCAGCTCCTTTCATTCAGTCAGTAGCTTCAATCATTTCTGGACGTTTTTCAATGGCAAAAATCAATGAATATTGTAAATGCACAAACAGTAATTCCGCATTGCAAGGTGCAATTCTGAAATTTTTTGCTTTTTCCTGCTCCTCTTAGCATGATAAAGAAGATTCAAAGAGAGTGAGATGCCAGCTCCTTTCATTCAGTCAGTAGCTTCAATCATTTCTGGACGTTTTTCAATGGCAAAAATCAATGAATATTGTAAATGCACAAACAGTAATTTCTCCGCATTGCAAGGTGCAATTCTGAAATTTTTTGCTTTTTCCTGCTCCTCTTAGTATGATAAAGAAGATTCAAAGAGAGTGAGATGCCAGCTCCTTTCATTCAGTCAGTAGCTTCAAACATTTCTGGTATATGAATAACATGATGTTTTTCAATGGCAAAAATCAATGAATATTGTAAATGCACAAACAGTAATTTCTCCGCATTGCAAGGTGCAATTCTGAAATTTTTTGCTTTTTCCTGCTCCTCTTAGCATGATAAAGAAGATTCAAAGAGAGTGAGATGCCAGCTCCTTTCATTCAGTCAGTAGCTTCAATCATTTCTGGTATATGAATAACATGATGTTTTTCAATGGCAAAAATTAATGAATATTGTAAATGCACAAACAGTAATTTCTCCGCATTGCAAGGTGCAATTCTGAAATTTTTTGCTTTTTCCTGCTCCTCTTAGCATGATAAAGAAGATTCAAAGAGAGTGAGATGCCAGCTCCTTTCATTCAGTCAGTAGCTTCAATCATTTCTGGACGTTTTTCAATGGCAAAAATCAATGAATATTGTAAATGCACAAACAGTAATTTCTCCGCATTGAAGGTGCAATTCTGAAATTTTTTGCTTTTTCCTGCTCCTCTTAGCATGATAAAGAAGATTCAAAGAGAGTGAGATGCCAGCTCCTTTCATTCAGTCAGTAGCTTCAAACATTTCTGGTATATGAAAAACATGTTTTTCAATGGCAAAAATCAATGAATATTGTAAATGCACAAACAGTAATATCTCTACATTGCACGGTGCAATTCTGAAATTTTTAGCTTTTTCCTGTTAATCCTAGCATGATAAAGAAGATTCAAAGAGAGTGAGATGCCAGCTCCTTTCATTCAGTCAGTAGCTTCAAACATTTCTGGTATATGAAAAACATGTTTTTCAATGGCAAAAATCAATGAATATTGTAAATGCACAAACAGTAATATCTCCACATTGCAAGGTGCAATTCTGAAATTTTTTGCTTTTTCCTGCTAATCCTAGCATGATAAAGAAGATTCAAAGAGAGTGAGATGCCAGCTCCTTTCATTCAGTCAGTAGCTTCAAACATTTCTGGTATATGAAAAACATGTTTTTCAATGGCAAAAATCAATGAATATTGTAAATGCACAAACAGTAATATCTCCACATTGCAAGGTGCAATTCTGAAATTTTTTGCTTTTTACTGTTAATCCTAGCATGATAAAGAAGATTCAAAGAGAGTGAGATGCCAGCTCCTTTCATTCAGTCAGTAGCTTCAAACATTTCTGGTATATGAAAAACATGTTTTTCAATGGCAAAAATCAATGAATATTGTAAATGCACAAACAGTAATATCTCCACATTGCACGGTGCAATTCTGAAATTTTTAGCTTTTTCCTGTTAATCCTAGCATGATAAAGAAGATTCAAAGAGAGTGAGATGCCAGCTCCTTTCATTCAGTCAGTAGCTTCAAACATTTCTGGTATATGAAAAACATGTTTTTCAATGGCAAAAATCAATGAATATTGTAAATGCACAAACAGTAATATCTCCACATTGCAAGGTGCAATTCTGAAATTTTTTGCTTTTTCCTGCTAATCCTAGCATGATAAAGAAGATTCAAAGAGAGTGAGATGCCAGCTCCTTTCATACAGTCAGTAGCTTCAAACATTTCTGGTATATGAAAAACATGTTTTTCAATGGCAAAAATCAATGAATATTGTAAATGCACAAACAGTAATATCTCCACATTGCACGGTGCAATTCTGAAATTTTTAGCTTTTTCCTGTTAATCCTAGCATGATAAAGAAGATTCAAAGAGAGTGAGATGCCAGCTCCTTTCATTCAGTCAGTAGCTTCAAACATTTCTGGTATATGAAAAACATGTTTTTCAATGGCAAAAATCAATGAATATTGTAAATGCACAAACAGTAATATCTCCACATTGCAAGGTGCAATTCTGAAATTTTTTGCTTTTTCCTGTTAATCCTAGCATGATAAAGAAGATTCAAAGAGAGTGAGATGCCAGCTCCTTTCATTCAGTCAGTAGCTTCAAACATTTCTGGTATATGAAAAACATGTTTTTCAATGGCAAAATCAATGAATATTGTAAATGCACAAACAGTAATATCTCCACATTGCAAGGTGCAATTCTGAAATTTTTTGCTTTTTCCTGCTAATCCTAGCATGATAAAGATTCAAAGAGAGTGAGATGCCAGCTCCTTTCATTCAGTCAGTAGCTTCAAACATTTCTGGTATATGAAAAACATGTTTTTCAATGGCAAAAATCAATGAATATTGTAAATGCACAAACAGTAATATCTCCACATTGCACGGTGCAATTCTGAAATTTTTAGCTTTTTCCTGTTAATCCTAGCATGATAAAGAAGATTCAAAGAGAGTGAGATGCCAGCTCCTTTCATTCAGTCAGTAGCTTCAAACATTTCTGGTATATGAAAAACATGTTTTTCAATGGCAAAAATCAATGAATATTGTAAATGCACAAACAGTAATATCTCCACATTGCACGGTGCAATTCTGAAATTTTTAGCTTTTTCCTGTTAATCCTAGCATGATAAAGAAGATTCAAAGAGAGTGAGATGCCAGCTCCTTTCATTCAGTCAGTAGCTTCAATCATTTCTGGTATATGAATAACATGATGTTTTTCAATGGCAAAAATCAATGAATATTGTAAATGCACAAACAGTAATTTCTCCGCATTGCAAGGTGCAATTCTGAAATTTTTTGCTTTTTCCTGCTCCTCTTAGCATAATAAAGAAGATTCAAAGAGAGTGAGATGCCAGCTCCTTTCATTCAGTCAGTAGCTTCAATCATTTCTGGTATATGAATAACATGATGTTTTTCAATGGCAAAAATCAATGAATATTGTAAATGCACAAACAGTAATTTCTCCGCATTGCAAGGTGCAATTCTGAAATTTTTTGCTTTTTCCTGCTCCTCTTAGCATGATAAAGAAGATTCAAAGAGAGTGAGATGCCAGCTCCTTTCATTCAGTCAGTAGCTTCAATCATTTCTGGACGTTTTTCAATGGCAAAAATCAATGAATATTGTAAATGCACAAACAGTAATTTCTCCGCATTGCAAGGTGCAATTCTGAAATTTTTTGCTTTTTCCTGCTCCTCTTAGCATGGTAAAGAAGACTCAAAGAGAGTGAGATGCCAGCTACTTTCATTCAGTCAGTAGCTTCAATCATTTCTGGACGTTTTTCAACGGCAAAAATCAATGAATATTGTAGATGCACAAACAGTAATTTCTCCGCATTGCAAGGTGCAATTCTGAAATTTTTTGCTTTTTCCTGCTCCTCTTAGCATGATAAAGAAGATTCAAAGAGACTGAGATGCCAGCTCCTTTCATTCAGTCAGTAGCTTCAATCATTTCTGGACGTTTTTCAATGGCAAAAATCAATGAATATTGTAAATGCACAAACAGTAATTTCTCCGCATTGCAAGGTGCAATTCTGAAATTTTTTGCTTTTTCCTGCTCCTCTTAGCATGATAAAGAAGATTCAAAGAGAGTGAGATGCCAGCTCCTTTCATTCAGTCAGTAGCTTCAATCATTTCTGGATGTTTTTCAATGGCAAAAATCAATGAATATTGTAAATGCACAAACAGTAATTTCTCCGCATTGCAAGGTGCAATTCTGAAATTTTTTGCTTTTTCCTGCTCCTCTTAGCATGATAAAGAAGATTCAAAGAGAGTGAGATGCCAGCTCCTTTCATTCAGTCAGTAGCCTCAATCATTTCTGGACGTTTTTCAATGGCAAAAATCAATGAATATTGTAAATGCACAAACAGTAATTTCTTCGCATTGCAAGGTGCAATTCTGAAATTTTTTGCTTTTTCCTGCTCCTCTTAGCATGATAAAGAAGATTCAAAGAGAGTGAGATGCCAGCTCCTTTCATTCAGTCAGTAGCTTCAAACATTTCTGGTATATGAATAACATGATGTTTTTCAATGGCGGCAAAAATCAATGAATATTGTAAATGCACAAACAGTAATTTCTCCGCATTGCAAGGTGCAATTCTGAAATTTTTTGCTTTTTCCTGCTCCTCTTAGCATGATAAAGAAGATTCAAAGAGAGTGAGATGCCAGCTCCTTTCATTCAGTCAGTAGCTTCAATCATTTCTGGACGTTTTTCAATGGCAAAAATCAATGAATATTGTAAATGCACAAACAGTAATTCCGCATTGCAAGGTGCAATTCTGAAATTTTTTGCTTTTTCCTGCTCCTCTTAGCATGATAAAGAAGATTCAAAGAGAGTGAGATGCCAGCTCCTTTCATTCAGTCAGTAGCTTCAATCATTTCTGGACGTTTTTCAATGGCAAAAATCAATGAATATTGTAAATGCACAAACAGTAATTTCTCCGCATTGCAAGGTGCAATTCTGAAATTTTTTGCTTTTTCCTGCTCCTCTTAGTATGATAAAGAAGATTCAAAGAGAGTGAGATGCCAGCTCCTTTCATTCAGTCAGTAGCTTCAAACATTTCTGGTATATGAATAACATGATGTTTTTCAATGGCAAAAATCAATGAATATTGTAAATGCACAAACCGTAATTTCTCCGCATTGCAAGGTGCAATTCTGAAATTTTTTGCTTTTTCCTGCTCCTCTTAGCATGATAAAGAAGATTCAAAGAGAGTGAGATGCCAGCTCCTTTCATTCAGTCAGTAGCTTCAATCATTTCTGGTATATGAATAACATGATGTTTTTCAATGGCAAAAATTAATGAATATTGTAAATGCACAAACAGTAATTTCTCCGCATTGCAAGGTGCAATTCTGAAATTTTTTGCTTTTTCCTGCTCCTCTTAGCATGATAAAGAAGATTCAAAGAGAGTGAGATGCCAGCTCCTTTCATTCAGTCAGTAGCTTCAATCATTTCTGGACGTTTTTCAATGGCAAAAATCAATGAATATTGTAAATGCACAAACAGTAATTTCTCCGCATTGAAGGTGCAATTCTGAAATTTTTTGCTTTTTCCTGCTCCTCTTAGCATGATAAAGAAGATTCAAAGAGAGTGAGATGCCAGCTCCTTTCATTCAGTCAGTAGCTTCAAACATTTCTGGTATATGAAAAACATGTTTTTCAATGGCAAAAATCAATGAATATTGTAAATGCACAAACAGTAATATCTCTACATTGCACGGTGCAATTCTGAAATTTTTAGCTTTTTCCTGTTAATCCTAGCATGATAAAGAAGATTCAAAGAGAGTGAGATGCCAGCTCCTTTCATTCAGTCAGTAGCTTCAAACATTTCTGGTATATGAAAAACATGTTTTTCAATGGCAAAAATCAATGAATATTGTAAATGCACAAACAGTAATATCTCCACATTGCAAGGTGCAATTCTGAAATTTTTTGCTTTTTCCTGCTAATCCTAGCATGATAAAGAAGATTCAAAGAGAGTGAGATGCCAGCTCCTTTCATTCAGTCAGTAGCTTCAAACATTTCTGGTATATGAAAAACATGTTTTTCAATGGCAAAAATCAATGAATATTGTAAATGCACAAACAGTAATATCTCCACATTGCAAGGTGCAATTCTGAAATTTTTTGCTTTTTACTGTTAATCCTAGCATGATAAAGAAGATTCAAAGAGAGTGAGATGCCAGCTCCTTTCATTCAGTCAGTAGCTTCAAACATTTCTGGTATATGAAAAACATGTTTTTCAATGGCAAAAATCAATGAATATTGTAAATGCACAAACAGTAATATCTCCACATTGCACGGTGCAATTCTGAAATTTTTAGCTTTTTCCTGTTAATCCTAGCATGATAAAGAAGATTCAAAGAGAGTGAGATGCCAGCTCCTTTCATTCAGTCAGTAGCTTCAAACATTTCTGGTATATGAAAAACATGTTTTTCAATGGCAAAAATCAATGAATATTGTAAATGCACAAACAGTAATATCTCCACATTGCAAGGTGCAATTCTGAAATTTTTTGCTTTTTCCTGCTAATCCTAGCATGATAAAGAAGATTCAAAGAGAGTGAGATGCCAGCTCCTTTCATACAGTCAGTAGCTTCAAACATTTCTGGTATATGAAAAACATGTTTTTCAATGGCAAAAATCAATGAATATTGTAAATGCACAAACAGTAATATCTCCACATTGCACGGTGCAATTCTGAAATTTTTAGCTTTTTCCTGTTAATCCTAGCATGATAAAGAAGATTCAAAGAGAGTGAGATGCCAGCTCCTTTCATTCAGTCAGTAGCTTCAAACATTTCTGGTATATGAAAAACATGTTTTTCAATGGCAAAAATCAATGAATATTGTAAATGCACAAACAGTAATATCTCCACATTGCAAGGTGCAATTCTGAAATTTTTTGCTTTTTCCTGTTAATCCTAGCATGATAAAGAAGATTCAAAGAGAGTGAGATGCCAGCTCCTTTCATTCAGTCAGTAGCTTCAAACATTTCTGGTATATGAAAAACATGTTTTTCAATGGCAAAAATCAATGAATATTGTAAATGCACAAACAGTAATATCTCCACATTGCAAGGTGCAATTCTGAAATTTTTTGCTTTTTCCTGCTAATCCTAGCATGATAAAGATTCAAAGAGAGTGAGATGCCAGCTCCTTTCATTCAGTCAGTAGCTTCAAACATTTCTGGTATATGAAAAACATGTTTTTCAATGGCAAAAATCAATGAATATTGTAAATGCACAAACAGTAATATCTCCACATTGCACGGTGCAATTCTGAAATTTTTAGCTTTTTCCTGTTAATCCTAGCATGATAAAGAAGATTCAAAGAGAGTGAGATGCCAGCTCCTTTCATTCAGTCAGTAGCTTCAAACATTTCTGGTATATGAAAAACATGTTTTTCAATGGCAAAAATCAATGAATATTGTAAATGCACAAACAGTAATATCTCCACATTGCACGGTGCAATTCTGAAATTTTTAGCTTTTTCCTGTTAATCCTAGCATGATAAAGAAGATTCAAAGAGAGTGAGATGCCAGCTCCTTTCATTCAGTCAGTAGCTTCAAACATTTCTGGTATATGAAAAACATGTTTTTCAATGGCAAAAATCAATGAATATTGTAAATGCACAAACAGTAATATCTCCACATTGCAAGGTGCAATTCTGAAATTTTTTGCTTTTTCCTGCTAATCCTAGCATGATAAAGAAGATTCAAAGAGAGTGAGATGCCAGCTCCTTTCATTCAGTCAGTAGCTTCAAACATTTCTGGTATATGAAAAACATGTTTTTCAATGGCAAAAATCAATGAATATTGTAAATGCACAAACAGTGATATCTCCACATTGCAAGGTGCAATTCTGAAATTTTTTGCTTTTTCCTGTTAATCCTAGCATGATAAAGAAGATTCAAAGAGAGTGAGATGCCAGCTCCTTTCATTCAGTCAGTAGCTTCAAACATTTCTGGTATATGAAAAACATGTTTTTCAATGGCAAAAATCAATGAATATTGTAAATGCACAAACAGTAATATCTCCACATTGCACGGTGCAATTCTGAAATTTTTACCTTTTTCCTGTTAATCCTAGCATGATAAAGAAGATTCAAAGAGAGTGAGATGCCAGCTCCTTTCATTCAGTCAGTAGCTTCAAACATTTCTGGTATATTAAAAACATGTTTTTCAATGGCAAAAATCAATGAATATTGTAAATGCACAAACAGTAATATCTCCACATTGCAAGGTGCAATTCTGAAATTTTTTGCTTTTTCCTGTTAATCCTAGCATGATAAAGAAGATTCAAAGAGAGTGAGATGCCAGCTCCTTTCATTCAGTCAGTAGCTTCAAACATTTCTGGTATATGAAAAACATGTTTTTCAATGGCAAAAATCAATGAATATTGTAAATGCACAAACAGTAATATCTCCACATTGCACGGTGCAATTCTGAAATTTTTAGCTTTTTCCTGTTAATCCTAGCATGATAAAGAAGATTCAAAGAGAGTGAGATGCCAGCTCCTTTCATTCAGTCAGTAGCTTCAAACATTTCTGGTATATGAAAAACATGTTTTTCAATGGCAAAAATCAATGAATATTGTAAATGCACAAACAGTAATATCTCCACATTGCAAGGTGCAATTCTGAAATTTTTTGCTTTTTCCTGCTAATCCTAGCATGATAAAGAAGATTCAAAGAGAGTGAGATGCCAGCTCCTTTCATTCAGTCAGTAGCTTCAAACATTTCTGGTATATGAAAAACATGTTTTTCAATGGCAAAAATCAATGAATATTGTAAATGCACAAACAGTAATATCTCCACATTGCAAGGTGCAATTCTGAAATTTTTTGCTTTTTCCTGTTAATCCTAGCATGATAAAGAAGATTCAAAGAGAGTGAGATGCCAGCTCCTTTCATTCAGTCAGTAGCTTCAAACATTTCTGGTATATGAAAAACATGTTTTTCAATGGCAAAAATCAATGAATATTGTAAATGCACAAACAGTAATATCTCCACATTGCACGGTGCAATTCTGAAATTTTTAGCTTTTTCCTGTTAATCCTAGCATGATAAAGAAGATTCAAAGAGAGTGAGATGCCAGCTCCTTTCATTCAGTCAGTAGCTTCAAACATTTCTGGTATATGAAAAACATGTTTTTCAATGGCAAAAATCAATGAATATTGTAAATGCACAAACAGTAATATCTCCACATTGCAAGGTGCAATTCTGAAATTTTTTGCTTTTTCCTGCTAATCCTAGCATGATAAAGAAGATTCAAAGAGAGTGAGATGCCAGCTCCTTTCATTCAGTCAGTAGCTTCAAACATTTCTGGTATATGAAAAACATGTTTTTCAATGGCAAAAATCAATGAATATTGTAAATGCACAAACTAATATCTCCACATTGCACGGTGCAATTCTGAAATTTTTAGCTTTTTCCTGTTAATCCTAGCATGATAAAGAAGATTCAAAGAGAGTGAGATGCCAGCTCCTTTCATTCAGTCAGTAGCTTCAAACATTTCTGGTATATGAAAAACATGTTTTTCAATGGCAAAAATCAATGAATATTGTAAATGCACAAACAGTAATATCTCCACATTGCAAGGTGCAATTCTGAAATTTTTTGCTTTTTCCTGTTAATCCTAGCATGATAAAGAAGATTCAAAGAGAGTGAGATGCCAGCTCCTTTCATTCAGTCAGTAGCTTCAAACATTTCTGGTATATGAAAAACATGTTTTTCAATGGCAAAAATCAATGAATATTGTAAATGCACAAACAGTAATATCTCCACATTGCAAGGTGCAATTCTGAAATTTTTTGCTTTTTCCTGCTAATCCTAGCATGATAAAGATTCAAAGAGAGTGAGATGCCAGCTCCTTTCATTCAGTCAGTAGCTTCAAACATTTCTGGTATATGAAAAACATGTTTTTCAATGGCAAAAATCAATGAATATTGTAAATGCACAAACAGTAATATCTCCACATTGCACGGTGCAATTCTGAAATTTTTAGCTTTTTCCTGTTAATCCTAGCATGATAAAGAAGATTCAAAGAGAGTGAGATGCCAGCTCCTTTCATTCAGTCAGTAGCTTCAAACATTTCTGGTATATGAAAAACATGTTTTTCAATGGCAAAAATCAATGAATATTGTAAATGCACAAACAGTAATATCTCCACATTGCAAGGTGCAATTCTGAAATTTTTTGCTTTTTCCTGCTAATCCTAGCATGATAAAGAAGATTCAAAGAGAGTGAGATGCCAGCTCCTTTCATTCAGTCAGTAGCTTCAAACATTTCTGGTATATGAAAAACATGTTTTTCAATGGCAAAAATCAATGAATATTGTAAATGCACAAACAGTAATATCTCCACATTGCAAGGTGCAATTCTGAAATTTTTTGCTTTTTCCTGTTAATCCTAGCATGATAAAGAAGATTCAAAGAGAGTGAGATGCCAGCTCCTTTCATTCAGTCAGTAGCTTCAAACATTTCTGGTATATGAAAAACATGTTTTTCAATGGCAAAAATCAATGAATATTGTAAATGCACAAACAGTAATATCTCCACATTGCAAGGTGCAATTCTGAAATTTTTTGCTTTTTCCTGCTAATCCTAGCATGATAAAGAAGATTCAAAGAGAGTGAGATGCCAGCTCCTTTCATTCAGTCAGTAGCTTCAAACATTTCTGGTATATGAAAAACATGTTTTTCAATGGCAAAAATCAATGAATATTGTAAATGCACAAACTAATATCTCCACATTGCACGGTGCAATTCTGAAATTTTTAGCTTTTTCCTGTTAATCCTAGCATGATAAAGAAGATTCAAAGAGAGTGAGATGCCAGCTCCTTTCATTCAGTCAGTAGCTTCAAACATTTCTGGTATATGAAAAACATGTTTTTCAATGGCAAAAATCAATGAATATTGTAAATGCACAAACAGTAATATCTCCACATTGCAAGGTGCAATTCTGAAATTTTTTGCTTTTTCCTGCTCCTCTTAGCATGATAAAGAAGATTCAAAGAGAGTGAGATGCCAGCTCCTTTCATTCAGTCAGTAGCTTCAATCATTTCTGGACGTTTTTCAATGGCAAAAATCAATGAATATTGTAAATGCACAAACAGTAATTCCGCATTGCAAGGTGCAATTCTGAAATTTTTTGCTTTTTCCTGCTCCTCTTAGCATGATAAAGAAGATTCAAAGAGAGTGAGATGCCAGCTCCTTTCATTCAGTCAGTAGCTTCAATCATTTCTGGACGTTTTTCAATGGCAAAAATCAATGAATATTGTAAATGCACAAACAGTAATTTCTCCGCATTGCAAGGTGCAATTCTGAAATTTTTTGCTTTTTCCTGCTCCTCTTAGTATGATAAAGAAGATTCAAAGAGAGTGAGATGCCAGCTCCTTTCATTCAGTCAGTAGCTTCAAACATTTCTGGTATATGAATAACATGATGTTTTTCAATGGCAAAAATCAATGAATATTGTAAATGCACAAACAGTAATTTCTCCGCATTGCAAGGTGCAATTCTGAAATTTTTTGCTTTTTCCTGCTCCTCTTAGCATGATAAAGAAGATTCAAAGAGAGTGAGATGCCAGCTCCTTTCATTCAGTCAGTAGCTTCAATCATTTCTGGTATATGAATAACATGATGTTTTTCAATGGCAAAAATTAATGAATATTGTAAATGCACAAACAGTAATTTCTCCGCATTGCAAGGTGCAATTCTGAAATTTTTTGCTTTTTCCTGCTCCTCTTAGCATGATAAAGAAGATTCAAAGAGAGTGAGATGCCAGCTCCTTTCATTCAGTCAGTAGCTTCAATCATTTCTGGACGTTTTTCAATGGCAAAAATCAATGAATATTGTAAATGCACAAACAGTAATTTCTCCGCATTGAAGGTGCAATTCTGAAATTTTTTGCTTTTTCCTGCTCCTCTTAGCATGATAAAGAAGATTCAAAGAGAGTGAGATGCCAGCTCCTTTCATTCAGTCAGTAGCTTCAAACATTTCTGGTATATGAAAAACATGTTTTTCAATGGCAAAAATCAATGAATATTGTAAATGCACAAACAGTAATATCTCTACATTGCACGGTGCAATTCTGAAATTTTTAGCTTTTTCCTGTTAATCCTAGCATGATAAAGAAGATTCAAAGAGAGTGAGATGCCAGCTCCTTTCATTCAGTCAGTAGCTTCAAACATTTCTGGTATATGAAAAACATGTTTTTCAATGGCAAAAATCAATGAATATTGTAAATGCACAAACAGTAATATCTCCACATTGCAAGGTTCAATTCTGAAATTTTTTGCTTTTTCCTGCTAATCCTAGCATGATAAAGAAGATTCAAAGAGAGTGAGATGCCAGCTCCTTTCATTCAGTCAGTAGCTTCAAACATTTCTGGTATATGAAAAACATGTTTTTCAATGGCAAAAATCAATGAATATTGTAAATGCACAAACAGTAATATCTCCACATTGCAAGGTGCAATTCTGAAATTTTTTGCTTTTTCCTGTTAATCCTAGCATGATAAAGAAGATTCAAAGAGAGTGAGATGCCAGCTCCTTTCATTCAGTCAGTAGCTTCAAACATTTCTGGTATATGAAAAACATGTTTTTCAATGGCAAAAATCAATGAATATTGTAAATGCACAAACAGTAATATCTCCACATTGCACGGTTCAATTCTGAAATTTTTTGCTTTTTCCTGCTCCTCTTAGCATGATAAAGAAGATTCAAAGAGAGTGAGATGCCAGCTCCTTTCATTCAGTCAGTAGCTTCAAACATTTCTGGTATATGAATAACATGATGTTTTTCAATGGCAAAAATCAATGAATATTGTAAATGCACAAACAGTAATTTCTCCGCATTGCAAGGTGCAATTCTGAAATTTTTTGCTTTTTCCTGCTCCTCTTAGCATGATAAAGAAGATTCAAAGAGAGTGAGATGAGAGCTCCTTTCATTCAGTCAGTAGCTTCAATCATTTCTGGACGTTTTTCAATGGCAAAAATCAATGAATATTGTAAATGCACAAACAGTAATTTCTCCGCATTGCAAGGTGCAATTCTGAAATTTTTTGCTTTTTCCTGCTCCTCTTAGCATGATAAAGAAGATTCAAAGAGAGTGAGATGCCAGCTCCTTTCATTCAGTCAGTAGCTTCAATCATTTCTGGACGTTTTTCAATGGCAAAAATCAATGAATATTGTAAATGCACAAACAGTAATTTCTCCGCATTGCAAGGTGCAATTCTGAAATTTTTTGCTTTTTCCTGCTCCTCTTAGCATAATAAAGAAGATTCAAAGAGAGTGAGATGCCAGCTCCTTTCATTCAGTCAGTAGCTTCAATCATTTCTGGTATATGAATAACATGATGTTTTTCAATGGCAAAAATCAATGAATATTGTAAATGCACAAACAGTAATTTCTCCGCATTGCAAGGTGCAATTCTGAAATTTTTTGCTTTTTCCTGCTCCTCTTAGCATGATAAAGAAGATTCAAAGAGAGTGAGATGCCAGCTCCTTTCATTCAGTCAGTAGCTTCAATCATTTCTGGACGTTTTTCAATGGCAAAAATCAATGAATATTGTAAATGCACAAACAGTAATTTCTCCGCATTGCAAGGTGCAATTCTGAAATTTTTTGCTTTTTCCTGCTCCTCTTAGCATGGTAAAGAAGTCTCAAAGAGAGTGAGATGCCAGCTACTTTCATTCAGTCAGTAGCTTCAATCATTTCTGGACGTTTTTCAACGGCAAAAATCAATGAATATTGTAGATGCACAAACAGTAATTTCTCCGCATTGCAAGGTGCAATTCTGAAATTTTTTGCTTTTTCCTGCTCCTCTTAGCATGATAAAGAAGATTCAAAGAGACTGAGATGCCAGCTCCTTTCATTCAGTCAGTAGCTTCAATCATTTCTGGACGTTTTTCAATGGCAAAAATCAATGAATATTGTAAATGCACAAACAGTAATTTCTCCGCATTGCAAGGTGCAATTCTGAAATTTTTTGCTTTTTCCTGCTCCTCTTAGCATGATAAAGAAGATTCAAAGAGAGTGAGATGCCAGCTCCTTTCATTCAGTCAGTAGCTTCAATCATTTCTGGATGTTTTTCAATGGCAAAAATCAATGAATATTGTAAATGCACAAACAGTAATTTCTCCGCATTGCAAGGTGCAATTCTGAAATTTTTTGCTTTTTCCTGCTCCTCTTAGCATGATAAAGAAGATTCAAAGAGAGTGAGATGCCAGCTCCTTTCATTCAGTCAGTAGCCTCAATCATTTCTGGACGTTTTTCAATGGCAAAAATCAATGAATATTGTAAATGCACAAACAGTAATTTCTTCGCATTGCAAGGTGCAATTCTGAAATTTTTTGCTTTTTCCTGCTCCTCTTAGCATGATAAAGAAGATTCAAAGAGAGTGAGATGCCAGCTCCTTTCATTCAGTCAGTAGCTTCAAACATTTCTGGTATATGAATAACATGATGTTTTTCAATGGCGGCAAAAATCAATGAATATTGTAAATGCACAAACAGTAATTTCTCCGCATTGCAAGGTGCAATTCTGAAATTTTTTGCTTTTTCCTGCTCCTCTTAGCATGATAAAGAAGATTCAAAGAGAGTGAGATGCCAGCTCCTTTCATTCAGTCAGTAGCTTCAATCATTTCTGGACGTTTTTCAATGGCAAAAATCAATGAATATTGTAAATGCACAAACAGTAATTCCGCATTGCAAGGTGCAATTCTGAAATTTTTTGCTTTTTCCTGCTCCTCTTAGCATGATAAAGAAGATTCAAAGAGAGTGAGATGCCAGCTCCTTTCATTCAGTCAGTAGCTTCAATCATTTCTGGACGTTTTTCAATGGCAAAAATCAATGAATATTGTAAATGCACAAACAGTAATTTCTCCGCATTGCAAGGTGCAATTCTGAAATTTTTTGCTTTTTCCTGCTCCTCTTAGTATGATAAAGAAGATTCAAAGAGAGTGAGATGCCAGCTCCTTTCATTCAGTCAGTAGCTTCAAACATTTCTGGTATATGAATAACATGATGTTTTTCAATGGCAAAAATCAATGAATATTGTAAATGCACAAACAGTAATTTCTCCGCATTGCAAGGTGCAATTCTGAAATTTTTTGCTTTTTCCTGCTCCTCTTAGCATGATAAAGAAGATTCAAAGAGAGTGAGATGCCAGCTCCTTTCATTCAGTCAGTAGCTTCAATCATTTCTGGTATATGAATAACATGATGTTTTTCAATGGCAAAAATTAATGAATATTGTAAATGCACAAACAGTAATTTCTCCGCATTGCAAGGTGCAATTCTGAAATTTTTTGCTTTTTCCTGCTCCTCTTAGCATGATAAAGAAGATTCAAAGAGAGTGAGATGCCAGCTCCTTTCATTCAGTCAGTAGCTTCAATCATTTCTGGACGTTTTTCAATGGCAAAAATCAATGAATATTGTAAATGCACAAACAGTAATTTCTCCGCATTGAAGGTGCAATTCTGAAATTTTTTGCTTTTTCCTGCTCCTCTTAGCATGATAAAGAAGATTCAAAGAGAGTGAGATGCCAGCTCCTTTCATTCAGTCAGTAGCTTCAAACATTTCTGGTATATGAAAAACATGTTTTTCAATGGCAAAAATCAATGAATATTGTAAATGCACAAACAGTAATATCTCTACATTGCACGGTGCAATTCTGAAATTTTTAGCTTTTTCCTGTTAATCCTAGCATGATAAAGAAGATTCAAAGAGAGTGAGATGCCAGCTCCTTTCATTCAGTCAGTAGCTTCAAACATTTCTGGTATATGAAAAACATGTTTTTCAATGGCAAAAATCAATGAATATTGTAAATGCACAAACAGTAATATCTCCACATTGCAAGGTGCAATTCTGAAATTTTTTGCTTTTTCCTGCTAATCCTAGCATGATAAAGAAGATTCAAAGAGAGTGAGATGCCAGCTCCTTTCATTCAGTCAGTAGCTTCAAACATTTCTGGTATATGAAAAACATGTTTTTCAATGGCAAAAATCAATGAATATTGTAAATGCACAAACAGTAATATCTCCACATTGCAAGGTGCAATTCTGAAATTTTTTGCTTTTTCCTGTTAATCCTAGCATGATAAAGAAGATTCAAAGAGAGTGAGATGCCAGCTCCTTTCATTCAGTCAGTAGCTTCAAACATTTCTGGTATATGAAAAACATGTTTTTCAATGGCAAAAATCAATGAATATTGTAAATGCACAAACAGTAATATCTCCACATTGCACGGTGCAATTCTGAAATTTTTAGCTTTTTCCTGTTAATCCTAGCATGATAAAGAAGATTCAAAGAGAGTGAGATGCCAGCTCCTTTCATTCAGTCAGTAGCTTCAAACATTTCTGGTATATGAAAAACATGTTTTTCAATGGCAAAAATCAATGAATATTGTAAATGCACAAACAGTAATATCTCCACATTGCAAGGTGCAATTCTGAAATTTTTTGCTTTTTCCTGCTAATCCTAGCATGATAAAGAAGATTCAAAGAGAGTGAGATGCCAGCTCCTTTCATTCAGTCAGTAGCTTCAAACATTTCTGGTATATGAAAAACATGTTTTTCAATGGCAAAAATCAATGAATATTGTAAATGCACAAACAGTAATATCTCCACATTGCACGGTGCAATTCTGAAATTTTTAGCTTTTTCCTGTTAATCCTAGCATGATAAAGAAGATTCAAAGAGAGTGAGATGCCAGCTCCTTTCATTCAGTCAGTAGCTTCAAACTTTTCTGGTATATGAAAAACATGTTTTTCAATGGCAAAAATCAATGAATATTGTAAATGCACAAACAGTAATATCTCCACATTGCAAGGTGCAATTCTGAAATTTTTTGCTTTTTCCTGTTAATCCTAGCATGATAAAGAAGATTCAAAGAGAGTGAGATGCCAGCTCCTTTCATTCAGTCAGTAGCTTCAAACATTTCTGGTATATGAAAAACATGTTTTTCAATGGCAAAAATCAATGAATATTGTAAATGCACAAACAGTAATATCTCCACATTGCAAGGTGCAATTCTGAAATTTTTTGCTTTTTCCTGCTAATCCTAGCATGATAAAGATTCAAAGAGAGTGAGATGCCAGCTCCTTTCATTCAGTCAGTAGCTTCAAACATTTCTGGTATATGAAAAACATGTTTTTCAATGGCAAAAATCAATGAATATTGTAAATGCACAAACAGTAATATCTCCACATTGCACGGTGCAATTCTGAAATTTTTAGCTTTTTCCTGTTAATCCTAGCATGATAAAGAAGATTCAAAGAGAGTGAGATGCCAGCTCCTTTCATTCAGTCAGTAGCTTCAAACATTTCTGGTATATGAAAAACATGTTTTTCAATGGCAAAAATCAATGAATATTGTAAATGCACAAACAGTAATATCTCCACATTGCAAGGTGCAATTCTGAAATTTTTTGCTTTTTCCTGCTAATCCTAGCATGATAAAGAAGATTCAAAGAGAGTGAGATGCCAGCTCCTTTCATTCAGTCAGTAGCTTCAAACATTTCTGGTATATGAAAAACATGTTTTTCAATGGCAAAAATCAATGAATATTGTAAATGCACAAACAGTAATATCTCCACATTGCAAGGTGCAATTCTGAAATTTTTTGCTTTTTCCTGTTAATCCTAGCATGATAAAGAAGATTCAAAGAGAGTGAGATGCCAGCTCCTTTCATTCAGTCAGTAGCTTCAAACATTTCTGGTATATGAAAAACATGTTTTTCAATGGCAAAAATCAATGAATATTGTAAATGCACAAACAGTAATATCTCCACATTGCAAGGTGCAATTCTGAAATTTTTTGCTTTTTCCTGCTAATCCTAGCATGATAAAGAAGATTCAAAGAGAGTGAGATGCCAGCTCCTTTCATTCAGTCAGTAGCTTCAAACATTTCTGGTATATGAAAAACATGTTTTTCAATGGCAAAAATCAATGAATATTGTAAATGCACAAACAGTAATATCTCCACATTGCACGGTGCAATTCTGAAATTTTTAGCTTTTTCCTGTTAATCCTAGCATGATAAAGAAGATTCAAAGAGAGTGAGATGCCAGCTCCTTTCATTCAGTCAGTAGCTTCAAACATTTCTGGTATATGAAAAACATGTTTTTCAATGGCAAAAATCAATGAATATTGTAAATGCACAAACAGTAATATCTCCACATTGCAAGGTGCAATTCTGAAATTTTTTGCTTTTTCCTGCTAATCCTAGCATGATAAAGAAGATTCAAAGAGAGTGAGATGCCAGCTCCTTTCATTCAGTCAGTAGCTTCAAACATTTCTGGTATATGAAAAACATGTTTTTCAATGGCAAAAATCAATGAATATTGTAAATGCACAAACAGTGATATCTCCACATTGCAAGGTGCAATTCTGAAATTTTTTGCTTTTTCCTGTTAATCCTAGCATGATAAAGAAGATTCAAAGAGAGTGAGATGCCAGCTCCTTTCATTCAGTCAGTAGCTTCAAACATTTCTGGTATATGAAAAACATGTTTTTCAATGGCAAAAATCAATGAATATTGTAAATGCACAAACAGTAATATCTCCACATTGCACGGTGCAATTCTGAAATTTTTAGCTTTTTCCTGTTAATCCTAGCATGATAAAGAAGATTCAAAGAGAGTGAGATGCCAGCTCCTTTCATTCAGTCAGTAGCTTCAAACATTTCTGGTATATGAAAAACATGTTTTTCAATGGCAAAAATCAATGAATATTGTAAATGCACAAACAGTAATATCTCCACATTGCAAGGTGCAATTCTGAAATTTTTTGCTTTTTCCTGTTAATCCTAGCATGATAAAGAAGATTCAAAGAGAGTGAGATGCCAGCTCCTTTCATTCAGTCAGTAGCTTGAAACATTTCTGGTATATGAAAAACATGTTTTTCAATGGCAAAAATCAATGAATATTGTAAATGCACAAACAGTAATATCTCCACATTGCACGGTGCAATTCTGAAATTTTTAGCTTTTTCCTGTTAATCCTAGCATGATAAAGAAGATTCAAAGAGAGTGAGATGCCAGCTCCTTTCATTCAGTCAGTAGCTTCAAACATTTCTGGTATATGAATAACATGATGTTTTTCAATGGCAAAAATCAATGAATATTGTAAATGCACAAACAGTAATTTCTCCGCATTGCAAGGTGCAATTCTGAAATTTTTTGCTTTTTCCTGCTCCTCTTAGCATGATAAAGAAGATTCAAAGAGAGTGAGATGAGAGCTCCTTTCATTCAGTCAGTAGCTTCAATCATTTCTGGACGTTTTTCAATGGCAAAAATCAATGAATATTGTAAATGCACAAACAGTAATTTCTCCGCATTGCAAGGTGCAATTCTGAAATTTTTTGCTTTTTCCTGCTCCTCTTAGCATGATAAAGAAGATTCAAAGAGAGTGAGATGCCAGCTCCTTTCATTCAGTCAGTAGCTTCAATCATTTCTGGACGTTTTTCAATGGCAAAAATCAATGAATATTGTAAATGCACAAACAGTAATTTCTCCGCATTGCAAGGTGCAATTCTGAAATTTTTTGCTTTTTCCTGCTCCTCTTAGCATAATAAAGAAGATTCAAAGAGAGTGAGATGCCAGCTCCTTTCATTCAGTCAGTAGCTTCAATCATTTCTGGTATATGAATAACATGATGTTTTTCAATGGCAAAAATCAATGAATATTGTAAATGCACAAACAGTAATTTCTCCGCATTGCAAGGTGCAATTCTGAAATTTTTTGCTTTTTCCTGCTCCTCTTAGCATGATAAAGAAGATTCAAAGAGAGTGAGATGCCAGCTCCTTTCATTCAGTCAGTAGCTTCAATCATTTCTGGACGTTTTTCAATGGCAAAAATCAATGAATATTGTAAATGCACAAACAGTAATTTCTCCGCATTGCAAGGTGCAATTCTGAAATTTTTTGCTTTTTCCTGCTCCTCTTAGCATGGTAAAGAAGACTCAAAGAGAGTGAGATGCCAGCTACTTTCATTCAGTCAGTAGCTTCAATCATTTCTGGACGTTTTTCAACGGCAAAAATCAATGAATATTGTAGATGCACAAACAGTAATTTCTCCGCATTGCAAGGTGCAATTCTGAAATTTTTTGCTTTTTCCTGCTCCTCTTAGCATGATAAAGAAGATTCAAAGAGACTGAGATGCCAGCTCCTTTCATTCAGTCAGTAGCTTCAATCATTTCTGGACGTTTTTCAATGGCAAAAATCAATGAATATTGTAAATGCACAAACAGTAATTTCTCCGCATTGCAAGGTGCAATTCTGAAATTTTTTGCTTTTTCCTGCTCCTCTTAGCATGATAAAGAAGATTCAAAGAGAGTGAGATGCCAGCTCCTTTCATTCAGTCAGTAGCTTCAATCATTTCTGGATGTTTTTCAATGGCAAAAATCAATGAATATTGTAAATGCACAAACAGTAATTTCTCCGCATTGCAAGGTGCAATTCTGAAATTTTTTGCTTTTTCCTGCTCCTCTTAGCATGATAAAGAAGATTCAAAGAGAGTGAGATGCCAGCTCCTTTCATTCAGTCAGTAGCCTCAATCATTTCTGGACGTTTTTCAATGGCAAAAATCAATGAATATTGTAAATGCACAAACAGTAATTTCTTCGCATTGCAAGGTGCAATTCTGAAATTTTTTGCTTTTTCCTGCTCCTCTTAGCATGATAAAGAAGATTCAAAGAGAGTGAGATGCCAGCTCCTTTCATTCAGTCAGTAGCTTCAAACATTTCTGGTATATGAATAACATGATGTTTTTCAATGGCGGCAAAAATCAATGAATATTGTAAATGCACAATCAGTAATTTCTCCGCATTGCAAGGTGCAATTCTGAAATTTTTTGCTTTTTCCTGCTCCTCTTAGCATGATAAAGAAGATTCAAAGAGAGTGAGATGCCAGCTCCTTTCATTCAGTCAGTAGCTTCAATCATTTCTGGACGTTTTTCAATGGCAAAAATCAATGAATATTGTAAATGCACAAACAGTAATTCCGCATTGCAAGGTGCAATTCTGAAATTTTTTGCTTTTTCCTGCTCCTCTTAGCATGATAAAGAAGATTCAAAGAGAGTGAGATGCCAGCTCCTTTCATTCAGTCAGTAGCTTCAATCATTTCTGGACGTTTTTCAATGGCAAAAATCAATGAATATTGTAAATGCACAAACAGTAATTTCTCCGCATTGCAAGGTGCAATTCTGAAATTTTTTGCTTTTTCCTGCTCCTCTTAGTATGATAAAGAAGATTCAAAGAGAGTGAGATGCCAGCTCCTTTCATTCAGTCAGTAGCTTCAAACATTTCTGGTATATGAATAACATGATGTTTTTCAATGGCAAAAATCAATGAATATTGTAAATGCACAAACAGTAATTTCTCCGCATTGCAAGGTGCAATTCTGAAATTTTTTGCTTTTTCCTGCTCCTCTTAGCATGATAAAGAAGATTCAAAGAGAGTGAGATGCCAGCTCCTTTCATTCAGTCAGTAGCTTCAATCATTTCTGGTATATGAATAACATGATGTTTTTCAATGGCAAAAATTAATGAATATTGTAAATGCACAAACAGTAATTTCTCCGCATTGCAAGGTGCAATTCTGAAATTTTTTGCTTTTTCCTGCTCCTCTTAGCATGATAAAGAAGATTCAAAGAGAGTGAGATGCCAGCTCCTTTCATTCAGTCAGTAGCTTCAATCATTTCTGGACGTTTTTCAATGGCAAAAATCAATGAATATTGTAAATGCACAAACAGTAATTTCTCCGCATTGAAGGTGCAATTCTGAAATTTTTTGCTTTTTCCTGCTCCTCTTAGCATGATAAAGAAGATTCAAAGAGAGTGAGATGCCAGCTCCTTTCATTCAGTCAGTAGCTTCAAACATTTCTGGTATATGAAAAACATGTTTTTCAATGGCAAAAATCAATGAATATTGTAAATGCACAAACAGTAATATCTCTACATTGCACGGTGCAATTCTGAAATTTTTAGCTTTTTCCTGTTAATCCTAGCATGATAAAGAAGATTCAAAGAGAGTGAGATGCCAGCTCCTTTCATTCAGTCAGTAGCTTCAAACATTTCTGGTATATGAAAAACATGTTTTTCAATGGCAAAAATCAATGAATATTGTAAATGCACAAACAGTAATATCTCCACATTGCAAGGTGCAATTCTGAAATTTTTTGCTTTTTCCTGCTAATCCTAGCATGATAAAGAAGATTCAAAGAGAGTGAGATGCCAGCTCCTTTCATTCAGTCAGTAGCTTCAAACATTTCTGGTATATGAAAAACATGTTTTTCAATGGCAAAAATCAATGAATATTGTAAATGCACAAACAGTAATATCTCCACATTGCAAGGTGCAATTCTGAAATTTTTTGCTTTTTCCTGTTAATCCTAGCATGATAAAGAAGATTCAAAGAGAGTGAGATGCCAGCTCCTTTCATTCAGTCAGTAGCTTCAAACATTTCTGGTATATGAAAAACATGTTTTTCAATGGCAAAAATCAATGAATATTGTAAATGCACAAACAGTAATATCTCCACATTGCACGGTGCAATTCTGAAATTTTTAGCTTTTTCCTGTTAATCCTAGCATGATAAAGAAGATTCAAAGAGAGTGAGATGCCAGCTCCTTTCATTCAGTCAGTAGCTTCAAACATTTCTGGTATATGAAAAACATGTTTTTCAATGGCAAAAATCAATGAATATTGTAAATGCACAAACAGTAATATCTCCACATTGCACGGTGCAATTCTGAAATTTTTAGCTTTTTCCTGTTAATCCTAGCATGATAAAGAAGATTCAAAGAGAGTGAGATGCCAGCTCCTTTCATTCAGTCAGTAGCTTCAAACATTTCTGGTATATGAAAAACATGTTTTTCAATGGCAAAAATCAATGAATATTGTAAATGCACAAACAGTAATATCTCCACATTGCAAGGTGCAATTCTGAAATTTTTTGCTTTTTCCTGTTAATCCTAGCATGATAAAGAAGATTCAAAGAGAGTGAGATGCCAGCTCCTTTCATTCAGTCAGTAGCTTCAAACATTTCTGGTATATGAAAAACATGTTTTTCAATGGCAAAAATCAATGAATATTGTAAATGCACAAACAGTAATATCTCCACATTGCAAGGTGCAATTCTGAAATTTTTTGCTTTTTCCTGCTAATCCTAGCATGATAAAGATTCAAAGAGAGTGAGATGCCAGCTCCTTTCATTCAGTCAGTAGCTTCAAACATTTCTGGTATATGAAAAACATGTTTTTCAATGGCAAAAATCAATGAATATTGTAAATGCACAAACAGTAATATCTCCACATTGCACGGTGCAATTCTGAAATTTTTAGCTTTTTCCTGTTAATCCTAGCATGATAAAGAAGATTCAAAGAGAGTGAGATGCCAGCTCCTTTCATTCAGTCAGTAGCCTCAAACATTTCTGGTATATGAAAAACATGTTTTTCAATGGCAAAAATCAATGAATATTGTAAATGCACAAACAGTAATATCTCCACATTGCAAGGTGCAATTCTGAAATTTTTTGCTTTTTCCTGCTAATCCTAGCATGATAAAGAAGATTCAAAGAGAGTGAGATGCCAGCTCCTTTCATTCAGTCAGTAGCTTCAAACATTTCTGGTATATGAAAAACATGTTTTTCAATGGCAAAAATCAATGAATATTGTAAATGCACAAACAGTAATATCTCCACATTGCAAGGTGCAATTCTGAAATTTTTTGCTTTTTCCTGTTAATCCTAGCATGATAAAGAAGATTCAAAGAGAGTGAGATGCCAGCTCCTTTCATTCAGTCAGTAGCTTCAAACATTTCTGGTATATGAAAAACATGTTTTTCAATGGCAAAAATCAATGAATATTGTAAATGCACAAACAGTAATATCTCCACATTGCAAGGTGCAATTCTGAAATTTTTTGCTTTTTCCTGCTAATCCTAGCATGATAAAGAAGATTCAAAGAGAGTGAGATGCCAGCTCCTTTCATTCAGTCAGTAGCTTCAAACATTTCTGGTATATGAAAAACATGTTTTTCAATGGCAAAAATCAATGAATATTGTAAATGCACAAACAGTAATATCTCCACATTGCACGGTGCAATTCTGAAATTTTTAGCTTTTTCCTGTTAATCCTAGCATGATAAAGAAGATTCAAAGAGAGTGAGATGCCAGCTCCTTTCATTCAGTCAGTAGCTTCAAACATTTCTGGTATATGAAAAACATGTTTTTCAATGGCAAAAATCAATGAATATTGTAAATGCACAAACAGTAATATCTCCACATTGCAAGGTGCAATTCTGAAATTTTTTGCTTTTTCCTGCTAATCCTAGCATGATAAAGAAGATTCAAAGAGAGTGAGATGCCAGCTCCTTTCATTCAGTCAGTAGCTTCAAACATTTCTGGTATATGAAAAACATGTTTTTCAATGGCAAAAATCAATGAATATTGTAAATGCACAAACAGTGATATCTCCACATTGCAAGGTGCAATTCTGAAATTTTTTGCTTTTTCCTGTTAATCCTAGCATGATAAAGAAGATTCAAAGAGAGTGAGATGCCAGCTCCTTTCATTCAGTCAGTAGCTTCAAACATTTCTGGTATATGAAAAACATGTTTTTCAATGGCAAAAATCAATGAATATTGTAAATGCACAAACAGTAATATCTCCACATTGCACGGTGCAATTCTGAAATTTTTAGCTTTTTCCTGTTAATCCTAGCATGATAAAGAAAATTCAAAGAGAGTGAGATGCCAGCTCCTTTCATTCAGTCAGTAGCTTCAAACATTTCTGGTATATGAAAAACATGTTTTTCAATGGCAAAAATCAATGAATATTGTAAATGCACAAACAGTAATATCTCCACATTGCAAGGTGCAATTCTGAAATTTTTTGCTTTTTCCTGTTAATCCTAGCATGATAAAGAAGATTCAAAGAGAGTGAGATGCCAGCTCCTTTCATTCAGTCAGTAGCTTCAAACATTTCTGGTATATGAAAAACATGTTTTTCAATGGCAAAAATCAATGAATATTGTAAATGCACAAACAGTAATATCTCCACATTGCACGGTGCAATTCTGAAATTTTTAGCTTTTTCCTGTTAATCCTAGCATGATAAAGAAGATTCAAAGAGAGTGAGATGCCAGCTCCTTTCATTCAGTCAGTAGCTTCAAACATTTCTGGTATATGAAAAACATGTTTTTCAATGGCAAAAATCAATGAATATTGTAAATGCACAAACAGTAATATCTCCACATTGCAAGGTGCAATTCTGAAATTTTTTGCTTTTTCCTGCTAATCCTAGCATGATAAAGAAGATTCAAAGAGAGTGAGATGCCAGCTCCTTTCATTCAGTCAGTAGCTTCAAACATTTCTGGTATATGAAAAACATGTTTTTCAATGGCAAAAATCAATGAATATTGTAAATGCACAAACAGTAATATCTCCACATTGCAAGGTGCAATTCTGAAATTTTTTGCTTTTTCCTGTTAATCCTAGCATGATAAAGAAGATTCAAAGAGAGTGAGATGCCAGCTCCTTTCATTCAGTCAGTAGCTTCAAACATTTCTGGTATATGAAAAACATGTTTTTCAATGGCAAAAATCAATGAATATTGTAAATGCACAAACAGTAATATCTCCACATTGCACGGTGCAATTCTGAAATTTTTAGCTTTTTCCTGTTAATCCTAGCATGATAAAGAAGATTCAAAGAGAGTGAGATGCCAGCTCCTTTCATTCAGTCAGTAGCTTCAAACATTTCTGGTATATGAAAAACATGTTTTTCAATGGCAAAAATCAATGAATATTGTAAATGCACAAACAGTAATATCTCCACATTGCAAGGTGCAATTCTGAAATTTTTTGCTTTTTCCTGCTAATCCTAGCATGATAAAGAAGATTCAAAGAGAGTGAGATGCCAGCTCCTTTCATTCAGTCAGTAGCTTCAAACATTTCTGGTATATGAAAAACATGTTTTTCAATGGCAAAAATCAATGAATATTGTAAATGCACAAACAGTAATATCTCCACATTGCACGGTGCAATTCTGAAATTTTTAGCTTTTTCCTGTTAATCCTAGCATGATAAAGAAGATTCAAAGAGAGTGAGATGCCAGCTCCTTTCATTCAGTCAGTAGCTTCAAACATTTCTGGTATATGAAAAACATGTTTTTCAATGGCAAAAATCAATGAATATTGTAAATGCACAAACAGTAATATCTCCACATTGCAAGGTGCAATTCTGAAATTTTTTGCTTTTTCCTGTTAATCCTAGCATGATAAAGAAGATTCAAAGAGAGTGAGATGCCAGCTCCTTTCATTCAGTCAGTAGCTTCAAACATTTCTGGTATATGAAAAACATGTTTTTCAATGGCAAAAATCAATGAATATTGTAAATGCACAAACAGTAATATCTCCACATTGCAAGGTGCAATTCTGAAATTTTTTGCTTTTTCCTGCTAATCCTAGCATGATAAAGATTCAAAGAGAGTGAGATGCCAGCTCCTTTCATTCAGTCAGTAGCTTCAAACATTTCTGGTATATGAAAAACATGTTTTTCAATGGCAAAAATCAATGAATATTGTAAATGCACAAACAGTAATATCTCCACATTGCACGGTGCAATTCTGAAATTTTTAGCTTTTTCCTGTTAATCCTAGCATGATAAAGAAGATTCAAAGAGAGTGAGATGCCAGCTCCTTTCATTCAGTCAGTAGCTTCAAACATTTCTGGTATATGAAAAACATGTTTTTCAATGGCAAAAATCAATGAATATTGTAAATGCACAAACAGTAATATCTCCACATTGCAAGGTGCAATTCTGAAATTTTTTGCTTTTTCCTGCTAATCCTAGCATGATAAAGAAGATTCAAAGAGAGTGAGATGCCAGCTCCTTTCATTCAGTCAGTAGCTTCAAACATTTCTGGTATATGAAAAACATGTTTTTCAATGGCAAAAATCAATGAATATTGTAAATGCACAAACAGTAATATCTCCACATTGCACGGTGCAATTCTGAAATTTTTAGCTTTTTCCTGTTAATCCTAGCATGATAAAGAAGATTCAAAGAGAGTGAGATGCCAGCTCCTTTCATTCAGTCAGTAGCTTCAAACATTTCTGGTATATGAAAAACATGTTTTTCAATGGCAAAAATCAATGAATATTGTAAATGCACAAACAGTAATATCTCCACATTGCAAGGTGCAATTCTGAAATTTTTTGCTTTTTCCTGTTAATCCTAGCATGATAAAGAAGATTCAAAGAGAGTGAGATGCCAGCTCCTTTCATTCAGTCAGTAGCTTCAAACATTTCTGGTATATGAAAAACATGTTTTTCAATGGCAAAAATCAATGAATATTGTAAATGCACAAACAGTAATATCTCCACATTGCAAGGTGCAATTCTGAAATTTTTTGCTTTTTCCTGCTAATCCTAGCATGATAAAGATTCAAAGAGAGTGAGATGCCAGCTCCTTTCATTCAGTCAGTAGCTTCAAACATTTCTGGTATATGAAAAACATGTTTTTCAATGGCAAAAATCAATGAATATTGTAAATGCACAAACAGTAATATCTCCACATTGCACGGTGCAATTCTGAAATTTTTAGCTTTTTCCTGTTAATCCTAGCATGATAAAGAAGATTCAAAGAGAGTGAGATGCCAGCTCCTTTCATTCAGTCAGTAGCTTCAAACATTTCTGGTATATGAAAAACATGTTTTTCAATGGCAAAAATCAATGAATATTGTAAATGCACAAACAGTAATATCTCCACATTGCAAGGTGCAATTCTGAAATTTTTTGCTTTTTCCTGCTAATCCTAGCATGATAAAGAAGATTCAAAGAGAGTGAGATGCCAGCTCCTTTCATTCAGTCAGTAGCTTCAAACATTTCTGGTATATGAAAAACATGTTTTTCAATGGCAAAAATCAATGAATATTGTAAATGCACAAACAGTAATATCTCCACATTGCAAGGTGCAATTCTGAAATTTTTTGCTTTTTCCTGTTAATCCTAGCATGATAAAGAAGATTCAAAGAGAGTGAGATGCCAGCTCCTTTCATTCAGTCAGTAGCTTCAAACATTTCTGGTATATGAAAAACATGTTTTTCAATGGCAAAAATCAATGAATATTGTAAATGCACAAACAGTAATATCTCCACATTGCAAGGTGCAATTCTGAAATTTTTTGCTTTTTCCTGCTAATCCTAGCATGATAAAGAAGATTCAAAGAGAGTGAGATGCCAGCTCCTTTCATTCAGTCAGTAGCTTCAAACATTTCTGGTATATGAAAAACATGTTTTTCAATGGCAAAAATCAATGAATATTGTAAATGCACAAACAGTAATATCTCCACATTGCACGGTGCAATTCTGAAATTTTTAGCTTTTTCCTGTTAATCCTAGCATGATAAAGAAGATTCAAAGAGAGTGAGATGCCAGCTCCTTTCATTCAGTCAGTAGCTTCAAACATTTCTGGTATATGAAAAACATGTTTTTCAATGGCAAAAATCAATGAATATTGTAAATGCACAAACAGTAATATCTCCACATTGCAAGGTGCAATTCTGAAATTTTTTGCTTTTTCCTGCTAATCCTAGCATGATAAAGAAGATTCAAAGAGAGTGAGATGCCAGCTCCTTTCATTCAGTCAGTAGCTTCAAACATTTCTGGTATATGAAAAACATGTTTTTCAATGGCAAAAATCAATGAATATTGTAAATGCACAAACAGTGATATCTCCACATTGCAAGGTGCAATTCTGAAATTTTTTGCTTTTTCCTGTTAATCCTAGCATGATAAAGAAGATTCAAAGAGAGTGAGATGCCAGCTCCTTTCATTCAGTCAGTAGCTTCAAACATTTCTGGTATATGAAAAACATGTTTTTCAATGGCAAAAATCAATGAATATTGTAAATGCACAAACAGTAATATCTCCACATTGCACGGTGCAATTCTGAAATTTTTAGCTTTTTCCTGTTAATCCTAGCATGATAAAGAAGATTCAAAGAGAGTGAGATGCCAGCTCCTTTCATTCAGTCAGTAGCTTCAAACATTTCTGGTATATGAAAAACATGTTTTTCAATGGCAAAAATCAATGAATATTGTAAATGCACAAACAGTAATATCTCCACATTGCAAGGTGCAATTCTGAAATTTTTTGCTTTTTCCTGTTAATCCTAGCATGATAAAGAAGATTCAAAGAGAGTGAGATGCCAGCTCCTTTCATTCAGTCAGTAGCTTCAAACATTTCTGGTATATGAAAAACATGTTTTTCAATGGCAAAAATCAATGAATATTGTAAATGCACAAACAGTAATATCTCCACATTGCACGGTGCAATTCTGAAATTTTTAGCTTTTTCCTGTTAATCCTAGCATGATAAAGAAGATTCAAAGAGAGTGAGATGCCAGCTCCTTTCATTCAGTCAGTAGCTTCAAACATTTCTGGTATATGAAAAACATGTTTTTCAATGGCAAAAATCAATGAATATTGTAAATGCACAAACAGTAATATCTCCACATTGCAAGGTGCAATTCTGAAATTTTTTGCTTTTTCCTGTTAATCCTAGCATGATAAAGAAGATTCAAAGAGAGTGAGATGCCAGCTCCTTTCATTCAGTCAGTAGCTTCAAACATTTCTGGTATATGAAAAACATGTTTTTCAATGGCAAAAATCAATGAATATTGTAAATGCACAAACAGTAATATCTCCACATTGCACGGTGCAATTCTGAAATTTTTAGCTTTTTCCTGTTAATCCTAGCATGATAAAGAAGATTCAAAGAGAGTGAGATGCCAGCTCCTTTCATTCAGTCAGTAGCTTCAAACATTTCTGGTATATGAAAAACATGTTTTTCAATGGCAAAAATCAATGAATATTGTAAATGCACAAACAGTAATATCTCCACATTGCAAGGTGCAATTCTGAAATTTTTTGCTTTTTCCTACTAATCCTAGCATGATAAAGAAGATTCAAAGAGAGTGAGATGCCAGCTCCTTTCATTCAGTCAGTAGCTTCAAACATTTCTGGTATATGAAAAACATGTTTTTCAATGGCAAAAATCAATGAATATTGTAAATGCACAAACAGTAATATCTCCACATTGCACGGTGCAATTCTGAAATTTTTAGCTTTTTCCTGTTAATCCTAGCATGATAAAGAAGATTCAAAGAGAGTGAGATGCCAGCTCCTTTCATTCAGTCAGTAGCTTCAAACATTTCTGGTATATGAAAAACATGTTTTTCAATGGCAAAAATCAATGAATATTGTAAATGCACAAACAGTAATATCTCCACATTGCAAGGTGCAATTCTGAAATTTTTTGCTTTTTCCTGTTAATCCTAGCATGATAAAGAAGATTCAAAGAGAGTGAGATGCCAGCTCCTTTCATTCAGTCAGTAGCTTCAAACATTTCTGGTATATGAAAAACATGTTTTTCAATGGCAAAAATCAATGAATATTGTAAATGCACAAACCGTAATATCTCCACATTGCAAGGTGCAATTCTGAAATTTTTTGCTTTTTCCTGCTAATCCTAGCATGATAAAGAAGATTCAAAGAGAGTGAGATGCCAGCTCCTTTCATTCAGTCAGTAGCTTCAAACATTTCTGGTATATGAAAAACATGTTTTTCAATGGCAAAAATCAATGAATATTGTAAATGCACAAACAGTAATTTCTCCGCATTGCAAGGTGCAATTCTGAAATTTTTTGCTTTTTCCTGCTCCTCTTAGCATGATAAAGAAGATTCAAAGAGAGTGAGATGCCAGCTCCTTTCATTCAGTCAGTAGCTTCAATCATTTCTGGACGTTTTTCAATGGCAAAAATCAATGAATATTGTAAATGCACAAACAGTAATTCCGCATTGCAAGGTGCAATTCTGAAATTTTTTGCTTTTTCCTGCTCCTCTTAGCATGATAAAGAAGATTCAAAGAGAGTGAGATGCCAGCTCCTTTCATTCAGTCAGTAGCTTCAATCATTTCTGGACGTTTTTCAATGGCAAAAATCAATGAATATTGTAAATGCACAAACAGTAATTTCTCCGCATTGCAAGGTGCAATTCTGAAATTTTTTGCTTTTTCCTGCTCCTCTTAGTATGATAAAGAAGTTTCAAAGAGAGTGAGATGCCAGCTCCTTTCATTCAGTCAGTAGCTTCAAACATTTCTGGTATATGAATAACATGATGTTTTTCAATGGCAAAAATCAATGAATATTGTAAATGCACAAACAGTAATTTCTCCGCATTGCAAGGTGCAATTCTGAAATTTTTTGCTTTTTCCTGCTCCTCTTAGCATGATAAAGAAGATTCAAAGAGAGTGAGATGCCAGCTCCTTTCATTCAGTCAGTAGCTTCAATCATTTCTGGTATATGAATAACATGATGTTTTTCAATGGCAAAAATTAATGAATATTGTAAATGCACAAACAGTAATTTCTCCGCATTGCAAGGTGCAATTCTGAAATTTTTTGCTTTTTCCTGCTCCTCTTAGCATGATAAAGAAGATTCAAAGAGAGTGAGATGCCAGCTCCTTTCATTCAGTCAGTAGCTTCAATCATTTCTGGACGTTTTTCAATGGCAAAAATCAATGAATATTGTAAATGCACAAACAGTAATTTCTCCGCATTGAAGGTGCAATTCTGAAATTTTTTGCTTTTTCCTGCTCCTCTTAGCATGATAAAGAAGATTCAAAGAGAGTGAGATGCCAGCTCCTTTCATTCAGTCAGTAGCTTCAAACATTTCTGGTATATGAAAAACATGTTTTTCAATGGCAAAAATCAATGAATATTGTAAATGCACAAACAGTAATATCTCCACATTGCACGGTGCAATTCTGAAATTTTTAGCTTTTTCCTGTTAATCCTAGCATGATAAAGAAGATTCAAAGAGAGTGAGATGCCAGCTCCTTTCATTCAGTCAGTAGCTTCAAACATTTCTGGTATATGAAAAACATGTTTTTCAATGGCAAAAATCAATGAATATTGTAAATGCACAAACAGTAATATCTCCACATTGCAAGGTGCAATTCTGAAATTTTTTGCTTTTTCCTGCTAATCCTAGCATGATAAAGAAGATTCAAAGAGAGTGAGATGCCAGCTCCTTTCATTCAGTCAGTAGCTTCAAACATTTCTGGTATATGAAAAACATGTTTTTCAATGGCAAAAATCAATGAATATTGTAAATGCACAAACAGTAATATCTCCACATTGCAAGGTGCAATTCTGAAATTTTTTGCTTTTTCCTGTTAATCCTAGCATGATAAAGAAGATTCAAAGAGAGTGAGATGCCAGCTCCTTTCATTCAGTCAGTAGCTTCAAACATTTCTGGTATATGAAAAACATGTTTTTCAATGGCAAAAATCAATGAATATTGTAAATGCACAAACAGTAATATCTCCACATTGCACGGTGCAATTCTGAAATTTTTAGCTTTTTCCTGTTAATCCTAGCATGATAAAGAAGATTCAAAGAGAGTGAGATGCCAGCTCCTTTCATTCAGTCAGTAGCTTCAAACATTTCTGGTATATGAAAAACATGTTTTTCAATGGCAAAAATCAATGAATATTGTAAATGCACAAACAGTAATATCTCCACATTGCAAGGTGCAATTCTGAAATTTTTTGCTTTTTCCTGCTAATCCTAGCATGATAAAGAAGATTCAAAGAGAGTGAGATGCCAGCTCCTTTCATTCAGTCAGTAGCTTCAAACATTTCTGGTATATGAAAAACATGTTTTTCAATGGCAAAAATCAATGAATATTGTAAATGCACAAACAGTAATATCTCCACATTGCAAGGTGCAATTCTGAAATTTTTTGCTTTTTCCTGTTAATCCTAGCATGATAAAGAAGATTCAAAGAGAGTGAGATGCCAGCTCCTTTCATTCAGTCAGTAGCTTCAAACATTTCTGGTATATGAAAAACATGTTTTTCAATGGCAAAAATCAATGAATATTGTAAATGCACAAACAGTAATATCTCCACATTGCAAGGTGCAATTCTGAAATTTTTTGCTTTTTCCTGCTAATCCTAGCATGATAAAGAAGATTCAAAGAGAGTGAGATGCCAGCTCCTTTCATTCAGTCAGTAGCTTCAAACATTTCTGGTATATGAAAAACATGTTTTTCAATGGCAAAAATCAATGAATATTGTAAATGCACAAACCGTAATATCTCCACATTGCACGGTGCAATTCTGAAATTTTTAGCTTTTTCCTGTTAATCCTAGCATGATAAAGAAGATTCAAAGAGAGTGAGATGCCAGCTCCTTTCATTCAGTCAGTAGCTTCAAACATTTCTGGTATATGAAAAACATGTTTTTCAATGGCAAAAATCAATGAATATTGTAAATGCACAAACAGTAATATCTCCACATTGCAAGGTGCAATTCTGAAATTTTTTGCTTTTTCCTGCTAATCCTAGCATGATAAAGAAGATTCAAAGAGAGTGAGATGCCAGCTCCTTTCATTCAGTCAGTAGCTTCAAACATTTCTGGTATATGAAAAACATGTTTTTCAATGGCAAAAATCAATGAATATTGTAAATGCACAAACAGTGATATCTCCACATTGCAAGGTGCAATTCTGAAATTTTTTGCTTTTTCCTGTTAATCCTAGCATGATAAAGATTCAAAGAGAGTGAGATGCCAGCTCCTTTCATTCAGTCAGTAGCTTCAAACATTTCTGGTATATGAAAAACATGTTTTTCAATGGCAAAAATCAATGAATATTGTAAATGCACAAACAGTAATATCTCCACATTGCAAGGTGCAATTCTGAAATTTTTAGCTTTTTCCTGTTAATCCTAGCATGATAAAGAAGATTCAAAGAGAGTGAGATGCCAGCTCCTTTCATTCAGTCAGTAGCTTCAAACATTTCTGGTATATGAAAAACATGTTTTTCAAAGGCAAAAATCAATGAATATTGTAAATGCACAAACAGTAATATCTCCACATTGCAAGGTGCAATTCTGAAATTTTTTGCTTTTTCCTACTAATCCTAGCATGATAAAGAAGATTCAAAGAGAGTGAGATGCCAGCTCCTTTCATTCAGTCAGTAGCTTCAAACATTTCTGGTATATGAAAAACATGTTTTTCAATGGCAAAAATCAATGAATATTGTAAATGCACAAACAGTAATATCTCCACATTGCACGGTGCAATTCTGAAATTTTTAGCTTTTTCCTGTTAATCCTAGCATGATAAAGAAGATTCAAAGAGAGTGAGATGCCAGCTCCTTTCATTCAGTCAGTAGCTTCAAACATTTCTGGTATATGAAAAACATGTTTTTCAATGGCAAAAATCAATGAATATTGTAAATGCACAAACAGTAATATCTCCACATTGCAAGGTGCAATTCTGAAATTTTTTGCTTTTTCCTGTTAATCCTAGCATGATAAAGAAGATTCAAAGAGAGTGAGATGCCAGCTCCTTTCATTCAGTCAGTAGCTTCAAACATTTCTGGTATATGAAAAACATGTTTTTCAATGGCAAAAATCAATGAATATTGTAAATGCACAAACAGTAATATCTCCACATTGCAAGGTGCAATTCTGAAATTTTTTGCTTTTTCCTGCTAATCCTAGCATGATAAAGAAGATTCAAAGAGAGTGAGATGCCAGCTCCTTTCATTCAGTCAGTAGCTTCAAACATTTCTGGTATATGAAAAACATGTTTTTCAATGGCAAAAATCAATGAATATTGTAAATGCACAAACAGTAATATCTCCACATTGCAAGGTGCAATTCTGAAATTTTTTGCTTTTTCCTGCTAATCCTAGCATGATAAAGAAGATTCAAAGAGAGTGAGATGCCAGCTCCTTTCATTCAGTCAGTAGCTTCAAACATTTCTGGTATATGAAAAACATGTTTTTCAATGGCAAAAATCAATGAATATTGTAAATGCACAAACCGTAATATCTCCACATTGCACGGTGCAATTCTGAAATTTTTAGCTTTTTCCTGTTAATCCTAGCATGATAAAGAAGATTCAAAGAGAGTGAGATGCCAGCTCCTTTCATTCAGTCAGTAGCTTCAAACATTTCTGGTATATGAAAAACATGTTTTTCAATGGCAAAAATCAATGAATATTGTAAATGCACAAACAGTAATATCTCCACATTGCAAGGTGCAATTCTGAAATTTTTTGCTTTTTCCTGCTAATCCTAGCATGATAAAGAAGATTCAAAGAGAGTGAGATGCCAGCTCCTTTCATTCAGTCAGTAGCTTCAAACATTTCTGGTATATGAAAAACATGTTTTTCAATGGCAAAAATCAATGAATATTGTAAATGCACAAACAGTGATATCTCCACATTGCAAGGTGCAATTCTGAAATTTTTTGCTTTTTCCTGTTAATCCTAGCATGATAAAGATTCAAAGAGAGTGAGATGCCAGCTCCTTTCATTCAGTCAGTAGCTTCAAACATTTCTGGTATATGAAAAACATGTTTTTCAATGGCAAAAATCAATGAATATTGTAAATGCACAAACAGTAATATCTCCACATTGCAAGGTGCAATTCTGAAATTTTTAGCTTTTTCCTGTTAATCCTAGCATGATAAAGAAGATTCAAAGAGAGTGAGATGCCAGCTCCTTTCATTCAGTCAGTAGCTTCAAACATTTCTGGTATATGAAAAACATGTTTTTCAAAGGCAAAAATCAATGAATATTGTAAATGCACAAACAGTAATATCTCCACATTGCAAGGTGCAATTCTGAAATTTTTTGCTTTTTCCTACTAATCCTAGCATGATAAAGAAGATTCAAAGAGAGTGAGATGCCAGCTCCTTTCATTCAGTCAGTAGCTTCAAACATTTCTGGTATATGAAAAACATGTTTTTCAATGGCAAAAATCAATGAATATTGTAAATGCACAAACAGTAATATCTCCACATTGCACGGTGCAATTCTGAAATTTTTAGCTTTTTCCTGTTAATCCTAGCATGATAAAGAAGATTCAAAGAGAGTGAGATGCCAGCTCCTTTCATTCAGTCAGTAGCTTCAAACATTTCTGGTATATGAAAAACATGTTTTTCAATGGCAAAAATCAATGAATATTGTAAATGCACAAACAGTAATATCTCCACATTGCAAGGTGCAATTCTGAAATTTTTTGCTTTTTCCTGTTAATCCTAGCATGATAAAGAAGATTCAAAGAGAGTGAGATGCCAGCTCCTTTCATTCAGTCAGTAGCTTCAAACATTTCTGGTATATGAAAAACATGTTTTTCAATGGCAAAAATCAATGAATATTGTAAATGCACAAACAGTAATATCTCCACATTGCAAGGTGCAATTCTGAAATTTTTTGCTTTTTCCTGCTAATCCTAGCATGATAAAGAAGATTCAAAGAGAGTGAGATGCCAGCTCCTTTCATTCAGTCAGTAGCTTCAAACATTTCTGGTATATGAAAAACATGTTTTTCAATGGCAAAAATCAATGAATATTGTAAATGCACAAACAGTAATTTCTCCGCATTGCAAGGTGCAATTCTGAAATTTTTTGCTTTTTCCTGCTCCTCTTAGCATGATAAAGAAGATTCAAAGAGAGTGAGATGCCAGCTCCTTTCATTCAGTCAGTAGCTTCAATCATTTCTGGACGTTTTTCAATGGCAAAAATCAATGAATATTGTAAATGCACAAACAGTAATTCCGCATTGCAAGGTGCAATTCTGAAATTTTTTGCTTTTTCCTGCTCCTCTTAGCATGATAAAGAAGATTCAAAGAGAGTGAGATGCCAGCTCCTTTCATTCAGTCAGTAGCTTCAATCATTTCTGGACGTTTTTCAATGGCAAAAATCAATGAATATTGTAAATGCACAAACAGTAATTTCTCCGCATTGCAAGGTGCAATTCTGAAATTTTTTGCTTTTTCCTGCTCCTCTTAGTATGATAAAGAAGATTCAAAGAGAGTGAGATGCCAGCTCCTTTCATTGTCAGTAGCTTCAAACATTTCTGGTATATGAATAACATGATGTTTTTCAATGGCAAAAATCAATGAATATTGTAAATGCACAAACAGTAATTTCTCCGCATTGCAAGGTGCAATTCTGAAATTTTTTGCTTTTTCCTGCTCCTCTTAGCATGATAAAGAAGATTCAAAGAGAGTGAGATGCCAGCTCCTTTCATTCAGTCAGTAGCTTCAATCATTTCTGGTATATGAATAACATGATGTTTTTCAATGGCAAAAATTAATGAATATTGTAAATGCACAAACAGTAATTTCTCCGCATTGCAAGGTGCAATTCTGAAATTTTTTGCTTTTTCCTGCTCCTCTTAGCATGATAAAGAAGATTCAAAGAGAGTGAGATGCCAGCTCCTTTCATTCAGTCAGTAGCTTCAATCATTTCTGGACGTTTTTCAATGGCAAAAATCAATGAATATTGTAAATGCACAAACAGTAATTTCTCCGCATTGAAGGTGCAATTCTGAAATTTTTTGCTTTTTCCTGCTCCTCTTAGCATGATAAAGAAGATTCAAAGAGAGTGAGATGCCAGCTCCTTTCATTCAGTCAGTAGCTTCAAACATTTCTGGTATATGAAAAACATGTTTTTCAATGGCAAAAATCAATGAATATTGTAAATGCACAAACAGTAATATCTCCACATTGCACGGTGCAATTCTGAAATTTTTAGCTTTTTCCTGTTAATCCTAGCATGATAAAGAAGATTCAAAGAGAGTGAGATGCCAGCTCCTTTCATTCAGTCAGTAGCTTCAAACATTTCTGGTATATGAAAAACATGTTTTTCAATGGCAAAAATCAATGAATATTGTAAATGCACAAACAGTAATATCTCCACATTGCAAGGTGCAATTCTGAAATTTTTTGCTTTTTCCTGCTAATCCTAGCATGATAAAGAAGATTCAAAGAGAGTGAGATGCCAGCTCCTTTCATTCAGTCAGTAGCTTCAAACATTTCTGGTATATGAAAAACATGTTTTTCAATGGCAAAAATCAATGAATATTGTAAATGCACAAACAGTAATATCTCCACATTGCACGGTGCAATTCTGAAATTTTTAGCTTTTTCCTGTTAATCCTAGCATGATAAAGAAGATTCAAAGAGAGTGAGATGCCAGCTCCTTTCATTCAGTCAGTAGCTTCAAACATTTCTGGTATATGAAAAACATGTTTTTCAATGGCAAAAATCAATGAATATTGTAAATGCACAAACAGTAATATCTCCACATTGCAAGGTGCAATTCTGAAATTTTTTGCTTTTTCCTGTTAATCCTAGCATGATAAAGAAGATTCAAAGAGAGTGAGATGCCAGCTCCTTTCATTCAGTCAGTAGCTTCAAACATTTCTGGTATATGAAAAACATGTTTTTCAATGGCAAAAATCAATGAATATTGTAAATGCACAAACAGTAATATCTCCACATTGCAAGGTGCAATTCTGAAATTTTTTGCTTTTTCCTGCTAATCCTAGCATGATAAAGAAGATTCAAAGAGAGTGAGATGCCAGCTCCTTTCATTCAGTCAGTAGCTTCAAACATTTCTGGTATATGAAAAACATGTTTTTCAATGGCAAAAATCAATGAATATTGTAAATGCACAAACAGTAATATCTCCACATTGCAAGGTGCAATTCTGAAATTTTTTGCTTTTTCCTGCTAATCCTAGCATGATAAAGAAGATTCAAAGAGAGTGAGATGCCAGCTCCTTTCATTCAGTCAGTAGCTTCAAACATTTCTGGTATATGAAAAACATGTTTTTCAATGGCAAAAATCAATGAATATTGTAAATGCACAAACAGTAATTTCTCCGCATTGCAAGGTGCAATTCTGAAATTTTTTGCTTTTTCCTGCTCCTCTTAGCATGATAAAGAAGATTCAAAGAGAGTGAGATGCCAGCTCCTTTCATTCAGTCAGTAGCTTCAATCATTTCTGGACGTTTTTCAATGGCAAAAATCAATGAATATTGTAAATGCACAAACAGTAATTCCGCATTGCAAGGTGCAATTCTGAAATTTTTTGCTTTTTCCTGCTCCTCTTAGCATGATAAAGAAGATTCAAAGAGAGTGAGATGCCAGCTCCTTTCATTCAGTCAGTAGCTTCAATCATTTCTGGACGTTTTTCAATGGCAAAAATCAATGAATATTGTAAATGCACAAACAGTAATTTCTCCGCATTGCAAGGTGCAATTCTGAAATTTTTTGCTTTTTCCTGCTCCTCTTAGTATGATAAAGAAGATTCAAAGAGAGTGAGATGCCAGCTCCTTTCATTCAGTCAGTAGCTTCAAACATTTCTGGTATATGAATAACGATGTTTTTCAATGGCAAAAATCAATGAATATTGTAAATGCACAAACAGTAATTTCTCCGCATTGCAAGGTGCAATTCTGAAATTTTTTGCTTTTTCCTGCTCCTCTTAGCATGATAAAGAAGATTCAAAGAGAGTGAGATGCCAGCTCCTTTCATTCAGTCAGTAGCTTCAATCATTTCTGGTATATGAATAACATGATGTTTTTCAATGGCAAAAATTAATGAATATTGTAAATGCACAAACAGTAATTTCTCCGCATTGCAAGGTGCAATTCTGAAATTTTTTGCTTTTTCCTGCTCCTCTTAGCATGATAAAGAAGATTCAAAGAGAGTGAGATGCCAGCTCCTTTCATTCAGTCAGTAGCTTCAATCATTTCTGGACGTTTTTCAATGGCAAAAATCAATGAATATTGTAAATGCACAAACAGTAATTTCTCCGCATTGAAGGTGCAATTCTGAAATTTTTTGCTTTTTCCTGCTCCTCTTAGCATGATAAAGAAGATTCAAAGACAGTGAGATGCCAGCTCCTTTCATTCAGTCAGTAGCTTCAAACATTTCTGGTATATGAAAAACATGTTTTTCAATGGCAAAAATCAATGAATATTGTAAATGCACAAACAGTAATATCTCCACATTGCACGGTGCAATTCTGAAATTTTTAGCTTTTTCCTGTTAATCCTAGCATGATAAAGAAGATTCAAAGAGAGTGAGATGCCAGCTCCTTTCATTCAGTCAGTAGCTTCAAACATTTCTGGTATATGAAAAACATGTTTTTCAATGGCAAAATCAATGAATATTGTAAATGCACAAACAGTAATATCTCCACATTGCAAGGTGCAATTCTGAAATTTTTTGCTTTTTCCTGCTAATCCTACCATGATAAAGAAGATTCAAAGAGAGTGAGATGCCAGCTCCTTTCATTCAGTCAGTAGCTTCAAACATTTCTGGTATATGAAAAACATGTTTTTCAATGGCAAAAATCAATGAATATTGTAAACGCACAAACAGTAATATCTCCACATTGCACGGTGCAATTCTGAAATTTTTAGCTTTTTCCTGTTAATCCTAGCATGATAAAGAAGATTCAAAGAGAGTGAGATGCCAGCTCCTTTCATTCAGTCAGTAGCTTCAAACATTTCTGGTATATGAAAAACATGTTTTTCAATGGCAAAAATCAATGAATATTGTAAATGCACAAACAGTAATATCTCCACATTGCAAGGTGCAATTCTGAAATTTTTTGCTTTTTCCTACTAATCCTAGCATGATAAAGAAGATTCAAAGAGAGTGAGATGCCAGCTCCTTTCATTCAGTCAGTAGCTTCAAACATTTCTGGTATATGAAAAACATGTTTTTCAATGGCAAAAATCAATGAATATTGTAAATGCACAAACAGTAATATCTCCACATTGCACGGTGCAATTCTGAAATTTTTAGCTTTTTCCTGTTAATCCTAGCATGATAAAGAAGATTCAAAGAGAGTGAGATGCCAGCTCCTTTCATTCAGTCAGTAGCTTCAAACATTTCTGGTATATGAAAAACATGTTTTTCAATGGCAAAAATCAATGAATATTGTAAATGCACAAACAGTAATATCTCCACATTGCAAGGTGCAATTCTGAAATTTTTTGCTTTTTCCTGTTAATCCTAGCATGATAAAGAAGATTCAAAGAGAGTGAGATGCCAGCTCCTTTCATTCAGTCAGTAGCTTCAAACATTTCTGGTATATGAAAAACATGTTTTTCAATGGCAAAAATCAATGAATATTGTAAATGCACAAACAGTAATATCTCCACATTGCAAGGTGCAATTCTGAAATTTTTTGCTTTTTCCTGCTAATCCTAGCATGATAAAGAAGATTCAAAGAGAGTGAGATGCCAGCTCCTTTCATTCAGTCAGTAGCTTCAAACATTTCTGGTATATGAAAAACATGTTTTTCAATGGCAAAAATCAATGAATATTGTAAATGCACAAACAGTAATATCTCCACATTGCAAGGTGCAATTCTGAAATTTTTTGCTTTTTCCTGTTAATCCTAGCATGATAAAGAAGATTCAAAGAGAGTGAGATGCCAGCTCCTTTCATTCAGTCAGTAGCTTCAAACATTTCTGGTATATGAAAAACATGTTTTTCAATGGCAAAAATCAATGAATATTGTAAATGCACAAACAGTAATATCTCCACATTGCACGGTGCAATTCTGAAATTTTTAGCTTTTTCCTGTTAATCCTAGCATGATAAAGAAGATTCAAAGAGAGTGAGATGCCAGCTCCTTTCATTCAGTCAGTAGCTTCAAACATTTCTGGTATATGAAAAACATGTTTTTCAATGGCAAAAATCAATGAATATTGTAAATGCACAAACAGTAATATCTCCACATTGCAAGGTGCAATTCTGAAATTTTTTGCTTTTTCCTGCTAATCCTAGCATGATAAAGAAGATTCAAAGAGAGTGAGATGCCAGCTCCTTTCATTCAGTCAGTAGCTTCAAACATTTCTGGTATATGAAAAACATGTTTTTCAATGGCAAAAATCAATGAATATTGTAAATGCACAAACAGTAATATCTCCACATTGCACGGTGCAATTCTGAAATTTTTAGCTTTTTCCTGTTAATCCTAGCATGATAAAGAAGATTCAAAGAGAGTGAGATGCCAGCTCCTTTCATTCAGTCAGTAGCTTCAAACATTTCTGGTATATGAAAAACATGTTTTTCAATGGCAAAAATCAATGAATATTGTAAATGCACAAACAGTAATATCTCCACATTGCAAGGTGCAATTCTGAAATTTTTTGCTTTTTCCTGTTAATCCTAGCATGATAAAGAAGATTCAAAGAGAGTGAGATGCCAGCTCCTTTCATTCAGTCAGTAGCTTCAAACATTTCTGGTATATGAAAAACATGTTTTTCAATGGCAAAAATCAATGAATATTGTAAATGCACAAACAGTAATATCTCCACATTGCAAGGTGCAATTCTGAAATTTTTTGCTTTTTCCTGCTAATCCTAGCATGATAAAGAAGATTCAAAGAGAGTGAGATGCCAGCTCCTTTCATTCAGTCAGTAGCTTCAAACATTTCTGGTATATGAAAAACATGTTTTTCAATGGCAAAAATCAATGAATATTGTAAATGCACAAACAGTAATATCTCCACATTGCACGGTGCAATTCTGAAATTTTTAGCTTTTTCCTGTTAATCCTAGCATGATAAAGAAGATTCAAAGAGAGTGAGATGCCAGCTCCTTTCATTCAGTCAGTAGCTTCAAACATTTCTGGTATATGAAAAACATGTTTTTCAATGGCAAAAATCAATGAATATTGTAAATGCACAAACAGTAATATCTCCACATTGCAAGGTGCAATTCTGAAATTTTTTGCTTTTTCCTGCTAGTCCTAGCATGATAAAGAAGATTCAAAGAGAGTGAGATGCCATCTCCTTTCATTCAGTCAGTAGCTTCAAACATTTCTGGTATATGAAAAACATGTTTTTCAATGGCAAAAATCAATGAATATTGTAAATGCACAAACAGTAATATCTCCACATTGCAAGGTGCAATTCTGAAATTTTTTGCTTTTTCCTGTTAATCCTAGCATGATAAAGAAGATTCAAAGAGAGTGAGATGCCAGCTCCTTTCATTCAGTCAGTAGCTTCAAACATTTCTGGTATATGAAAAACATGCTTTTCAATGGCAAAAATCAATGAATATTGTAAATGCACAAACAGTAATATCTCCACATTGCAAGGTGCAATTCTGAAATTTTTTGCTTTTTCCTGCTAATCCTAGCATGATAAAGAAGATTCAAAGAGGGTGAGATGCCAGCTCCTTTCATTCAGTCAGTAGCTTCAAACATTTCTGGTATATGAAAAACATGTTTTTCAATGGCAAAAATCAATGAATATTGTAAATGCACAAACAGTAATATCTCCACATTGCACGGTGCAATTCTGAAATTTTTAGCTTTTTCCTGTTAATCCTAGCATGATAAAGAAGATTCAAAGAGAGTGAGATGCCAGCTCCTTTCATTCAGTCAGTAGCTTCAAACATTTCTGGTATATGAAAAACATGTTTTTCAATGGCAAAAATCAATGAATATTGTAAATGCACAAACAGTAATATCTCCACATTGCAACGTGCAATTCTGAAATTTTTTGCTTTTTCCTGCTAATCCTAGCATGATAAAGAAGATTCAAAGAGAGTGAGATGCCAGCTCCTTTCATTCAGTCAGTAGCTTCAAACATTTCTGGTATATGAAAAACATGTTTTTCAATGGCAAAAATCAATGAATATTGTAAATGCACAAACAGTGATATCTCCACATTGCAAGGTGCAATTCTGAAATTTTTTGCTTTTTCCTGTTAATCCTAGCATGATAAAGAAGATTCAAAGAGAGTGAGATGCCAGCTCCTTTCATTCAGTCAGTAGCTTCAAACATTTCTGGTATATGAAAAACATGTTTTTCAATGGCAAAAATCAATGAATATTGTAAATGCACAAACAGTAATATCTCCACATTGCACGGTGCAATTCTGAAATTTTTAGCTTTTTCCTGTTAATCCTAGCATGATAAAGAAGATTCAAAGAGAGTGAGATGCCAGCTCCTTTCATTCAGTCAGTAGCTTCAAACATTTCTGGTATATGAAAAACATGTTTTTCAATGGCAAAAATCAATGAATATTGTAAATGCACAAACAGTAATATCTCCACATTGCAAGGTGCAATTCTGAAATTTTTTGCTTTTTCCTGTTAATCCTAGCATGATAAAGAAGATTCAAAGAGAGTGAGATGCCAGCTCCTTTCATTCAGTCAGTAGCTTCAAACATTTCTGGTATATGAAAAACATGTTTTTCAATGGCAAAAATCAATGAATATTGTAAATGCACAAACAGTAATATCTCCACATTGCAAGGTGCAATTCTGAAATTTTTTGCTTTTTCCTGCTAATCCTAGCATGATAAAGAAGATTCAAAGAGAGTGAGATGCCAGCTCCTTTCATTCAGTCAGTAGCTTCAAACATTTCTGGTATATGAAAAACGTTTTTCAATGGCAAAAATCAATGAATATTGTAAATGCACAAACAGTAATATCTCCACATTGCACGGTGCAATTCTGAAATTTTTAGCTTTTTCCTGTTAATCCTAGCATGATAAAGAAGATTCAAAGAGAGTGAGATGCCAGCTCCTTTCATTCAGTCAGTAGCTTCAAACATTTCTGGTATATGAAAAACATGTTTTTCAATGGCAAAAATCAATGAATATTGTAAATGCACAAACAGTAATATCTCCACATTGCAAGGTGCAATTCTGAAATTTTTTACTTTTTCCTGTTAATCCTAGCATGATAAAGAAGATTCAAAGAGAGTGAGATGCCAGCTCCTTTCATTGTCAGTAGCTTCAAACATTTCTGGTATATGAAAAACATGTTTTTCAATGGCAAAAATCAATGAATATTGTAAATGCACAAACAGTAATATCTCCACATTGCAAGGTGCAATTCTGAAATTTTTTGCTTTTTCCTGCTAATCCTAGCATGATAAAGAAGATTCAAAGAGAGTGAGATGCCAGCTCCTTTCATTCAGTCAGTAGCTTCAAACATTTCTGGTATATGAAAAACATGTTTTTCAATGGCAAAAATCAATGAATATTGTAAATGCACAAACAGTAATTTCTCCGCATTGCAAGGTGCAATTCTGAAATTTTTTGCTTTTTCCTGCTCCTCTTAGCATGATAAAGAAGATTCAAAGAGAGTGAGATGCCAGCTCCTTTCATTCAGTCAGTAGCTTCAATCATTTCTGGACGTTTTTCAATGGCAAAAATCAATGAATATTGTAAATGCACAAACAGTAATTCCGCATTGCAAGGTGCAATTCTGAAATTTTTTGCTTTTTCCTGCTCCTCTTAGCATGATAAAGAAGATTCAAAGAGAGTGAGATGCCAGCTCCTTTCATTCAGTCAGTAGCTTCAATCATTTCTGGACGTTTTTCAATGGCAAAAATCAATGAATATTGTAAATGCACAAACAGTAATTTCTCCGCATTGCAAGGTGCAATTCTGAAATTTTTTGCTTTTTCCTGCTCCTCTTAGTATGATAAAGAAGATTCAAAGAGAGTGAGATGCCAGCTCCTTTCATTCAGTCAGTAGCTTCAAACATTTCTGGTATATGAATAACATGATGTTTTTCAATGGCAAAAATCAATGAATATTGTAAATGCACAAACAGTAATTTCTCCGCATTGCAAGGTGCAATTCTGAAATTTTTTGCTTTTTCCTGCTCCTCTTAGCATGATAAAGAAGATTCAAAGAGAGTGAGATGCCAGCTCCTTTCATTCAGTCAGTAGCTTCAATCATTTCTGGTATATGAATAACATGATGTTTTTCAATGGCAAAAATTAATGAATATTGTAAATGCACAAACAGTAATTTCTCCGCATTGCAAGGTGCAATTCTGAAATTTTTTGCTTTTTCCTGCTCCTCTTAGCATGATAAAGAAGATTCAAAGAGAGTGAGATGCCAGCTCCTTTCATTCAGTCAGTAGCTTCAATCATTTCTGGACGTTTTTCAATGGCAAAAATCAATGAATATTGTAAATGCACAAACAGTAATTTCTCCGCATTGAAGGTGCAATTCTGAAATTTTTTGCTTTTTCCTGCTCCTCAGCATGATAAAGAAGATTCAAAGAGTGAGATGCCAGCTCCTTTCATTCAGTCAGTAGCTTCAAACATTTCTGGTATATGAAAAACATGTTTTTCAATGGCAAAAATCAATGAATATTGTAAATGCACAAACAGTAATATCTCCACATTGCACGGTGCAATTCTGAAATTTTTAGCTTTTTCCTGTTAATCCTAGCATGATAAAGAAGATTCAAAGAGAGTGAGATGCCAGCTCCTTTCATTCAGTCAGTAGCTTCAAACATTTCTGGTATATGAAAAACATGTTTTTCAATGGCAAAAATCAATGAATATTGTAAATGCACAAACAGTAATATCTCCACATTGCAAGGTGCAATTCTGAAATTTTTTGCTTTTTCCTGTTAATCCTAGCATGATAAAGAAGATTCAAAGAGAGTGAGATGCCAGCTCCTTTCATTCAGTCAGTAGCTTCAAACATTTCTGGTATATGAAAAACATGCTTTTCAATGGCAAAAATCAATGAATGTTGTAAATGCACAAACAGTAATATCTCCACATTGCAAGGTGCAATTCTGAAATTTTTTGCTTTTTCCTGCTAATCCTAGCATGATAAAGAAGATTCAAAGAGAGTGAGATGCCAGCTCCTTTCATTCAGTCAGTAGCTTCAAACATTTCTGGTATATGAAAAACATGTTTTTCAATGGCAAAAATCAATGAATATTGTAAATGCACAAACAGTAATATCTCCACATTGCACGGTGCAATTCTGAAATTTTTAGCTTTTTCCTGTTAATCCTAGCATGATAAAGAAGATTCAAAGAGAGTGAGATGCCAGCTCCTTTCATTCAGTCAGTAGCTTCAAACATTTCTGGTATATGAAAAACATGTTTTTCAATGGCAAAAATCAATGAATATTGTAAATGCACAAACAGTAATATCTCCACATTGCAACGTGCAATTCTGAAATTTTTTGCTTTTTCCTGCTAATCCTAGCATGATAAAGAAGATTCAAAGAGAGTGAGATGCCATCTCCTTTCATTCAGTCAGTAGCTTCAAACATTTCTGGTATATGAAAAACATGTTTTTCAATGGCAAAAATCAATGAATATTGTAAATGCACAAACAGTAATATCTCCACATTGCAAGGTGCAATTCTGAAATTTTTTGCTTTTTCCTGTTAATCCTAGCATGATAAAGAAGATTCAAAGAGAGTGAGATGCCAGCTCCTTTCATTCAGTCAGTAGCTTCAAACATTTCTGGTATATGAAAAACATGCTTTTCAATGGCAAAAATCAATGAATATTGTAAATGCACAAACAGTAATATCTCCACATTGCAAGGTGCAATTCTGAAATTTTTTGCTTTTTCCTGCTAATCCTAGCATGATAAAGAAGATTCAAAGAGAGTGAGATGCCAGCTCCTTTCATTCAGTCAGTAGCTTCAAACATTTCTGGTATATGAAAAACATGTTTTTCAATGGCAAAAATCAATGAATATTGTAAATGCACAAACAGTAATATCTCCACATTGCACGGTGCAATTCTGAAATTTTTAGCTTTTTCCTGTTAATCCTAGCATGATAAAGAAGATTCAAAGAGAGTGAGATGCCAGCTCCTTTCATTCAGTCAGTAGCTTCAAACATTTCTGGTATATGAAAAACATGTTTTTCAATGGCAAAAATCAATGAATATTGTAAATGCACAAACAGTAATATCTCCACATTGCAACGTGCAATTCTGAAATTTTTTGCTTTTTCCTGCTAATCCTAGCATGATAAAGAAGATTCAAAGAGAGTGAGATGCCAGCTCCTTTCATTCAGTCAGTAGCTTCAAACATTTCTGGTATATGAAAAACATGTTTTTCAATGGCAAAAATCAATGAATATTGTAAATGCACAAACAGTGATATCTCCACATTGCAAGGTGCAATTCTGAAATTTTTTGCTTTTTCCTGTTAATCCTAGCATGATAAAGAAGATTCAAAGAGAGTGAGATGCCAGCTCCTTTCATTCAGTCAGTAGCTTCAAACATTTCTGGTATATGAAAAACATGTTTTTCAATGGCAAAAATCAATGAATATTGTAAATGCACAAACAGTAATATCTCCACATTGCACGGTGCAATTCTGAAATTTTTAGCTTTTTCCTGTTAATCCTAGCATGATAAAGAAGATTCAAAGAGAGTGAGATGCCAGCTCCTTTCATTCAGTCAGTAGCTTCAAACATTTCTGGTATATGAAAAACATGTTTTTCAATGGCAAAAATCAATGAATATTGTAAATGCACAAACAGTAATATCTCCACATTGCAAGGTGCAATTCTGAAATTTTTTGCTTTTTCCTGTTAATCCTAGCATGATAAAGAAGATTCAAAGAGAGTGAGATGCCAGCTCCTTTCATTCAGTCAGTAGCTTCAAACATTTCTGGTATATGAAAAACATGTTTTTCAATGGCAAAAATCAATGAATATTGTAAATGCACAAACAGTAATATCTCCACATTGCAAGGTGCAATTCTGAAATTTTTTGCTTTTTCCTGCTAATCCTAGCATGATAAAGAAGATTCAAAGAGAGTGAGATGCCAGCTCCTTTCATTCAGTCAGTAGCTTCAAACATTTCTGGTATATGAAAAACGTTTTTCAATGGCAAAAATCAATGAATATTGTAAATGCACAAACAGTAATATCTCCACATTGCACGGTGCAATTCTGAAATTTTTAGCTTTTTCCTGTTAATCCTAGCATGATAAAGAAGATTCAAAGAGAGTGAGATGCCAGCTCCTTTCATTCAGTCAGTAGCTTCAAACATTTCTGGTATATGAAAAACATGTTTTTCAATGGCAAAAATCAATGAATATTGTAAATGCACAAACAGTAATATCTCCACATTGCAAGGTGCAATTCTGAAATTTTTTACTTTTTCCTGTTAATCCTAGCATGATAAAGAAGATTCAAAGAGAGTGAGATGCCAGCTCCTTTCATTGTCAGTAGCTTCAAACATTTCTGGTATATGAAAAACATGTTTTTCAATGGCAAAAATCAATGAATATTGTAAATGCACAAACAGTAATATCTCCACATTGCAAGGTGCAATTCTGAAATTTTTTGCTTTTTCCTGCTAATCCTAGCATGATAAAGAAGATTCAAAGAGAGTGAGATGCCAGCTCCTTTCATTCAGTCAGTAGCTTCAAACATTTCTGGTATATGAAAAACATGTTTTTCAATGGCAAAAATCAATGAATATTGTAAATGCACAAACAGTAATTTCTCCGCATTGCAAGGTGCAATTCTGAAATTTTTTGCTTTTTCCTGCTCCTCTTAGCATGATAAAGAAGATTCAAAGAGAGTGAGATGCCAGCTCCTTTCATTCAGTCAGTAGCTTCAATCATTTCTGGACGTTTTTCAATGGCAAAAATCAATGAATATTGTAAATGCACAAACAGTAATTCCGCATTGCAAGGTGCAATTCTGAAATTTTTTGCTTTTTCCTGCTCCTCTTAGCATGATAAAGAAGATTCAAAGAGAGTGAGATGCCAGCTCCTTTCATTCAGTCAGTAGCTTCAATCATTTCTGGACGTTTTTCAATGGCAAAAATCAATGAATATTGTAAATGCACAAACAGTAATTTCTCCGCATTGCAAGGTGCAATTCTGAAATTTTTTGCTTTTTCCTGCTCCTCTTAGTATGATAAAGAAGATTCAAAGAGAGTGAGATGCCAGCTCCTTTCATTCAGTCAGTAGCTTCAAACATTTCTGGTATATGAATAACATGATGTTTTTCAATGGCAAAAATCAATGAATATTGTAAATGCACAAACAGTAATTTCTCCGCATTGCAAGGTGCAATTCTGAAATTTTTTGCTTTTTCCTGCTCCTCTTAGCATGATAAAGAAGATTCAAAGAGAGTGAGATGCCAGCTCCTTTCATTCAGTCAGTAGCTTCAATCATTTCTGGTATATGAATAACATGATGTTTTTCAATGGCAAAAATTAATGAATATTGTAAATGCACAAACAGTAATTTCTCCGCATTGCAAGGTGCAATTCTGAAATTTTTTGCTTTTTCCTGCTCCTCTTAGCATGATAAAGAAGATTCAAAGAGAGTGAGATGCCAGCTCCTTTCATTCAGTCAGTAGCTTCAATCATTTCTGGACGTTTTTCAATGGCAAAAATCAATGAATATTGTAAATGCACAAACAGTAATTTCTCCGCATTGAAGGTGCAATTCTGAAATTTTTTGCTTTTTCCTGCTCCTCAGCATGATAAAGAAGATTCAAAGAGTGAGATGCCAGCTCCTTTCATTCAGTCAGTAGCTTCAAACATTTCTGGTATATGAAAAACATGTTTTTCAATGGCAAAAATCAATGAATATTGTAAATGCACAAACAGTAATATCTCCACATTGCACGGTGCAATTCTGAAATTTTTAGCTTTTTCCTGTTAATCCTAGCATGATAAAGAAGATTCAAAGAGAGTGAGATGCCAGCTCCTTTCATTCAGTCAGTAGCTTCAAACATTTCTGGTATATGAAAAACATGTTTTTCAATGGCAAAAATCAATGAATATTGTAAATGCACAAACAGTAATATCTCCACATTGCAAGGTGCAATTCTGAAATTTTTTGCTTTTTCCTGTTAATCCTAGCATGATAAAGAAGATTCAAAGAGAGTGAGATGCCAGCTCCTTTCATTCAGTCAGTAGCTTCAAACATTTCTGGTATATGAAAAACATGCTTTTCAATGGCAAAAATCAATGAATATTGTAAATGCACAAACAGTAATATCTCCACATTGCAAGGTGCAATTCTGAAATTTTTTGCTTTTTCCTGCTAATCCTAGCATGATAAAGAAGATTCAAAGAGAGTGAGATGCCAGCTCCTTTCATTCAGTCAGTAGCTTCAAACATTTCTGGTATATGAAAAACATGTTTTTCAATGGCAAAAATCAATGAATATTGTAAATGCACAAACAGTAATATCTCCACATTGCACGGTGCAATTCTGAAATTTTTAGCTTTTTCCTGTTAATCCTAGCATGATAAAGAAGATTCAAAGAGAGTGAGATGCCAGCTCCTTTCATTCAGTCAGTAGCTTCAAACATTTCTGGTATATGAAAAACATGTTTTTCAATGGCAAAAATCAATGAATATTGTAAATGCACAAACAGTAATATCTCCACATTGCAACGTGCAATTCTGAAATTTTTTGCTTTTTCCTGCTAATCCTAGCATGATAAAGAAGATTCAAAGAGAGTGAGATGCCAGCTCCTTTCATTCAGTCAGTAGCTTCAAACATTTCTGGTATATGAAAAACATGTTTTTCAATGGCAAAAATCAATGAATATTGTAAATGCACAAACAGTGATATCTCCACATTGCAAGGTGCAATTCTGAAATTTTTTGCTTTTTCCTGTTAATCCTAGCATGATAAAGAAGATTCAAAGAGAGTGAGATGCCAGCTCCTTTCATTCAGTCAGTAGCTTCAAACATTTCTGGTATATGAAAAACATGTTTTTCAATGGCAAAAATCAATGAATATTGTAAATGCACAAACAGTAATATCTCCACATTGCACGGTGCAATTCTGAAATTTTTAGCTTTTTCCTGTTAATCCTAGCATGATAAAGAAGATTCAAAGAGAGTGAGATGCCAGCTCCTTTCATTCAGTCAGTAGCTTCAAACATTTCTGGTATATGAAAAACATGTTTTTCAATGGCAAAAATCAATGAATATTGTAAATGCACAAACAGTAATATCTCCACATTGCAAGGTGCAATTCTGAAATTTTTTGCTTTTTCCTGTTAATCCTAGCATGATAAAGAAGATTCAAAGAGAGTGAGATGCCAGCTCCTTTCATTCAGTCAGTAGCTTCAAACATTTCTGGTATATGAAAAACATGTTTTTCAATGGCAAAAATCAATGAATATTGTAAATGCACAAACAGTAATATCTCCACATTGCAAGGTGCAATTCTGAAATTTTTTGCTTTTTCCTGCTAATCCTAGCATGATAAAGAAGATTCAAAGAGAGTGAGATGCCAGCTCCTTTCATTCAGTCAGTAGCTTCAAACATTTCTGGTATATGAAAAACGTTTTTCAATGGCAAAAATCAATGAATATTGTAAATGCACAAACAGTAATATCTCCACATTGCACGGTGCAATTCTGAAATTTTTAGCTTTTTCCTGTTAATCCTAGCATGATAAAGAAGATTCAAAGAGAGTGAGATGCCAGCTCCTTTCATTCAGTCAGTAGCTTCAAACATTTCTGGTATATGAAAAACATGTTTTTCAATGGCAAAAATCAATGAATATTGTAAATGCACAAACAGTAATATCTCCACATTGCAAGGTGCAATTCTGAAATTTTTTACTTTTTCCTGTTAATCCTAGCATGATAAAGAAGATTCAAAGAGAGTGAGATGCCAGCTCCTTTCATTGTCAGTAGCTTCAAACATTTCTGGTATATGAAAAACATGTTTTTCAATGGCAAAAATCAATGAATATTGTAAATGCACAAACAGTAATATCTCCACATTGCAAGGTGCAATTCTGAAATTTTTTGCTTTTTCCTGCTAATCCTAGCATGATAAAGAAGATTCAAAGAGAGTGAGATGCCAGCTCCTTTCATTCAGTCAGTAGCTTCAAACATTTCTGGTATATGAAAAACATGTTTTTCAATGGCAAAAATCAATGAATATTGTAAATGCACAAACAGTAATTTCTCCGCATTGCAAGGTGCAATTCTGAAATTTTTTGCTTTTTCCTGCTCCTCTTAGCATGATAAAGAAGATTCAAAGAGAGTGAGATGCCAGCTCCTTTCATTCAGTCAGTAGCTTCAATCATTTCTGGACGTTTTTCAATGGCAAAAATCAATGAATATTGTAAATGCACAAACAGTAATTCCGCATTGCAAGGTGCAATTCTGAAATTTTTTGCTTTTTCCTGCTCCTCTTAGCATGATAAAGAAGATTCAAAGAGAGTGAGATGCCAGCTCCTTTCATTCAGTCAGTAGCTTCAATCATTTCTGGACGTTTTTCAATGGCAAAAATCAATGAATATTGTAAATGCACAAACAGTAATTTCTCCGCATTGCAAGGTGCAATTCTGAAATTTTTTGCTTTTTCCTGCTCCTCTTAGTATGATAAAGAAGATTCAAAGAGAGTGAGATGCCAGCTCCTTTCATTCAGTCAGTAGCTTCAAACATTTCTGGTATATGAATAACATGATGTTTTTCAATGGCAAAAATCAATGAATATTGTAAATGCACAAACAGTAATTTCTCCGCATTGCAAGGTGCAATTCTGAAATTTTTTGCTTTTTCCTGCTCCTCTTAGCATGATAAAGAAGATTCAAAGAGAGTGAGATGCCAGCTCCTTTCATTCAGTCAGTAGCTTCAATCATTTCTGGTATATGAATAACATGATGTTTTT